>NC_087277.1:4363333-4704166 GCF_015220805.1 Pogoniulus pusillus
CCTGGGCAGCCCATTCCAATGCCAATCACTCTCTCTGTGAAGAACTTCCCCCTAACATCCAGCCTATACCTCCCCTGGCACAACTTGAGACTGTGTCCCCTTGTTCTATTGCTTGATCACAGCACTGAAATACTTTTTTTCTATCTGAGATATCACTCTCTGCAATCCATACATCAAATTTGTCCAAAACACATATGAACATCATTGTAAGCTTCTTAGCAGCCTTCCAGTTGAGGTGGCAGTGATCCACTGTGTTCTCTCTGTTCAATTTGTATTGCATGGAGCAGAGCTGGAGGTGGGGAGATTCACAGTGGAGGTGAGGAGGAAGTTGTTGAGCCTGAGAGTGGTGAGAGGCTGGAATGGGTTGCCCAGGGAGGTGGTTGAGGCCTCATGGCTGGAGGTGTTTAAGGCCAGGCTGGATGAGGCTGTTTCCAGCCTGATCTAGGGTAGGGTGTCCCTGCCCATGGCAGGGGGGTTGGAACTGGCTGATCCTTGTGGTCCCTTCCAACCCTGAGTGATTCTATGCTTTTATTTGTTTTTGTTTTTCCTTTTCTAGTATTTTTTTCCTTCTTCTTTTTTTTTAAATCTAATGAAGCATCCAATTGGATACTTTCTTTGCAGCATTAGGGGCATCCTGGAAACAAACAGATGAGACTAATGGAATCCTAATGGCCTGTAAAAAACAACCTTTTATTGTGGTGTTTGAAATTTCTTAATGAGTCCTCTTGCTTCAGTGGCTGAGTGCAGTCCCTTCCAACCCCTAGCATCCTGTGATCCTGTGATCCTATGAGTTGTCTAATGCCAAACTAAAGTGGTGAGGCACTTAAACGAAGGGAGACAGCTAGTCAGTGAATCCACATTTCTGTGGAGAGTGATGCTTTTACCCATTTCCCCTTGCAGTATTATCACACTGTGGATCCAAACATTGGGTTTTATCCTTTTTTAATCAATTTACATCACCTGTTATCATATGATCAGGGCAAGAGCAAACATAATCTTTCCCCACCCTCTCCCCCCCAGAAAAAAATGCAGTTTTAATAAGCCTTCTGGAGAAAACATCTGTGGCAATTTTCATGACAAGCTAAAGGTCAGCCCTCTGTTTGCATACATATTTAAATCCTTTAAAAGCATTCTTCTGCATACACATTTCTGATCCACTACCTTTAGAAACGTTTTGTTCCTGGCTGCTTAGGAAGATGTCAGAGATCCATAATGCAGGACCTCCTGTTCTGAGCTCTGCTGTATTAAACAGGCTGCTGCTAGCCCTGGGGTTTAATATTTCCAAGTATTCAAGGGTTTGGAAGGTTGGGGGGTTTGTTTCATCATCAGAGTGAAACATTCAGGTTGTTGTGAATCAGCAGCATCTAAGATGGGAAATCATAGAATCAGTCAGGGTTGGAAGGGACCACAAGGATCATTTGGTTCCAACCCCCCTGCCATGGGCAAGGACACCCTACCCTAGATCAGGCTGCCCACAGCCTCAGCCAGCCTGGCCTTAAACACCTCCAGAGATGGGGCCTCAACCACCTCCCTGGGCAACCCATTCCAGCCTCTCACCACTCTCATGCTCAACAACTTCCTCCTCACATCCAGTCTGACTCTCCCCACCTCCAGCTTTGCTCCATTCCCCCCCACTCCTGTCACTCCCTGATATCCTGAAAAGTCCTTCCCCAGCTTTTTTGTAGACTCCCTTCAGATCCTGGAAGGCCACAAGAAGGTCACAAATGGTCAGAGGTTACCCCTGCATTTCTGTGACCAAGTTTATTGCTCGGTTGAGTGTTAGTCTCTGCCTTTTCCTGCTCCTTCCAGTCATGTAATAGAAGCAACAACACAGGTGTGTCTGAAAGCATACAGGGCTGAAAAATAGAATCATAGAATCAATCAGGTTGGAAGAGACCTCCAAGATCATCCAGTCCAACCTAGCACCCAGCCCTAGCCAGTCAACCAGACCATGGCACTAAGTGCCTCAGCCAGGCTTTGCTTCAACACCTCCAGGGATGGTGCCTCTACCACCTCCCTGGGCAGCCCATTCCAATGCCAATCACTCTCTCTGACAACAACTTCCTCCTAACATCCAGCCTAGATCTCCCCTGGCACAGCTTGAGGCTGTGTCCCCTTGTTCTGTTGCTGGGTGCCTGGGAGAAGAGCCCAACCCCACCTGGCTACAGCCTCCCTTCAGGTAGCTGCAGACAGCAATGAGCTCTGCCCTGAGCCTCCTCTGCTGCAGGCTGCACACCCCCAGCTCCCTCAGCCTCTCCTCACAGGGCTGTGCTCCAGGCCCCTCACCAGCTTTGTTGCCCTTCTCTGGACACCTTCCAGCACCTCAACATCTCTCTTGAATTGAGGAGCCCAGAACTGGACACAGCACTCAAGGTGTGGCCTGAGCAGTGCTGAGCACAGGGGCAGAATAACCTCCCTCATCCTGCTGGCCACACTGCTCCTGAGCCAGCCCAGGATGCCATTGGCTCTCTTGGCCTGGGGCAACTTTTAACTACCTGAGTCTGAGGTGTAAGCCTTTGAGTGGTCTTTCACTCTTGGGGCAGATTGTGGACACTGCCATGGGCATAGAAAGAATAAAGCATAACGTGCTGCTGGCCCTTCACTTAGTGCTCAATGCCACCTGCTGTAAAAGTGACAGGCAGTGCACAGATCAGCCTTACCCCAGGGACACAGAGATTGCTCTTTTGAAAACGAGGATGAAAATGTCTGTAACTCATGTCTGGGGATTTGTAGACAAAGTCATCTAACTCAAGAAGAAAATAATCTAGAGAGGTTCTGCAGTTTTGCTTTTCTTGGCCCACAGTGCATTTTAGCTACCTATTCTTTACTTCTTTTTGGCTCTTCCAAACAGTAGATTTTTCTCCTTTCCCCTCAAAGAGAACAATTTCTTTTCTGCCTTTACTAATACCTGTTATTAGCACTCAGATGATTCCTCATTCCTGCTTGTAATTTTTCACAGCAGATAGAATATTCTCAACATTCTAAAAGCATCTGAGTGCCATTTTCCTTGCCTGGCCAATAGGTGGGACTCTTCCCTCTGATATCTCTTCTCTCTTTGCTGCTGTGTGCAGATAAATAGCACAAAAACCATCTTGGAATGTGGAGCCTGAAGGATGTTTGTGAAAAAAACAGGCAAACAAGGAACCTCTTCAGCTGTTGACAGCTCACACAGAATCATTGAGTCATAGACTCATAGGATCAACCAGGTTGGAAAAGACTTCCAAGAGCATCCTGTTTAACCTAGCACCCAGCCCCATCCAATCAACCAGACCATGGCACTAAGTGCCCCAATCAGGCTTTGCTTGAACACCTCCAGGGATGGCGACTCCACCACCTCCCTGGGCAGCCCATTCCAATGCCAATCACTCTCTCTGCCAACAACTTCCTCCTAACATCCAGCCTAGACCTCCCTTGGCACAACTTGAGACTGTATCCCCTTGTTCTGTTGCTGCTTGCCTGGCAGAAGAGACCAACCCCCATATGGTCTCACTTTAGGTAGTTGTAGATAGCAAAGCCTGGCTGAGGCACTTAGTGCCATGGTCTGGTTGATTGTCCAGGGCTGGGTGCTAGGTTGGACTAGATGAGCTTGGAGGTCTCTTCCAACCTGGTTGATTCTGTGATTCTATAACAATCAAGCACAGCCAGAATGACTGAAACAACTTTAAAGTTTATTTCAGTCCCAGTAAATTACTTTTGTTGGGAAGGAAAACAACAACTCCAACTCCCAAGATTGGGAGCCTCATCCAGGCTTTGCTTGAACACCTCCAGGGGCAGCGACTCCACCACCTCCCTGGGCAGCCCATTCCAATGCCAATCACTCTCTCTGTGAAGAACTTCCTCTCTAAAGCTGCCCTACACTTGGTTGAAACACTGGATCTTGTTGGAAAGTAGTGATTTGAGTGGGGAGGTAGTCCTAAAGTTATAGAAGCATAGAATCACCCAGGTTGGAAGAGATCTCCAAGATCATCCAGTCCAACCTAGCACCCAGCCCTGTCCAGTCAACTAGATCATGACCATTGGCTGCCTTCACAGTTAAATGGTTCAGGGAAATGTTGTTTCCTCAGATGAAATGCAGGTGGGAGCATCCACGGATTTCAGCCTAACTGGAAATGCACCAGCTCCTAGGGTAGACCTGAGAATTCCTGTGTTCCAGTTTTCCTGGCTGAGAAATTGCTGGTGGAAATCCTACCAGCAGCTCTCACAGTCAGTTCCCTGAACCCTATGGAGGGGAGGCTGGGACCTCTCTACTGACTTTTTGGCTTGGGGGAAGCCCTTTTGCAGACAGTCAGGGAGCTGAATGCCTGGAAGGCCTACTATGGTTAACATGGTGTTCAGAAATTGGCCCTCTGGGTTTAAACTCCATTTCTTTTCATTTTTCTGGTCAAATACTTCAATTACTTCAAGTTGGCTTTTTTTCCACTGATTTTGGGTTGGAAAAAAGGAAGATGAAGTCTTGCAACAATCACAGAATTTCTTAGATTGACAAAGCCCTTCAAGCTCATCCAGTCCAATCATTAGTTTCACACTGACAAGTCCTTGACTAACCCAAATCCCTCAGCACAACATCTAAGCACTGTGAATCACTATGGTTGGAAAGGACCACCAGGATCATCCAGTCCAGCCTTCATCCCAGCAACCTTCATCACTAGACCATAGCCTCAAGCACCACATCCACTCTCCTTTTAAACACCTCCAGGCATGGTGACTCCACCACCTCCCTGGGCAGCCTGTTCCAGGCTGTGTTCCTGCAGTGTTCCACAGTAGAACACATTTTATTCTCTAACTCAAGAGCACTTTTGTCTTCAAGGGTGCTGCTGCTCTTGTTGCAGTGCTTTACCTGCACATTTGCTCTTGCAGGGTTCCCATGTGTCTGGTTCTGCTGTGTAGTGTGCCTCAAGGGGTGCCCCTGCAGCCCCTGCTCAGCCATGGCCTGGTTAATGTCAGCTGGTAGGATGCAAATATGGGCACATGCAGCATCTCTGTGCAACAAACACACAACACTGCCCCCGAGGCGTTTGCCCAAAATCAATCATGTTAAATAGGATGATGCCATCAGCCCCCAGCTGCTGGGTTTGAAATGAGAGATGGCCATCAGCCAGACCAAACAGCCACCAGGGAAGAGTGGATGACTTTCAACACAAGGAGTCACCCCAGTACGAGATAGGTAAGGCTCAAGAAAAATTGTGACAGATAAAGCAAAGAGACTACAGAGCCACAACTGGACTGGGTTTGGCACTACCAGGAAGCACAGGATCCCAGGACCACAGGATGTTAGGGGTTGGAAGGGACCTCCATAGATCATTGAATCCAACCCCACTGCCAGAGCAGGACCATAGAACCTAGCTCAGGTTGCAGAGGAACACATCCAGACAGGCCTTGAAAGTCTCCAGAGAAGGAGTCTCCACCACCTCTCTGGGCAGCCTGTGCCAGTGCTCTGGGACCCTTGCAAGAAAGAAGTGCAGCTTCCTGTGCTGTAGTTTGTATGCATTACTCCTTGTCCTACCATAGGGCACAACTGAGAAGAGTTTGTCCCTTCCCTCTTGACCCCCAGCCCCCAGGTATTTATAAACATTCATCAGATCCCCTCTAAGTCTTCTCTTCATCGGACCAAAAAGCCCCAGGTCCTTCAGCCTCCTCTCACAGGGCAGTGCTGCAGCCCCTTCAGCATCTTTGTAGCCCTCCAGCTGGGAAGGGGCAGGAGGCCAGCACTCTAGAGAATCCATCCCTGTCCTATGCAAATCTGAACTCATTTATGTGTTTATTAACACTTCATTAAGTTTCTAGCATTGTGGATGTTACTGATATCATCCCAGATCTAGGAGGTTTTGCCTCAGTGTGTGTCTAGCTGGACCTCGTGCACTGAGTGGCCACTGGCAGCTGCAGAGCTGTAGCTGTGCTTCTGGAGGATGGTTTGTGCTTTAATTTAAGGCAGCTGACAGCAATATTGTGCAGAAGGAGCACAGCTATCCAAATTTGGGAAAACAAGGGCAAATTGGAGTGCTGCTGGCTCACCCAGCACAGCAGCTGGTGCAGATGTGCCTCTAGCTGAGCACCTCTACCATCACACAGAGGTCTCAACTAGCAGGTTGGAGGGAAGAAGAACCTATGGCACAGGGGTATTGAAAACCTGAGTGCTGAGCTGCCTGCAGCTAGCACAGCTTTGCACACTGCATCTCTGCCTGCCTCACCTGTGTTCTGCTAGCAAAGTGAACAACAATGTCCTCATGGCTTCAAGCTTTCCTGTGATCAAAATCCTAAATAACTTCACTTGCTGCTCTAATTTATTAGAGTTTATTCTTTTCCATTTAAAAAGAATCTTATTTTTAACTGCTGATTGAACAAGCCCCAAAAGGCAGGGGGGGAGGATATGAAGCAAGACATTATGGCTGCAACACATGAGGGAGCTGGGAGTGTGCAGCCTGGAGAAGAGGAAGGCTCAGGGCAGACCTCATTGCTGTCTACAACTACCTGAAGAGAGTCTGTAGCCAGGTGGGGTTGGGCTCTTCTGCCAGGCAACAGCAACAAAGCAAGGGGACACAGTCTCAAGTTGTGCTGAGGGAGGTCTAAGCTGGATGTTGGGAGGAAGTTGTTGCCAGAGAGAGTGATTGGCATTGGAATGGGCTGCCCAGGGAGGTGTTCAGGCAAAGCCTGGATCTGGGATAGGACAAGGAGCAATGGGTGAGAGAATGATTTGCCATTGGAATAGGCTGCCCAGAGAGGTAGTGGGGTTGCTGTCCCTGGAGGTGTTGAAAAGCAGACTGGATGAGGCACTTAGTGCCATGGTCTAATTGATTGTCTAGGGCTGGGTGCTAGGTTGGACTGGATGATCTTGGAGGTCTCTTCCAGCCTGGTCAGTTCTATGATTCTATGATAATCCCTTACCATGACTGACTACTTTAGCCTCCCCCCTCAAGCACTGTATGTTTTTATTCTGACTTGCACTTGGTAAATATTAGTCTGTTTGGGTTATACAATCTCAGCAGATTTTCCTTACTTTGAAGCAAGCAAACTCCAGCTCCTGCAAGCTAACTCCCAGGTGAGCTGGGTGTGCATTAGACAAAGGAGTCCTGGCAAGTCGTGCAGCATCCCGCTCAGAGTACATCAAAAAGGGATGGAGGCTTTGATCACCTACTGATTAACAGGGGGGAAGGAAGGGGGGATTTCTTGCTCACCTTGGAGTTCTGCACATACACTGTGCCATTCTCTTTAGCAAGGGCTTTCATTTGTCCCCAGGCTGCGTGCAGGCTGGCCAGACTGCTTACTCAGATCAAATGTCATGTCAGATGATCCAAAGTTGTATTCATTCATGTTCCCTGCCCTTGGCTGTCCTTTGCAATGCTCTCTGACTGTCGTTTGGACAAAGGCTTTGCCTGGGGCTTGCTTCAGCAAGCAAATGTGAGAGTCTGTGTTCTTTTACAGGGCAGCTGAATGTCCAGCATATCAATTCTGCAGAGCAGGGCTGGGCAGAGACACCTCTGCTGTCCCTCAGAGGCAGCGTGCTTCTAGCCCACACAGGCACCTGCTGTCACCACGCTTTGGCATTCATCTTCAGAGCCAAGGCTGCAAGGTTACTGAATATGGAATTTTCCTGAGTCTCTGAGCCGTTGTGAATTAACTTCTCCTCTGTCACAAAGGATGGATTTGTTTCTCTCCTCCTACTTGCTCCCCAAAACATGTTGAGATGGACGACCTACACGTTCAGAGAAAGGAAGGGAAACATCTCCTTGCCTTGTGCATGATTGACCTCTAACCTCACCAGTGCAGGAGAACAGTATTTCAGACTCTACAGGAGCACTTTGCAAAGGGCAGAACAGTTTTAATACCCAGCAGCTTCACAGACAAATGTAATAGATTGAGAGTAATCTGTCATTATGCTTCTAGGTACTGCGTGGCTGTATTAGAAGCCAAGAAACAGAAAGTTTCCTCCTATTATGTTAGCAACTTTTCCATTGTGCTTTCTCTAAAGCATAATCATCAGGGTTGATGGCCTGAGCTGTGTTTACTGAAATAATGCAAGGGCAATACATGGCAGCTTCAAGCCATAATTAGCTGCTTCTGACCTATGCTGCACATGTAGACCTGTTCTGGCCTCTACACTTGAGAGAATGATGATTAAGAGTCTCATTAAATTGCTTGTTGGAGCAAGCAACTTGAGTGAGTAGTTCTTCTGTACTACAGCCATGATGGGAGCTGGACTTTGGCAGCCCAGGAGTCAAGCAGGCTGCACTGCCCATCATCCTTTTGGCTCTCTTGCACCCTTTGCCTCCCTCCGAGGGCTGCAGCACATCATACTCAGTGCAGAGATGTTTGACAGTGTTCTGTGCTCCTGGGGAAATATCAGTGCTAGGTCAAATGATGCTTTCAGCTCTCTCTGGCTAGATACATGGATTTAATTGCAGTCCATTAATGTAATGATTATAAATTCATGACACTGAGCCTTGCTCTCCTGTAGAGGACAGTTATGGTTTGTAATGGCTTCCCTTGTTTTCCAAGCACACTTGAAACCTTTTGTGCTGGCCACTCCAGTGGATGACACATTTTTACCTCCAAGTTCAGGTAAAATTATATAACCAAATATTTCCACTTCAGATCTCCAAAAAAAGATAAGGACAGAGTGCAGCAAGGGATGACAACAGCAGTGCCAACTAATCTGAGGACCCAGAATGGCCTTACACAAACCCAAAGCTGAAGATGATAAGCCTGGAAAGCCAAAAGCCTTCTCGACTCAGTTTTGCTTGTATTTGCAAGACTTTTGCTTGTATTTGATCAGCTTGGATGTGAGGAGGAAGTTGTTGAGCATGAGAGTGGTGAGAGCATGGAATGGGTTGCCCAGGGAGGTGGTTGAAGCCTCATCCCTGGAGGTGTTTAAGGCCAGGCTGTCTGAGGCTCTGGGCAGCCTGCTGTAGTGTGAGGTGTCCCTGCCCATGACAGGGAGTTGGAACTAGATAATCCTTGTGGTTCCTTCCAACCCTGACTGACAAGAAAAGCCTGGATGAGGCACTTAGTGCCATGGTCTAGTTGACTGGATAGGGCTGGGTGCTAGGTTGGACTGGATGAGCTTGGAGGTCTCTTCCAACCTGGTTGACTCTATGATTCTATGAAAAGAAATGCATTAATGGAAGTTATTAGGATTTTAATTGTTTGTTTGTTTCACTCCTGTGAAATTGTGAGAGGAGAGGAAAATTGGCTTCTGAAACCACACAGGCAGCTGCCCTGCAGCCCAACCTCAGGCTGCTCAACCTGCAGCTCACCACACCTGCCATATGCCATACCTGTAACCTAAGGGGCCTCACTGAAATGAAGGTGAGACTCAAAGACACTAATAGTTCTGCAGACAAATGAGCAAACAAGCATTTGCTCCATCTGCAATGCAAATGGCTTTTATCATCTTCTTTTTTTCTCCCCCTCTTCATTTCTTTGCTAAACAACCCAGCACCATAAAATTATTGTGGACAAAATTTTGTTATCAGTTGCACACAGCTGTAGCTTAAAGGAGAGGGAACTCACTGAAGCATTCAAAACTGGCAGCGTAGCAACTGGTGGCTTAGCAGCTATGGTGGAGCTACTCATCCAGAGGAGGTGCACAACCTAGTGTGGGTCTCTGCCTTGACCTCATGAGCAATCCTTTTGTTGCAAATGAAGCCAAGAGCTGACAACAGCTTAACTGAGTTGGACTAGAAGGGACTGTCTATATCACAACAGCAGCTAGGCAAGTATTTACATTGTGAAATATCAGACCCAGGGAGCAGGAACAAGGAATTGTTTCTTCAAGAGAGAGGGAGCAGAGTTAGCTTCAGTCAACATTGTTTTTCCCCATTTTTAAGCTGGAGGAAAAGATATGTTCCTTTTCTCTCCCCAGAACATGTTGTTAGTTAGTGAATGCAAAAATGCTGTAAGAGGCTTGAATGTCTTGCACTTTTGTTATCCATTCATTGAATCAACTCTTAAAGATACCTCACTGAGTTCTTGCTGCTATGCAAACAGGCAATATGGATCAATCCCTGCCTGACAGTGGTCTAGGTGTTCAAGAAAAGACTGGATGAGGCACTTAGTGCCATGGTCTAGGTGACTGGATAGGGCTGGGTGCTAGGTTGGACTGGATGAGCTTGGAGGTCTCTTCCAACCTGGTTGATTCTATGATTCTATGACAAGGAGACAACAGAGAATGAATGTAGGCCATAGCATCCTCAGTTATATCTGGGGACCAATGCACAGAACAACACAATAGAATCAGAGAACAGGTAGGAGGAGACCTCCAAGATCATCAAGTCCATCCACTCTCACAGGGCTCACAAACCTACCACTGCTGCTAAGCTGCTACTGCTAAACCACATCCACATGTCTTTTAAATACCTCCAAGGACGGTGACTCCACCACCTCCCTGGGCAGCCCACTGCAGTGCTTGAGAATCTGTTCTGTGACTTATTTTTTCCTAATATCCAACCTGAACCTCTGCCAGGGCAGGTCTAGGCTGGATGTTAGGAGGAAGTTGTTGACAGAGAGAGTGATTGGCATTGGAATGGGCTGCCCAGGGAAGTGGTGGAGTCACTGTCCTTGGAGGTGCTCAAGCAAAACCTGGCTGAGGCACTTAGTGCCATGGTCTGGTTGACTGGCTAGGGCTGGGGGATAGGTTGGACTGGATGATGTTGGAGGTCTCTTCCAACCTGGTTGATTCTATGACTCCATGATGTATTTTAACTCTTATTTCAGTGCTTTGTGCATTAGCTTTCTGCACAAATCAAAATTGGACAGGGCTGGGTGCTAGGTTGGCCTGGATGAGCTTGGAGGTCTCTTCCAACATTGTTGATTCTATGATCTATGATTCTATGCTTCTATGCCTCTATGCTTTGGCACAACTTGAGACCATTGCTTCTTGTCCTGTCATTTGTTGCATGTGAGAGGACACCAACCCTCACGTCCATCCAGCCTCCTGTAAGGTAGTTGTAGAGAGTGATAAGGTCTCCACTCAGCCTCATTTTCTGAAGGCTAAAGAGCCTTAGTTCTCTTATCTGTGGTTTGTGTTCAATGTCTTTCAACAACTAGGATAAGGTGGTGAAATAATTTGCTCAGGTCATGGCTAAACAATTCTTGAATGGGCTGCCCAGGGAGGTGGTGGAGTCGCTGTCCCTGGAGGTGTTGAAGCAAAGCCTGGCTGAGGCACTTAGTGCCATGGTCTGGTTGATTGGCTAGGGCTGGGTGCTAGGTTGGACTGGATGATGTTGGAGGTCTCTTCCAACCTGGCTGATTCTATGACTCCATGATGTATTTTAACTCTTAGTTCAGTGCTTTGTGCCTTAGCTTTCTGCACAAATCAATACAAATGCTCTTTTTAGAGCAATCATTTAGTATGATGAACGAGTGAGATTAAAACACAAGTTTCTGAATCAAAAGTATCATAATCACCAGCTGCATTTTTTTCCCTGCTGTGTGAGGTCATGGAATATAGTCCTGAGCAGTCAGATGTTTGTCAGATATTTTCATAGATATTGTTGTTGAGATTAGTATCAAAAAAAAAAGCAATAAAAAGTGTTTCAGCCACAGCTCTTCTCCTGGAGGAAGCAGAAAATGATTATGAATGTGTCTGTCTTATCCTCCTGGGAAAAAAAATCCTTAGTACATAAACCAGAGATCTTAGGGTGTATTAAAAAACAGTAATTGTGCTTTATATTAAAAAAGAAACTATCATTTTGCTAGAGTTTGCAGACGTGCCTCACCAAGGCAAAAGCAAATTAAAGCAGCTAAAATGATTTAAAGGTTCAAAGTTAGTGCTCACAGTGTCTTCTGAGTCATGAGAGAGAGCATATTAAGAGTAGAAAGAAGCTCAACTCAGAACTCTTCTCTGTAATGCCCTGAAACTCTCATTTAGAATCATAGAATCAATCAAGTTGGAAAAGACCTCCAAGCTCATCCAGGCCAACCTAGCACCCAGCCCTGTCCAATCAACCAGACCATGGCACTAAGTGCCTCATCCAGGCTTTGCTTTAACATCTCCAGGGACAGTGACTCCACCACCTCCCTGGGCAGCCCTTTCCAATGCCAATCACTCTCTCTGCAGCCCTCTGAGCATCTTCATGGCCTCCTCTGGAGTCACTCAGAATAGGTTCAGATCCAGCTGAATTTAGTGAGTCTGCCTGTAAAACCCTGCCTTGGGAAGCTTCTGGAACCTGCTGCTTTCTTGTCCGTTCAAACAGCAGAGAGAGCAGATTTCAGTGGGTTACACAATCCACACAGCCTCCACGAGCCTTAGCTGTATGTATTTCATTACTTAATTTCATCAGTCATCAATTGATCTGGCCATTAGTGCTCTGTTGTCAAGGACATTATTTGGCCTTTCTCAAAGGGAGTCCACTGTGTGAAAAGCACAAAAAAAAAAGCTTGGGATAACAATTAGAGCTCCCACACATAATCATGGGCCCCTCAATTCAAGAAAGATGTTGAGGTGCTGGAACATGTCCAGAGAAGGGCAACAAAGCTGGTGAGGGGCCTGGAGCACAAATCCTATGAGGAGAGGTTGAGAGAGCTGGGGGTGTTTAGCCTGGAGAAGAGGAGGCTCAGGGGTGACCTCATTGCTGTCTACAACTACCTGAAGGGACATTGTAGCCAGGTGGGGGGTGGCCTCTTCTCCCAGGCAACCAGCAATAGAACAAGGGGACACAGTCTCAAGTTGTGCCAGGGTAGGTATAGGCTGGATGTTAGGAAGAAGTTCTTCACAGAGAGAGTGATTGGCATTGGAATGGGCTGCCCAGGGAGGTGGTGGAGGCACCGTCCCTGGGGGTCTTCAAGAAAAGCCTGGCTGAGGCACTTAGTGCCATGGTCTGGTTGACTGGATAGGGCTGGGTGCTAGGTTGGCCTGGATGATCTTGGAGGTCTCTTCCAACCTGGTTGATTCTATGATTCTATGATTCTATGATTGGACATGGACAAAAAGCAGCATGTATTATTGCCTTATTTCTACCCTCCTGAAAGTCAGGCTTTTTTCCTTGTCAGTAAGTTTCCCAGAGCTCAAATTGGATGGGTTTTGAACTCCTAGAGGAGATCTCTGAGAAAATGTTCAAGGTTATTTATTGCTGTCAGGGAGTGAAAGATGGGAAAGCAAATTGTAACTGCCTGTTACTGCAGGGGCAGCCACAGAGGTGATTTAGGAGAATGATGTGTTGTAAGGGCAGCCCAGCTTGGAAGAAAACATTTCTGATGCCTAAGGATTACAGTGTAGGAAATATTTCTTGTGCCTTTTTGCACAGGCAGCATTTGATTGGGTGCCTGCTGGAATCAATGGAGAAAGTTGCCTTTTCCTTTGCATTTTGGATCCAGTCTGTGCAGAAAAAAAAGTCATGATCAAAAAAGAATAATAGGAAAGAGCCAGTGATGAAGAAATGTCTTTGAAATAGAATAGAGTAGAACAGGATAGGGTAGAATCAACCTGGTTGGAAGAGACCTCCAGGATCATCCAGTCCAGCCAATCACCCAGCCCTATCCAGTCAACCAGACCATGGCACTAAGTGCCTCAGCCAGGCTTTGCTTGAACACTTCCTGGGATGGTGACTCCACCACCTCCCTGGGCAGCCCATTCCAATGCCAATCACTCTTTCTGCCAACAACTTCCTCCTAACATCCAGCCTAGACCTCCCCTGCCACAACTTGAGACTGTTCTGTTGGTGGTTACCTGGCAGAAGAGGTCAACCCCTAGATGGCTACAACCTCCCTTCAGATAGTTGTAGACAGCAATGAGGTCTGCCCTGAGCCTCCTCTTCTGCAGGCTGCACACCCCCAGCTCCCTCAGCCTCTCCTCACAGGGCTGTACTCCAGGCCCCTCAACAGCTTCATTGCCCTTCACTGGACCTGTTCCAGTTCCTCAAACTCTCTCTTGAATTGAGGAGCCCAGAAGTGCACACAGGACTCCAGGTGTGGCTTGACCAGTGCTGTTCACTGCATATTGTGGATGCCCATCCTTCTTTCCCAAGTTCATCACAATTCCAGTCGATTTCTGATACATATATCACAGCCAAATGGTTTATTGGTGGTGAAACAGTTCACAAAGTGCCTGTTGCTAGGGTAACTGTATCTTTTCCAGATGTATGTGCAGGGATGAAGGCTTTCTGCCTCTTTGCTTCCTCATAAGCAGCTTTAAAATAGAGACTGGTCTCCCTCACACATGAAGGCATCTGCATGGCATTGAATTAAAGAATGAGAAGGCTTAGTATGTTGTTAAGCCTGACCTGGTATAATCTTGATTGCACTGATCTAGCTGAGGAGCAGCTCCACTGTACTCTTTAATCTGCACACATGGTAAAATTACTGGAATGGCTGTTAGGGACTTCAGTGCTGCTCATGCATTTCAGTGTCTGAGCCCTGCTTCACCTTTTGTACAACTGAAAAGGTTTTGCTACTGTGAGAGTCTAAATTCCCTTTCTTGTTCATCAACAAAGATAAAGATTGCCTTTGTTAACCTCCCGGGCTCAGAGGAGGTGCTTGGCCAAAAGCTCAGGTTGCAAATCAACAGGCAGTGCCTTTGTGGAAATTCCTGGCCCTCAGCCTGGCTTGTATGGATGTGCACATCTTATGTCAGCTCCCCCGAAGAGAAAAGCCTTATGTGCATTTGGGGTGTGGACAGGTAAGCAGCACAGGGAGGGGGCAGAGGCCCTCCCCAGTGCTGCTGTCGGACCCCTGCGAATGCATCAATACACAGGAAGATTTCCTGGGGAGCTGCACCTGGACGCCCATCTAAAAAACTGTATGGAAAGACATGAGCAATGCCTGCCAAAATGTGCACCTCCAGGGCTGCACCTCCACCAGAGCCCCTCCAGAGCTGCACCTCCACCAGAGCCCCTCCAGGGCTGCACCTCCACCAGAGCACCTCCAGAGCTGCACCTCCACCACAGCACCTCCAGAGCTGCACCTCCACCAGAGCACCTCCAGGGCTGCACCTCCACCAGAGCCCCTCCAGGGCTGCACCTCCACCAGAGCACCTCCGGAGCTGCACCTCCACCAGAGCACCTCCAGAGCTGCACCTCCACCAGAGCACCTCCAGGGCTGCACCTCCACCAGAGCACCTCCAGAGCTGCACCTCCACCATAGCACCACCAGAGCTGCACCTCCACCAGAGCACCACCAGAGCTGCACCTCCACCAGAGCCCCACCGGAGCTGCACCTCCACCAGAGCACCTCCAGAGCTGCACCTCCACCAGAGCACCTCCAGAGCTGCACCTCCACCAGAGCACCTCCAGAGCTGCACCTCCACCATAGCACCACCAGAGCTGCACCTCCACCAGAGCACCTCCAGAGCTGCACCTCCACCAGAGCACCTCCAGGGCTGCACCTCCACCAGAGCACCTCCAGAGCTGCACCTCCACCATAGCACCACCAGAGCTGCACCTCCACCAGAGCACCACCAGAGCTGCACCTCCACCAGAGCCCCACCGGAGCTGCACCTCCACCAGAGCACCTCCAGAGCTGCACCTCCACCAGAGCACCTCCAGAGCTGCACCTCCACCAGAGCACCACCAGAGCTGCACTTCCATCAGAACTCCTGATGAACTCCACAGAAGAACATCCCTGGGCCACACACAAGTCTCTCTCCCCCCCACTTGCAGCTGATGGTAATATAATCCCTGCTCTTTCCTTCCCTGCTCCTTCTCTCTTTCTCCATTGTGTTCTCTCTCCCTCTCCCCTTCTCTCTCTCCCTCTGTTTTGTTCAACCTTATCCCTTAACAAATAGTTTTGTGATGCTATCTGATCTTGCTTGCACCTTAATTTCACAACACAGAAATCTCTAAGAGCAGATCTTGCTGCTCTGGACAGAGATATTGTTAATCTCTGCTCACTGGACCTTGACAGCTCCCTTAGACTTCTCTGTTGACAGGCTAAAAGGAAGCTACAGCTGAGCCCCCAGCACCCCACTGTGCTACTGATGACTTGGAAATAAAAAGGCAGAACACTATAACCAACTCAGCAGGTATTTTTTGGACCACTGTTTTGACCCTCTTCAGCTTTGCAACCAAATGGGAAATGACACCGTGTGTCTGTTACAGCTTTGACCACATCACATTGAGGTGAGGGAGCAAGACAGACCTCTCTCTTCCATGCCCTGACCTGCTGTGCTGAGAGCAGAGCAGAGCAAGCAGGTCCTGTCTTAGTGCTTACTGCTGTGAATACACCTTTGATAATGAAGCCTTTGATCCTCCTTGCTGAGATGGTTATGGAAAATGTCCACAAAACATGACAGGCCTTCAGAGCTAATGTCAAGGGGGAAAGCTATATGGAAGGGTGTGTGTTGTACCTGTTCTGGAGTACTCCACATTCCTTTCTTCTCCCCTCACCACTGTGAGTTTGAATGGGAGAAGAAGGCATCAAAAATGGGAGAAGGCGGCACCGAAAATGGGAGAAGAAGGCATCAAAAGTGGGAGAAGAAGGCATCAAAAGTGGGAGAAGAAGGCATCAAAAGTGGGAGAAGAAGGCATCAAAAGTGAGAGAAGAGAGCATCAAAAATGGGAGAAGAAGGCACCAAAACTGCTTTCCCTCCCCACCTTGCAGGCTTGAAGGAGGACCAGCAAAAGGCACCTTTCTGCACGTGTGCTGGCCCATGCTGAAGCCCATGCTGGAGCCAGGCTGGTGGTTGGCTGGGTTTTCACACCCAGTGTAAATGGTAAATGGACTCTTCATCTAGAAAACCTTAAATAGAGCAAGGGAGAACAGGAAGAGGTTCCCATCTTGAGAGTTCTCCACCTTGAGAGTTCCCTGCCTTGAAAGAGCTCATAGAATCATAGAATCAGCCAGGTTGGAAGAGACCTCCAAGATCATCCAGTCCAACCTAGCACCCAGCCCTATCCAGTCAACCAGACCATGGCACTAAGTGCCTCATCCAGTCTTCTCTTGAACACCTCCAGGGACAGTGCCTCCACCACCTCCCTGGGCAGCTCCTGTCTTGACAGAGTGCCCAACAGGACAGGTTTCTGCCACACCAGAATTCCTGTTTTGGACTGTCCCTGCTTTTGGATGGCTCCTACCTTTTTTGCACTGCCCCTGGTTTTACACCATCCCTGCCTTTGGACAGCTCTCTCCACTTTTGCACCCTTCTGTGTAAACTTGCAGGCATGGCAAGCAGTGAGGTCCTTTGAGAGAGCTGCCAGCAGCTTCCAGACCTGATCACTTCCTGGCTTTCTTGGAGGCCTCTTTCAGGTACTGGAAAGCTTCTAAGAGTTACTTAGGTTGAACCAATGAAGAGGTACAAACTTCACTCCTTTCTCACACCAAAATGAAAATCACTTGGCCAGTTCTGGGCCCTCCAGCTCAAGAAGCACAGGGAGCTGCTTGAAAGAGTGCAGAGCAGAGCCACAAAGATGATTAAGGAAGTTGAACATCTTCCCTATGAAGAGATGTGGAGGGAGCTGGGGCACTTTAGCTTGGAGAGGAGGAGACTAAGGGGTGACCTCATTCATGGTTATAAAGATGTAAGGGGTGAGTGCCAGGAGGCTGGCGCCAGCCTCTTCTTGGGGATGCCCAGTGGCAGGACAAGGGACAGTGGTGGAAGTTGAGGCACGGGAGGTTCCATGTGAGCCTGAGGAAGGATGTTTTCATTGTGAGCATGACAGAGCACTGGCACAGGCTGCCCAGGGGGGTTGTGGAGTCTCCCTCTCTGGAGACATTCAAGAACCATCTGTATGCATTCCAGTGTGATCTGCTCTGGGTGATCCTGCTCTGGCAGGGAGGCTGGACCAGACGAGCTTTTGAGATCCCTTCCAGCCCCTGGAATTCTATGATTGTATGCTTCTGAATTGGTCTAATTTGGTACAGCCCCAAGAGAAGACAAAAGAAGCCATCAGAATGTCATTTCTTGCTGCTTTTGCCATGGACTCACTCTGATTCCAACAACCACTCTTGGGCTCTGCTCTATTGCATTGCCAAATCTACTGCTTTTCCTATTTACTAAATATATTTAGTATGAGAAGTGGGGTTTGTGCTTTGTTGCTTGTCTCAAAGAGCAAACATACTCAGAGAGATTAACTAAAGTGAAATCAAAGCAGTCATTTTCAAAAGGTTGCTGAAGCTCAGGAGTTATTCAGAAGAAACAGATTTGCATTTTCAATTATGAAACAGGACTGGGATTTGAATTGATAGAAATGCTTTATCATCTTTAAGTTACAAAATACCACTCTTGGGAGTTGGAGTTGTTATTTTCCTTCCCAACAAAAGTAATTTACTGGGACTGAAATAAACTTTAAAGTTGTTTTGGTCATTCTGGCTGTGCTTGATTGTTATAGAATCACAGACTCAAGCAGGTTGGAAGACACCTCCAAGATCATCCAGTCCAACCTAGCACCCAGCCCTAGCCAGTCAACCAGACCATGGCACTAAATGCCTCATCCAGTCCTTTCTTGAACACCTCCAGGGATGGTGACTCCACCACCTCCCTGGGCAGCCCATTCCAATGCCAATCACTCTCTCTGTGAAGAACTCCCTCCTAACATCCATCAATAGCAAATAGGTGAGTAGAGCTGGTTAGTCAGACACCAGATGCTTACATGTTGGTTTGGCATAACTCTTTTTTCACTGCTAGTTAGGAAGCATTTGCCAAGCTTCACATCCATTAGACATCTGAGTCCATAAGCCTCAAACCAGTGTGATGATCTCCCTCTGTATTTGGGCAGCTGATGTTCTGAGCTTCCTTTGGAGGCAGCCTCCTGTCACACCAGCTGAGAGCTGCCCTCTGAGATGCTCTTTTTCTAGTACCTTTTCTAATGATTACTTGATCTGTTTACCCAGCAAGGGATAAAGTGCCAATTGCTTTGCATAACCACAGGAGTCAATCTCCTTCCCAACTATCAAATTAGCATTTTGAACCCGATGAGCACAAATTATGGGTGTGCCAAACTGTCTGTTGGTAATCAGGGTACTCAGGTGAGATAAGCAATTTTCTCAGCAAGGAGGAGGACAGACTGAAGGAGTTGGGGCTGTTCAGCCTGCAGAAGAGAAGGCTCCCAGGTGACCTCTTTGTGGCCTTCCAGCATCTGAAGGGGGCTACAAAAAAGCTGGGAAGGGACTTTTTAGGCTGTCAGAGAGTGACAGGAGTGGGGGGAATGGAGCAAAGCTGGAGGTGGGGAGACTCAGACTGGACGTGAGGAGGACATCCTTGAGCATGAGAGTGGTGAGAGGCTGGAATGGGTTGCCCAGGGAGGTAGTTGAGTCCCCATTTGTGGAGGTGTTTAAGGCCAGGCTGGATGAGGCTGTGGCCAGCCTGATCTAGGGTACAGTGTCCCTGCCCATGGCAGGGAGGTTGGAATTAGATAATCCTTGTGGTGCCTTCAAACCCTGACCTATTCTGTGATTAAACATTATCAAAATACAGTATCTTAATGATGGACTGAATTACAACAAGTCTTGCCACTGCAAGCAAAGCTAAATGATGTCCTGAATTCTGTATGGTCATTCATCAACTGATCTTCTAGAATAACACCCAAGCAACTCTATTCTTTATGACAAAGCTTTATGCAGAGCCAGGATAGAATTAGTGTTTACTCTCCTTGAAGTTCTCAAGAGACACAATGAAAATGAGAGAAAATTTAGTTTACATAGGAACTAGGAAGGTCTGAACTTGAAGTAAAAATATGGGATCTGTAAGAGCATAGAGTCAGAGATTCTGGAAGTACAACAGTGGGATCTGTGAGATCATAGAATCAGAGATTCTGGAAGTACAACAGTGGGATCTGTGAGATCATAGAGTCAGAGATTCTGGAAGTACAACAGTGGGATCTGTGAGATCATAGAGTCAGAGATTCTGGAAGTACAACAATGGGATCTGTGAGATCATAGAGTCAGGGATTGTGGAAGTACAACAATGGGATCTGTGAGATCATAGAGTCAGGGATTGTGGAAGTACAACAGTGGGATCTGTGAGATCATAGAGTCAGAGATTCTGGAAGTACAGCAATGGGATCTGTGAGATCATAGAGTCAGAGATTCTGGAAGTACAACAGTAGGATCTGTGAGACCATAGAGTCAGAGATTCTGGAAGTACAACAGTGGGATCTGTGAGATCATAGAGTCAGAGATTCTGGAAGTACAGCAATGGGATCTGTGAGATCACAGAGTCAGGGATTCTGGAAGTACAACAATGGGATCTGTGAGATCATAGAGTCAGGGATTGTGGAAGTACAACAATGGGATCTGTGAGATCATAGAGTCAGGGACTGTGGAAGTACAACAATGGGATCTGTGAGATCATAGAGCCAGAGATTGTGGAAGTACAACAGTGGGATCTGTGAGACCATAGAGTCAGGGATTGTGGAAGTACAACAATGGGATCTGTGAGATCATAGAGTCAGGGACTGTGGAAGTACAACAGTGGGATCTGTGAGATCATAGAGTCAGAGATTCTGGAAGTACAACAATGGGATCTGTGAGACCATAGAGTCAGAGATTCTGGAAGTACAGCAATGGGATCTGTGAGATCATAGAGTCAGGGATTCTGGAAGTACAACAATGGGATCTCTGAGATCATAGAGTCAGGGATTCTGGAAGTACAACAATGGGATCTGTGAGATCATAGAGTCAGAGATTCTGGAAGTACAACAATGGGATCTGTGAGACCATAGAGTCAGGGATTCTGGAAGTACAACAATGGCATCTGTGAGACCATAGAGTCAGGGATTGTGGAAGTACAACAATGGGATCTCTGAGATCATAGAGTCAGGGATTGTGGAAGTACAACAATGGGATCTGTGAGATCATAGAGTCAGGGATTCTGGAAGTACAACAATGGGATCTGTGAGATCATAGAGTCAGAGATTCTGGAAGTACAACAATGGGATCTGTGAGATCATAGAGTCAGGGATTCTGGAAGTACAACAATGGGATCTGTGAGACCATAGAGTCAGGGATTGTGGAAGTACAACAATGGGATCTGTGAGATCATAGAGTCAGAGATTCTGGAAGTACAACAATGGGATCTGTGAGATCATAGAGTCAGGGATTCTGGAAGTACAACAATGGGATCTCTGAGATCATAGAGTCAGGGATTCTGGAAGTACAACAATGGGATCTGTGAGATCATAGAGTCAGAGATTCTGGAAGTACAACAATGGGATCTGTGAGACCATAGAGTCAGGGATTCTGGAAGTACAACAATGGGATCTGTGAGATCATAGAGTCAGGGATTGTGGAAGTACAACAATGGGATCTGTGAGACCATAGAGTCAGGGATTCTGGAAGTACAACAATGGGATCTGTGAGATCATAGAGTCAGGGATTCTGGAAGTACAACAATGGGATCTGTGAGACCATAGAGTCAGGGATTCTGGAAGTACAACAATGGGATCTGTGAGATCATAGAGTCAGGGATTGTGGAAGTACAACAATGGGATCTGTGAGATCATAGAGTCAGGGATTCTGGAAGTACAACAATGGGATCTCTGAGATCATAGAGTCAGGGATTCTGGAAGTACAACAATGGGATCTGTGAGATCATAGAGTCAGGGATTCTGGAAGTACAACAATGGGATCTGTGAGATCATAGAGTCAGAGATTCTGGAAGTACAACAATGGGATCTGTGAGATCATAGAGTCAGGGATTCTGGAAGTACAACAATGGGATCTCTGAGATCATAGAGTCAGGGATTCTGGAAGTACAACAATGGGATCTGTGAGATCATAGAGTCAGAGATTCTGGAAGTACAACAATGGGATCTGTGAGACCATAGAGTCAGGGATTCTGGAAGTACAACAATGGGATCTGTGAGATCATAGAGTCAGGGATTGTGGAAGTACAACAATGGGATCTGTGAGACCATAGAGTCAGGGATTCTGGAAGTACAACAATGGGATCTGTGAGATCATAGAGTCAGGGATTCTGGAAGTACAACAATGGGATCTGTGAGACCATAGAGTCAGGGATTCTGGAAGTACAACAATGGGATCTGTGAGATCATAGAGTCAGGGATTGTGGAAGTACAACAATGGGATCTGTGAGATCATAGAGTCAGGGATTCTGGAAGTACAACAATGGGATCTGTGAGATCATAGAGTCAGGGATTCTGGAAGTACAACAATGGGATCTGTGAGATCATAGAGTCAGAGATTCTGGAAGTACAACAATGGGATCTGTGAGATCATAGAGTCAGGGATTCTGGAAGTACAACAATGGGATCTGTGAGACCATAGAGTCAGAGATTCTGGAAGTACAACAATGGGATCTGTGAGATCATAGAGTCAGGGATTGTGGAAGTACAACAATGGGATCTCTGAGATCATAGAGTCAGGGATTCTGGAAGTACAACAATGGGATCTGTGAGATCATAGAGTCAGAGATTCTGGAAGTACAACAATGGGATCTCTGAGATCATAGAGTCAGAGATTCTGGAAGTAAAACTATGGGATCTTGAAGTAAATCTATGGGATCTGTGAGATGCAAAACTGTGTCAAGGGTGAGGGCTTGGCTGGGCACTAAACAAGTTGAAGACACTCTCTGTTAACCCCTTTCCCTTCCCAAAAGGGAATTAGGGCAAGAGGCTTAATGAACTGGAATAGAAGACTGCAAGAGTTTTCAGTGCAAGTAGTCTCTCTAAAATGCTATGTACAAAATCAATACTGAACCCAACCCACCTGACGGCAGTTCCAGCACTGTCACCACTGATGCTGTGGGCAGACACTGAGGAAGTCCTAACCTGGACTCAGGGGAGGTTGGTTGGGAACTGGCTTCAGGAGGTGGATTCTGGAGCTGCATTCAGAAACACATGGGTTAGGATCAAAGGGAAGACAGAGTCCATTTCCTACCAGCCTGTTGTTAGTCCTTCACACTGATTGATGGATGGCTTGGGATCAGATGAGCTGCTTCTATAGAATTCCTTCTGCTTCCTTAGGCTTTTGTAGTTTGTCTCTACATGAGTTGATAGAAATCAGTGAAGAAAAGAGGAGAGCTTCCAGTCTCCTTTGTCTCATGATCCCAGCTCTACATGAGTTGATAGAAATCAGTGAAGAGGAAAGCTTCCAGTCTCCTTTGTCTCATGATCCCAGCTCTGAGTCAACAAACCAGAGGATCCAGTGGCCTTGCTGACAGGCAATTGGTAACCCAAATTTCCCACCTGAGCCAAGTGATCCAGTTAGTTTTTCTTAGGTTTTGGGACAGTTCTTTTCCCAGAACAATTAAACTGCAAATTCCCTGTTACTTTCCTTGGGCCAGCACCAGCCCAACATGAAGATTAAAAATAAAGATGATGCAGAGAAACTCACATTTCAGTAAGGATTTGCAACTTTGTGGAGATTAAAAGTCCCTGTGTTGAATAGATGCAGGAATTCCTAAGTGCTAAATCACTTTGGCACTTCTGGAAAACCCACCCTGGATTTTAGCAGTGCTTCACTGGAGGTGTTCTCTAGTAAGAGTCAGCAAAAACTGAGTTAGAATGAAGGATCACTGCCTTGGGTAATGAGATTTATCTCACAGAAAAAAAGTGTTTGGTTCCATCACAGTCTTTACTCAGAAAAGGCTTTTCCAGGTGGAGATTCATCCCACAAATCACTTTGCCACAGGCTCAGTACAGTATCACAAAGCCACAGCTATGTTGTGGAGCAGATGCAGGAGGAAAAGCTCTATTTGACAAGTTACTACAATATTTAATTGCATCAAGTGTAAGCCCAAAAACACATCTGGAGAGTTTACTGTGCCAGCATCTAACTGTGACATCTAAAAACCAGCCTTTGGATGGCAGTGAAGTCAGATCACTAATGGTGACTTTTGTTCTCTACAAACTGCAGCCTTGGAGACATTTGTACAACAGCAAGTGCTTGGTACTCCCTCAGAGGTGGACAAGGAGTAAAGATTTCAAGTCAGTTCTGATTTTTCATGAACCCTGAGCACAAAGAGGCAATAAACTCTGAATCTGCCAGTTTTGCAGAGCCGTTTTGTGGAACAGGAAAGTCCAGCTAGGGATGAGTTTATAGCTGGTGGGGTGAATCATAGAACCATAGAATCAACCAGGTTGGAAGAGACCTCCAAGATCATCCAGGCCAACCTAGCACCTAGCCCTGTGCAATCAACCAGACCATGGCACTAAGTGCCTCAGCCAGGCTTTTCTTGAACATGTCCAGGGATGGTGACTCCACCACCTCCCTTGTTCTGCCTCACCATGTGCTGAAGCTTATGAGACTTTTAGGGGTTTGTTGTGCCTCATGGGAGCAGAGCTGCATTTTTAATTGAGGCAAATAGGGGGGAAGTAGATAAGAATAGTGTTGGTTAAGTGGTACAGAGCAGAGAGTATATTAACAGTTTAAGGACAGGTATCTGCTGGAAAGAGTCCAGTGAAGGGCTATGAGGATGATTAGGGGACTGGAGCACTGCCTGGTGGGAGAGACTGAGGGACCTGGGGCTGCTTAGTCTGGAGAAGAGAAGACTGAGAGGGGATTTAATCAATGTTTATCAATATGAGGGCTGGGGGTCAGGAGTGGGGGGACAGGCTCTGCTCACTTGTTCCTTGTTTAGTCTGGAGAAGACTGAAAGAGTATTTAATAAATGTATATCAGTATCTGAGGGCTGGGGGTCAGGAGTGGGGGGACAGGCTCTGCTCACTGCTCCCTGGGATAGGACAAGGAGCAATGGATGGAAGCTGCAGCACAGGAGGTTCCACCTCAACACAAGGGGGAACTTCTTTACTGTAAGGGTCCCAGAGCACTGGCACAGGCTGCCCAGAGAGGCTGTGGAGTCTCCTTCTCTGGAGCCTTTCAAGGCCCATCTGGATGTGTTCCTGTGTGACCTGAGCTAGATTGTATGGTCCTGCTCTGGCAGAGACCTTGGACTCGATGATCTCTTTGGGTCCCTTCCAACCCCTGACATCCTGTGATCCTGTGAACATGATGCCTTGCCCTCTCCCTTCTACCCAAAGGGTTACACCACAGAAATGCATTAGCAAAAGCCAGCACATTTCAGGGGCTTGTTTTTCTACCTGTTGCTGTTGACTTGCTACCATCTGTCTTCATCTGTAGCTGCAGTATCAGTTGGTGCCTGGTCCAACAGGTATGTATATAAAATGGTGTAACAGATATGCAGCAAGAGTTTCATAGGGATCTCTGGTCCATCTGCTCCCAAAATGACTCTGGCACGGCTGCTGGCCTTGCATGTATTAATGCTTTTAAATCTAGCCAGTGTATGCAGACTGTTGCATTGACACAGTAGTTACTGGGAGAAAAATCTGGTCTTTCAGTGGTACCCAGCTTCAGTTTCTGATCTCTGCCTGATGATCATGGCAGAAGGGTAATTTGAATGCATCATGCAATGCACATCCTGTGGTGTTTGAGATGAATCAGTGATGCTAGATCCTTTAATTACATGGAATACGTATTTAAAAGCTTGAAATTCCTTCTGCAGTTACCCCAGGTTGTACAGAAATATTGTAGGTTGGAGAAGTACTGCACTGAAAGGAGAGGCAAAAGCTCCATGGAGGTTGTTAGTCACTGCTAGATATCATAGAATCATCGAATGATAGGGGCTGGAGGGGACCTCAAAAGATCATCTGGTCCAACCCCCTTGCCAGAGCAGGATCACCCAGAGCAGATCACTCTGGAATGCATCCAGACAGTTCTTGAGAGGCAGACTCCACAACCTCCCTGGGCAGCCTGTTCCAGTGCTCTGTCACCCTCACAATGAAAACATCCTTCATCAGGTTCACATGGAACCTCCTGTGCCTCAGCTTCCATCCATTGTCCCCTGTCCTGCCACTGGGCATCCCTGAGAAGAGGCTGGCTCCAGCCTCCTGGCACTCATCCCTTACATCTTTATAACCATGAATGAGGTCACCCCTTAGTCTTCTCCTCTCCAAGCAGCACAGCCCCAGCTCCTTCAGGCTCCCCTCATAAAGAAGATGTTCAACTTCCTTAATCATCAGCTCCCTGTGCTTCTTGACTTGGGGGTCCCAGAACTGGCCAACTGATTTTCATTTCAGTGTGAGAAAGGAGTGAAGTGAACCTCCTATGCCTCAGTTTCCACCCATTGATATCCTTCCCTATAGCCACACAGTGACGTCTCTACTCTTTTTCATTTACTAGGATGCAGCACTTGACAAGCTCACATAAAATGAGCCACTGGCTGAGACAAGATGGTCTGTCCTGTCTCTGACACAGACTAGTAACAGATGCAGAGGAAGAAGGCAAGTATCAGATAGCACAGCTTCTAGGCTTCTCATGTCCACTTCAAAGTCATGTGGGCTGTTAAATGTTCTCCAGCTTCTCTGCATCCCATGTCCAATGGCCCCGTGGCTGACCATTACCTCTGGCACTGCAAACACATACTCTCATGCTCAACAACTTCCTCCTCACGTCCAGCCTGACTCTCCCCACCTCCAGCCATGCTCCATTCCCCCCAGTCCTGTCACTCCCTCATAGCCTAAAAAGTCCCTCCCCGGCTTTTTTGTAGCCCCCTTCAGATCCTGGAAGGCCACAAGAAGGTCACCTCAGAGCCTCCTCTTCTCCAGACTGCACAGCCCCAACTCTTTCAGTCTGTGCTCACAGCAGAGCTGCTGCAGCCTCTGAGCAGCCTCATGGCCCTTCTCTGGACACACTCCAGCATCTCCACATCCTTCTTGTAATAGGAGCTCCAGAACTGGATGCAGTACTGCAGGTGGGGTCTCAGCAGAGCGGAGTAGAGGGGGAGAATCATCTCTCTCAGCCTCCTGGCCACACTTCTGCTGCTGCAGCCCAGGCTCTGGTTGGCTTTCTGGGCTGCAAGTGCACACTGCTGGCTCCTGTTAAGCTTCTGGCGTATTCACCCAGAGCAGACTTCTCTAGTGAGTAGACAGTGGTGGATCTGTAGCACTCTGTGTGCGTGTGCACATGTGTGTGACTGATCTCATTAAGAAGCAATTTGTGCTCTGATGGTTTTATTGTTGCTGTGCTACGATCCCCAAAGAAGAGCTGAAAGGGCTCGGGAGCGATGACAGCAATAGAAAGGGAGGTTTTGAAGATAATTGTCTGTAAAGGCAGGCAGCTTTGCCTGTTGTTTGCAAAAGCTGCTCTACCATTCCTTCTGCAAGCTCTGGAGGGACTCTTACAGCTCCCTGCAAAGCAGAAGGCAACTGTAAAATCACCTTCACTTTCACAAGGATGGGGCATGGAGGAAGTCAGCTTTAGGAATTGGTGTATTTTCGCTGCCAGGCAATCTCCCCTTTGTTTGCCAGGGCGGATCAATGGGATCTATATGTGAAATAGCCATCTGAGAGCAGAGGGAAAGCAGCTGGAGGCAGAAGACCTGTGGGGCTTTACAAATCCTTTCACCTCTCGCTGCTGTCTCCACCCTCGCTAAGTTGTGACTCCTCCTGGAAAGCAGCGATGCTGAAGTCTGCCTGGAGTGGCTGTGCTCAGTCCCACGCAGGGCTCCAGGCAGCTGGCAGTGCAGCCCTGCTCTCTCTGCACCGCCTCCTCTGCAGGGGGGAAGCATCTCCGCAGGCTGTGCATCCGTGAACCGGCTCTCCGCAAATAGCTTTCTCACCTGCCCAAGTGAGCTGGAGTCTCAGAGGGGTTAACCTGACTCTGGTGGTTGAACTGACAAAGGCTGCAAGTCCGGGTGCTTTTGGGGGAGCGGAGGACAGCGCAGGAACTGCACTGTGACCGCACGGAGAATGTGTCCTGGGGCTGCGACTCAGCCACGCTCCTCCCCGCTCGCCCTGTCGCAGGGGTCCGTGGAGAACGTGTGCTGAGAGCAAGTGCTGGGCAGAAGCAGCAGTGGGCTGCCGAAGATGGAGAATGGCACAAGGGATGAGCAGAACCAAACTGGGCTGCTACCGTCGAGCCAGGAGATCGTTACGGCCGAATACCAAGCGGTTACCGTCCTCTTGGTCCTCCTTATCTGCGGACTGGGCATCGTGGGCAACATCATGGTGGTTTTGGTGGTCCTCAGAACCAAACACATGAGAACTCCCACCAACTGCTATCTGGTGAGTCTGGCTGTGGCAGATCTCATGGTGCTTGTGGCTGCAGGACTACCAAATATCACGGAAAGCCTGTACAGATCCTGGGTATACGGCTACGTGGGGTGCCTCTGCATCACCTACCTTCAGTACCTAGGGATCAATGCTTCTTCTTTTTCCATCACTGCCTTCACCATTGAGAGATACATAGCCATCTGCCACCCAATCAAAGCTCAATTCCTCTGCACTTTCTCAAGAGCAAAAAAGATCATTCTTTTTGTCTGGGCTTTCACTTCCATATACTGTATGCTCTGGTTTTTCTTGCTAGACCTTAATACAGTAGTCTACAAAGACACTACTGCTGTGTCCTGTGGCTATAAAGTGTCCAGGAGCTATTACTCTCCTATCTACATGATGGACTTTGGCATCTTTTATGTGGTGCCAGTGGTATTGGCGACTGTCCTCTATGTCCTGATCGCGAGGATACTGTTTCTGAACCCCATCCCTTCGGACCCCAAAGAGAACTCCAAGGCATGGAGGAATGCCATGGCTCACCAAAGCAAGCCTGTGAATTCCAAGATGACTAACAGAAGTTTCCATAGCACTGTTGCTTCTCGAAGGCAGGTAGGAACAGCAGTTTGAAATGGCTTTCTTAAAACCCCCCCAAACTCACTTGGCTCAGAGGTAAAAACCAAGAGGACAAAAGATATTCTCCCTTTTTCCTTTGCTAATCAGCCAAACTGAACTCTGTGATATGCCTACACGTGCCTATAAATATGTGTTTGTTTCTTTGCTATTCACTGCTCCACACTGCAAGGGCTACAGAAGAAACAACCCCAAGCACCCCAGTATTTTATTTCCTATAGCAAAAAGAAAAAGCAATTAGGAAGTGTCAATAAAGACTACACTTTCTTTGTATTGAGATTGTTAATAATCCTGTCAAGTACCCAAACTGACTCTTGAGTTATTTTTAGCACCTGAAGAGAAGGATCTAGACTGGGAGTTTAGGAGGCTTGAGGCTTTTGTCCTGTCTAAGGCACTGCATCATTCTGCAAATGTGATTAAGTTGCTACTTTTCCTACCTCTGGTTCTGCTATGAAAAGTCTGCTTGAGCAGGTCTGTATAAAAGAGGTTTGGAAATGCTAAGTCTGTTTGTTATTCTTGTCCCTCAGAGGATGCTCTTAAGCACTGGTGGCTCAAAACAGAGACAGGTTTGATTCATCCCTGCCCATGGGAGGGGGGCTGGAACTAGATGATCCTTGAGTTGCCTTCCAGCCCTGACAATTCTATGATTCTGTGGCTAGCTTCTGTTTATATTGGTGAACAGATGTGCTCCACCGTGTACTTCTACAAGTTGACTGTAGTTTTATGGCTCTTTGCAATGAAGCATACAGCTTGGTACTCACACAGCATGCAGCAGGTAGCATAGCCAGGTGCAGTGCTGAGAAATGCAGGCTGCGTTGCCCTGGCAGGGGGCTTGGACTAGATCATCTTTGGAGGTCCCTAGTGTTGTGTGGTCCTGTGATTCACAGTTGCTCTCAGGAGCAGGGGCCAGCTGGGTCAGGCAGCTGGGCGTGAGAGCTGGGAAGCAGCAGTGCATGCTGAGTGATTTGGCTGGCACCCCTTAGCTGCCAGTGCTCAGCACCCCGCAGGGTCGCTTTGCCAAGTGGGATGCTTCTCCCTCCCTGCTCTGCAGTTTCCTCAGGAAGCAAAACCCAGCTGGGGAAGTTTTCAAACACACTGAGTGTCGCCCCACACACACACACCCCTTTTGTGATGGGTTGAACTCTCTGTAGACTGCTACTCTTTAACGAGAGGAATCTTGTCCCTTACTACAGAGGTGGCACTGACCTCACAGCTTAGTGAGCTGCCTGCTGAACTGCTCACAAGAGCACTTAAACCATGCCTTGAAATGCACAACTGAAACATGTGGGCTAGGTTGCATTTCATTCAGTGTGCCCATTTATAGTTACTAGTCAGATTAGGAGTCTTTAACGTTGTTTTTCTTTGCCCATTAATTAGCAGCAGAAGAAAATCTGCTTTTCAAGCTCTCAGTGTCACTTAGAATCATAGAAACAGCCAGGTTGGAAGAGACCTCCAAGATCATCCAGTCCAACCTAGCACCCAGCCCTATCCAATCAACCAGACCATGGCACTAAGTGCCTCATCCAGTCTTTTCTTGAACACCTCCAGGGAAGGTGCCTCCACCACTTCATAGTATACAGAGCATCATTTTAAAACCAGGCAAATCTTTCACCTTGAGCACTGCCCAGTGTGGAGGCTGTTGCATTATGAAGTGAAAAAGTGAGGATGGTAATGGGATGGTTTCTATGTCTTGAAAAGGCAGAGGGACCTTTTCTAAGAGGCTGGGTGGCTAACTGTTCAAAGTGTTATCCTAATTGCAGCTAGCATAGAAGCATAGAATGGTCTAGGTTGGAAGGGACCTCAAGGATCATCTAGATCCAACCCCACACCACAGGCAGGGACACCTCCCACTAGAATAGGTTGCTCAAGGCCTCATCCAGCCTGGCCTTGAACACCTCCAGGGAGGTTGTGGAGGACAGAATCACCCAATGTGATCAAAGATCACATTGGGTGATTCTGTCCTCCACAACCACCCTGGGCAGCCTGTGCCAGTGTCTCTTCACCCTCACTGCAAATAACTTCTTCCTAACATCCAGATTAAATCTCCCCTCTGCCACTTTAAACCCATTCCTCCTCATCCTGTCATTACCAACCTTGCCAATAGTCCCTCCCCAGCACTCCTGTAGCCCCCTTCAGACACTGGAAGACTACTCCAAGGTCTCCTCAAAGCCTTCTCATCTCCAGGCTGCAGAGCCCCAACTCCTGTAGCCTGTCCTCATAACAAAGCTGCTGCAGCCCTCTGAGCATCTTTGTGGCCTCCTCTGGACTGGCTCAAACAGTTTCATGTCCTGCTTGTGTTGGGGGCTCCAGACCTGCACACAGCACTCCAGGTGGGCTCTGAGGAGAGCAAAGGGGATGGAATAGATGGACAATGCTCAGTTTCATCACCACAGGCATTTTCAGTCTCTGATGTAAAGACTCATAACACCAGCACCAAAGGGGGGAAAAAAAAAGTAGCAAGGTGATCTGAGAACTCTTATTTTGTTTTCAAAAGAGAATGGCAATTTAGAGCATCCTATGCTTCAGGAGAAAAAAGCCTGGAATATGTTTCAGAATGGTGACTCAAGCTTATTCTAACACATCTTTCACGTGGGATGCCTAGGGATGAGCTCAGAGTGAAGCTGTGATGCATGGCCTGGAGCACAAATCCTATGAGGAGAGGTTGAGGGAGCTGGGCCTGTTTAGCCTGGAGAAGAGGAGGCTCAGGGGTGATCTTATTACTGTCTACAACTACCTGAAGGGACATTGTAGCCAGGTGGGGGGTGGCCTCTTCTCCCAGGCAACCAGCAATAGAACAAGGGGACACAGGCTCAAGTTGTGCCAGGGTAGGTCTAGGCTGGATGTTAGGAAGAAGTTCTTCACAGAGAGAGTGATTGGCATTGGAATGGGCTGCCCAGGGAGGTGGTGGAGGCACTGTCCCTGGGGGTCTTCAAGAAAAGCCTGGATGAGGCACTTAGTGCCATGGTCTGGTTGACTGGCCAGGGCTGGGTGCTAGGTTGGACTGGATGAGCTTGGAGGTCTCTTCCAACCTGGTTGATTCTATGATTCTATGAAAAGTATCAGCTTTTCCAGGTAGAATGAGGCCCTCTGCTTCCTCACTCTGTTCCCTGCCTTCACCCTCCCACCCACAGGATCTAAAACTCACTGCACAGTGTTAGTTCCAGTGAATCTTTATTTCATTGCAATGCTTGCAATGAAACAGGAGCAAAATGGTCTGGATGATTGGCCAGGGCTGGGTGCTAGGTTGGGCTGGATGATCTTGGAGGTCTCTTCCAACCTGGTTGATCCTATGGTTCTATGAAAATGTGTTTACCAAAGGATCAGTGCCTCCTTATCAGCAGCTAGGGCCCCCTGAAGCTTTATTTCAAAGCACTGCAAGACAAAAGTGAGCAGAAAGACAAGGAAACAGGTTGAAAAAATCAGTTTGGGTTTTTTGTTAATATGAAAAGAGAGGGAAAGGCACAAAATTATCTTTCTTTCCTCACAAAACACCTTTTATTTCCAACACATTATTGTTCCACTGAACAACATCTATTGATATTGGATAATTACTGGAAGGATGAGCTGTTTAGACTGCAAACTACAGTTCTACCAAGGAAAGGGGCACCAATATGAAGAGCCACTGCATCTGGAGCCAGCTTAGGGAGCAGTTACCAGTGCAGCAAGAGCAGTGTGGGCAGCAGGGCAAGGGAGGGGATTCTGCTCCTTTACTCAGCTCTCATCAGACCCCACCTGGAGTACTGTGTGCAGTTCTGGAGCCCCCAACACAAGCAGGACTTGGAACTGTTTGAGCCAGTCCAGAGGAGGCCACCAAGGCTTACAGGGCTGCAGCAGCTCTGCTATGAGGACAGGCTGGGAGAGCTGGGGCTCTGCAGCCTGGAGGAGAGAAGGCTTTGAGGAGACCTTGGAGTGGCCTTCCAGTATCTGAAGGGGGCTACAGGAGGGCTGGGGAGGGACTATTGACAAGGTCTGGTAATGACAGGATGAGAGACTGGATGTTAGGAGGAAGTTGTTGGCAGAGAGAGTGATTGGCATTGGAATGGGCTGCCCAGGGAGGTGGTGGAGTCACCATCCTTGGAGATGGTGGAGTTGCTGTCCCTGGAAGTGTTCAGGCAAAGCCTGGATGAGGCACTTAGTGCCATGGTCTAGTGGATTAGCTAGGGCTGGGTGCTAGGTTGGCCTGGATGATCTTGGAGGTCTCTTCCAACCTGGTTGATTCTGTGATTCTCTGATTCTGTGGCAGCAGCACAAGCCAGTGGCGTTAGACAGAAGGGAGGTACACATCAAGCTGCCAGGATACATAAACCTATCAAATAGTTGGCACACTAGATGCATATATGTCTTAAAGGCATATAGAATGCAGCCACCTGAAGAGCAACAGCCTTTTGTTGCTGCTGGAAAGGACTGTGTGACTCTAAAACATCCCCATTCAGACAGCAAGATCAATTTGCTTCCAGGTCCAATTGAGGATTCGAAATGACAGCTGTGCCGTCGCAGGTGATTGTCTGAGCAATTGTTCGCCAGAGACGTGCTCAGAAGCAATGTGAATGGGCAACGATCAGCAGGTGCGATGCTCGCAGTCCCCTGCTGAGCTTCTGATTGCAAAGGACTCTGATGCCTCTAGACTGTTATCCACTGAATGCCTGCCAGGGTGCAGGGCAGCTGTCGGTTGGGCTCAGCCCCATTGTTAGTCCGAGCTCCACAAATGGTTACTTTCTTCCTTTAAATGTGAGTTATTTTCCCTGCTGAATGATTATTCTCAGCGAAATGGATTCGCTCAGCTTGGAGGTACAGGCAGGAGCAGAGCTGGAGGGAGGAGAGGCAGCAGGAGAGAATTCCTGAGTGTCCCTCAGCCAAAGCAGGTCAGTACAGGGTCACCTCACTCTGTGCAGTTGTGTTTGCAGTACTCATCCTTTCAAGAGGATTTAACAAGGATTTAACAAGGCCAAGTGCAGGATTCTGAGCTTTGGCCACAACAACCCCAAGCAGTGCTATAGGCTGGGGACAGAGTGGCTGAGAGCAGCCAGGAGGAAAGGGACCTGGGGCTACTGATAGATAGCAGGCTGAAGATGAGCCAGCAGTGTGCCCAGGTGGCCAGGAGAGCCAATGGCATCCTGGCCTGGCTCAGGAACAGTGTGGCCAGCAGGACAAGGGAGGTTCTTCTGACCCTGTACTCAGCACTGCTCAGGCCACACCTTGAGTGCTGTGTCCAGTTCTGGGCTCCTCAATTCAAGAGAGATGTTGAGGTGCTGGAAGGTGTCCAGAGAAGGGCAACAAAGCTGGTGAGGGGCCTGGAACATAAAACCTATGAGGAGAGGCTGAGGGAGCTGGGGGTGTGCAGCCTGCAGAAGAGGAGGCTCAGGGCAGAGCTCATTGCTGTCTGCAACTCCCTGAAGGGAGGCTGTAGCCAGCCAGGTCGGGTTGGGCTCATCTCCCAGGCAAGCAGCGATAGAACAAGGGGACACAGTCTCAAGTTGTGGCAGGGGAGGTCTAGGCTGGATGTTAGGAGGAAGTTGTTGTCAGAGAGAGTGATTGGCATTGGAATGGGCTTCCCAGGGAGGTGGTGGAGGCACCATCCCTGGAGGTGTTGAAGCAAAGCCTGGCTGAGGCACTTAGTGCCATGGTCTAGTGGATTAGCTAGGGCTGGGTGCTAGGTTGGACTGGATGATGTTGGAGGTCTCTTCCAGCCTGGTTGATTCTATGATTCTAAGAATGGGTCAGAGGTGAGGAATATTCACCCTTTTAGCTAGCTGAGACATTCCTCTTCTCATTCTGCTCTGTCGTGACGATTATGCACTGCAAACAGCAGAAGCAGTCTAGAAGCCATAAGAAAATCTATCAGTAAAGTGACAAAAAATGAGGTAATGTTTTTTAGGTTTCAGCTTTTACTAAACACAACTATAGGAAGGTCAAAAGTCAGGGTGAAGGATTAGCTAAAACTGTAGCTTTTGACTATGCACATTTAAAGATCAACAGGGGAAACTATACCCATTTGTAGAGTACTTTTGCTCGTTGTCCTGTTCCTTGTCATAATAGCAAAAACAACATCAGCAAGCTGGCTTATCTGTGTCTGTATTTTCCTAGGTAGCTAGGAGGAAATAGATTTCTTAGGCATGACAAGAGGAGGTCAGTTACTTTGCAGACTACAAAGTATACAGACTCTACAGACTACAACACAGACTACCCTCTCCTAACCAAGGAGATATAATGGGCTTTGAACTCATTATTGTAGACCCTTTCCTTTATTTCCCACAGAAATCATAGAATCAACCAGGTTGGAAGAGACCTCCAAGATCATCCAGTCCAACCTAGCACCCAGCCGTACCCAGTCAACCAGACCATGGCACTAAGTGCCTCAGCCAGGCTTTGCTTGAGCACCTCCAAGGACAGTGACTCCACCACCTCCCTGGGCAGCCCATTCCAATGCCAATCCCTCTCTCTGCCAACAACTTCCTCCTAACATCCAGCCTAGACCTCCCCTGGCACAACTTGAAACTGTGTCCCCTTGTTCTGTTGCTGCTTGCCTGGCAGAAGAGGCCACCCCCCACCTGGCTATAATATCCCTTCAGGGAGTTGTAGACAGTAATAAGATCATCCCTGAGCCTCCTCTTCTGCAGGCTGCACACCCCCAGCTCCCTCAGCCTCTCCTCACAGGGCTGTGCTCCAGGCCCCTCACCAGCCTTGTTGCCCTTCTCTGGACACCTTCCAGCGCCTCAACATCTCTTGTGAATTGAGGAGCCCAGAACTGGACACAGTACTCAAGGTGTGGCCTGAGCAGTGCTGAGCACAGGGGCAGAAGAACCTCCCTTGTCCTGCTGGCCACACTGCTCCTGAGCCAGCCCAGGATGCCATTGGCTCTCTTGGCCACCTGGGCACACTGCTGCCTCATCTTCAGCTCCTCTCTCCCAGCACCCCCAGCTCCCTCTCTGCCTGGCTGCTCTCAGCCACTCTGGCCCCAGCCTGTAGTGCTGCTTGGGGTTGTTGTGGCCAAAGTGTAGAACCCTGCACTTGGCCTTGTTCAATCTCATCCCATTGTCCTCTGCCCACCCATCCAGCCTGGCCAGGTCCCTCTGCAGGGCTCTCCTACCCTCCAACAGATCCACACCTGCTCCTAGCTTGGTGTCATCTGCAAACTTACTGATGCTGGGCTCAATGCCCTGGTCCAGATCATCAGTGAAGATATTGAACAGGTCTGTGCCCAGCACTGATGCCTGAGGCACACCACTAGTGACAGCTGCCAGCTGGATGTGGCACCATTCACCACCACTCTTTGAGCCAAGCCCTCCAGCCAGTTCATGACCCATTTCAAAGTGAATCTGTCCAAGCCATGAGCTGCCAGCTTTGTCAGGAGCTTGTTGGGTGCTAACCTTCTGTCCCAATTCTCTGTGTCTCTGTGCCCCTGCAGGTTACCAAGATGCTGGCTGTGGTTGTGATCCTGTTTGCGTTCCTGTGGATGCCATACCGCACGCTGGTCGTGGTCAACTCCTTCCTCTCCAGCCCCTTTGAAGAAAACTGGTTCCTGCTCTTCTGCAGGATCTGTATTTACTTAAACAGTGCCATCAATCCTGTCATTTACAATCTCATGTCCCAGAAATTCAGAGCAGCCTTCAGGAAACTCTGCAACTGCCAGCAGAAAGGGGAGAAGAAGCCAGCCAGTTATAGCGTGGCCCTAAATTACAATGTCATCAAAGAGTCTGATCAATGCACTGAGCTAGAAGATATCATTGTCACCAACAGCTATCTATCCTCTACAAAACTGTCCCTTGGTGACACATGTTTGTCATCTGAGGTAAGAGCTCATACATTAGGATGTTTGATGCAGAGCCCTCGTGAACCAAAGCATGCTCGTGTGCCCAGGGCTGTGCTGGGCTAGCTTTCAGCTGGAGCAATGCAGTGAAGTACTAGAGAAGCTTGGCAGTGCCAAGTGATGTGTGACTAAATGGGACATGATTGGGAGGGAGAGCTGCCCAGCTCTGAAAGGTGATGCTCTCAAAGTGCCTTGTTCTGAGTACGAGGTGATCAGGAGGATGTGAGGAAGAATGAGGGGAAACAGATAGGATAAACCTGAGCCCCTGAGGAGCAGAGGGCAAGGTCGAAGCATCTGAGAGTGGTGCTGGAGCATGGTGCCTCACATATGCGTCTGGAAGGAAGGAGGCACTGGCCTCTGAGCTCTGTGCTTCCTCCTGGATGTGCTCTAGCTACCTGCAGGAGTACAATGCAGCATTTTCTTCATCCTCTGGCTCCAGCTTGGTTTTAGCTAGCATGGTACAACCATGCAGCTGGAGCTGAGAGAAGACCTGAATCCGCTCCACACCAGCACTCTGGTCCTCAGAGTTCCAAAAGCCATAATCATTTCCATGCTACCTGCACCATCCCAGTGTGTAGCACATCTCTCTGACCCAGCTCTCTTCTGCTGCCTGCACCATCCCAGTGTGTAGCACATCTCTCTGACCCAGCTCCCTTCTGCTGCCTGCACCATCCCAGTGTGTAGCACATCTCTCTGACCCAGCTCCCTTCTGCTGCCTGCACCATCCCAGTGTGTAGCACATCTCTCTGACCCAGCTCTCTTCTGCTACCTGCACCATCCCAGTGTGTAGCACATCTCTCTGACCCAGCTCTCTTCTGCTACCTGCACCATCCCAGTGTGTAGCACATCTCTCTGACCCAGCTCCCTTCTGCTACCTGCACCATCCCAGTGTGTAGCACATCTCTCTAACCCAGCTCCCTTCTACAAGCCTGTTACTGCTTTCACAGTGCTTTTCAGTTTTGTGCAGTACTCCTGTTTGGAAACCTCTGTCAAGCTTAGATCTTACCATGTAGATAATCCACAGATGAGTCTAGGTTGATTGGAGATTACATGAGAATAGAAAAATACTTCTTTCTCAGTTTGCTTCTTCTCATTTTCAGCCCTGAGACCCACCTTGTTCTGAGCTTGTGGTCACATAAAAATTTTGGATGCTCTGTTCCAACCAACCTGTATGGAATGTAAAGGCATTTCTGCTCACAGACCTGCAGCAGTCACCATGCATGTCTCCACACCTGTTTGCATTCAACAAGATAAAGCAGCCTCTTAAGAGTGAAAGCAATATGCTGCTGAGTGTAACTGAGCACAGCACTCAAGATGATTTCAAGCAGGTGAGCTGACTCCACTGGAATACCCAAATCCTTCATCTCATGCATTGGCTGAAGTGTGATATCCACGTTCTCAGAAAGCAAGGCTGCTCAGGACATCTCCACAGATGCAGAGTGTGGCAGCAGGTGATGCTCGCAGGGAAGACGAGAGGCGAGGAGAGGAGCTGCCCTCCTGTGTGGCTGCACCAGGCAGAACCAGTGGAGCCCATCTGACAGCAGCTGGAACCACTGCTGATCATGAGAACTGCTCACCATTGACTGCCTCATCCCATGGAGGTGCAGTTCTAACTGTCAGCATCAGAAAATGCTTCCATAAGCAGATACCTGAGGGCAAACAATACAAAATCTCCTTCTTTGGTTGGTTTTATTTTTTTCTCTTATATTAAATCTTGAACAGCATGAAATAGACTCATAGAATCAACCTGGTTGGAAGAGACCTTCAAGCTCAGCCAGCCCAACCTAGCACCCAGCCCTAGCCAGTCAACCAGACCATGGCACTAAGTGCCTCATCCAGGCTTTGCTTCAACACCTCCAGGGATGGTGACTCCACCACCTCCCTGGGCAGCCCATTCCAATGCCAATCACTCTCTCTGCCAACAACTTCCTCCTAACATCCAGCCTAGACCTCCCCTGCCACAACTTGAGACTGTGTCCCCTTGTTCTGTTACTGGTTGCCTGGCAGAAGAGCCCAACCCCACCTGGCTACAGCCTCCCTTCAGGGAGTTGTAGACAGCAATGAGCTCTGCCCAGAGCCTCCTCTTCTCCAGGCTGCACACCCCCAGCTCCCTCAGCCTCTCCTCACAGGGCTGTGCTCCAGGCCCCTCACCAGCTTTGTTGCCCTTCTCTGGACACCTTCCAGCACCTCAACATCTCTCTTGAATTGAGGAGCCCAGAACTGGACACAGCACTCAAGGTGTGGCCTGAGCAGTGCTGAGTACAGGGTCAGAAGAACCTCCCTTGTCCTGCTGGCCACACTGCTCCTGAGCCAGTAGGAAGACCATTCAATGAATTTGCAGCAGGGAATAAACAAATTAAAGGTTAGTAGGAAGTTTAAACAAAAAAAAACCTAATTATCTTTTCTCAACCAGCTAGTTTGGAGAGGCTGTTCTGCTTTAAATGGAAGTCTCAGCTAATCCTGAACCCTGTCAGAACTTGACAGGTATTGAAGAGTATTGGATAGGCTTTTACTAGTTAATTTTATCTTGGTGCAGTAGTAATTGGGTCTCAAACTGCTACAGGGAGGTTGTTGATTCAATATAGATAATGTCTAGGGAAAAGAGGAAAATTCAATGAAAAGTGACACTTTTTTCATCTGTCAGAGGTTGTCCATTGGAATACTTCAGGACACAGAAAGTGTTTGTCAGAAGAGAGTCACTGTGGCTTCTCCCTGCTTTCACCTACCTTCAGCTATATTTGCAGAGTTAAAGAGAGCTGAAAACACCTCAACAGGCCTTAGGTTTAATCTTCTATTTCAATCCATGTCTGCTGTATCCAAAACCCTCAGCTCAATGGTGTCTGGGTGACAAGGAGGAAGCAAAGTCTGCATCCTGCTCCATATGCATCCTTGCTGTGGCTCCTGTTCTAACTTGCAGTGCTCCACAGGGACTTCCAGTAGAATGATGGCAGGGCATGGAAAAAGCCAACAGCAGAATGTTTCTACCCAACAGTACACAGGTGACAAACTCCCCCCAGAGAGCTGTGTTGCCTTTCATCCCCATCAGCATTTGCCTTTTCTTGGCTAGCAGAGGGAGCAAACCCATGGGAGCATCCTGCTTCTCATGCCTTTTGGTGGCAAATTATCATCGACTCATAGAATGGTTTAGGTTGGAAGGGAGCTCAAAGCTCAGCCAGTTCCAACCCCCCACCATAGGCAAGGACACCTCCCACTAGAACTCAAGGCCACATTCAACCTGGCCTTGAACACCTCCAGGGAGATTGTGGAGCACAGAATCACCCAATGGGATCTTTGATCACATTAGGTGATTCTGTGCTCCACAACCTCCCTGGGCAACCTGTGCCAGTGTCTCACCACCCTCACTGCAAACAACTTCCTCCTAACATCCAGTTTCAATCTCCCCTCTGCCACTTTAAACCCATTACTCCTCATCCTGGCATTACAAACCTTGTCAATAGTCCCTTCCCAACCCTCCTGTAGCCCCCTTCAGATACTGGAAGGCCACTCCTAGGTCTTCTTGAAGCCTTTTCTTCTCCAGGCTGCAGAGCCTCAACTTTCTCAGTCTGTCCTCATAGCAGAGCTGCTGCAAACCTCTGAGTGTCTTTGTGGCCTCCTCTGGACTGGCTCAAACAGTTCCACAGCCTTCTTGTGTTGGGGGCTCCAGAACTGCACACAGTACACTTATAGCAAGTCTGGTTTAAAACCAAGCTGGACACCACCCCTGTGGACACTCACCAGGGACAGGCTGTACCCCAGAGTCCATCCCATGAAGGACAGGAGCTGGCAGAGCATTGTCTGGAGCAGAGCCAGCATCAGGAGCCACACAGGCTACATTGCAGTGTGTTCTAAACCCTCTGTGTTGAGGCTCTTAGTTACTGGAGGGCTGAGACTTGCCAGCTTGTCTGCCTGGGTAGCACAGGCCACCAGGCATGTGCAATGGAGTCTGCTTCTGTGCAGATGCCTCATCACTGTGGCATCTGAATGCCTGCACAACTGGGAGGAGGCTGTCCAGTCTCTGCTGCTTTTAAAACAGTAATGCACAAGTTAAATGACAGCTTAAGTCAGTCTGTTCTCCCAGGCAAGCAGCAGCAGAATAAGGGGACACAGTCTCAAGTTTTGCCTTTGGCTGGATGTTAGGAGGAAGTTGTTGCCAGAGAGAGGGATTGGCATTGGAATGGGCTGCCCAGGGAGGTGGTGGAGGCACCATCCCTGGAGGTGTTCAAGCAAAGCCTGGATGAGGCACTTAGTGCCATGGTCTGGTTGATTGGCCAGGGCTGGGTGCTAGGTTGGACTGGATGATCTTGGAGGTCTTTTCCAACCTGGTTGATTCTGTGATTCTGTGATTCTAAGTCGTCTGGCAGCCAAAGAGACAAAGCTGAGCAGGGTTCAAGAGTCAAAAGAGAAGAACAGCAATGTTATTCTAGATGTCAGCACCTAGCACTCGCACCCTGCAAGCACACTACAGCAGGGACATGCAATTGTGGTTAGAGCTGCATGCCTAATTACAGAGCTCTGTGGCATTCTGCTGTTCACACTTGCTTGAAGCTGCAGTTTGCCACTGTAAGAGGAGGTCTGGGAGAGGTATCAGTGTCTGTATGAACATTCCTCCAAGGCAGCTGTCACAGTACAATGAAATAATTTCTTACATGGACTTTTATATTTACTTAGCCAAGAGACATATTCAAAGTAAAAGCAAGATACTGTTTATGGCTGAGCAAATCCTTTGTGTGCAGTCAGCTGGCACTGCTTGCAGCCCATCACAGTAGACACTGGAGGGAGAGGGTGAGGAGGTGGCTGCTGGGCACCTGGAAATCCTTTCACTCTTCAAATGCTGATATCAGTTAGGCACCTCTCCAGATAAGGCTCAGGCTTTCTAAAGAGGTGTTGGAACTAGGTCCTTGAAAACCAGCAGACCTCCAGGACAAGCAGCAGGCAAAGAGAAGACCTGCCACAGAAACCTGGCTATGGTGGGAGCACGACTGACTGGGCTAAGAGCTGGGAACAGCAGCACAAACTCACGCTTTTACCTGGACCCTTTTCAGAGTGCAGACCTACAGACTGGAAGCATCAAAAGTGAATTCTCTCCTTTATTTGCCTTTCATGCTCAAAAAGTACCTTGCTGCTTTCTCAGCCTCTGTCTCCATAGTTGCTTTTGTTCTCAGCTGCTCAGGTGAGGTTCTCTCTTCCTAGTGCAATTTCATCAAGGGCTAGAATCTTTGTTCAGTTGGGTTTGTATGCACCACGACTTGGGACAACAAAGGAATAGGAAGCATTTCATGCTGATATTTACCTGTGCAAACAGAAATGGTGGTGCATGGCAAACTGGGTGCATGGATGCAATGTCTAAACATGCAGATGTAAGTCAAGGTGTGATTTGAACTCCCAATGTGCTGTGACTATGCCTTTAGAGATGCTGTTCATGAAATCCATGCTAACCTACAGAAGCTTGCACACTATGAAGATTAAACTCTGCTAGACACCTTGCTAATGTGGCTTAAGACCTACTTCTGTGTGTGCCCCTCTGTTTCTAACAACAAACTGTTCTCTTGTACCTAAATGCTGTAGATGAGCTATGTGGGCACCTAATTATTGAACAGTTGGTGTGATTTAGAGTTCATTCATGACACAGCAAACCTTGCTTCACTAGAAGTGAAGGTGAATGGATGTCAGCTACTCTTTGTGTGCTTTGTGGAAAACAAATTCCTCTGCAACCTTTTAGTATGAAAGGATTGCCTGGTTGGTAGCAATGGTGAAATCTATGCCTATGTCTAATGGCTTTGATGGAAGGGATTTCATTGCTCTTGCATTCTGATTTGGACATCCACCCAATGTGCCACAGAAGAGATGCTGCTGTGGCAGCTGATTTTTGGAGCTGACACATTGCGATGCTGGGAGCTGCAGTGCTGGGAAGATGTGCAGCTGGGAAATGGTAGGTGGCTTTTAAAGCACACTTTGGTTCAAATGAGTGCATGACCTCTTTGAGGTCAGAATTAGGGCTCTGCCAAAGTAGTTTCCAATGGAAGGGGAAAAGGACCTGAGGGTTCTCGTGGGTGGAAGGTTGACCATAAGCCAGCAATGTGCTCTTGCGGCCAAGAATGCCAGTGCCATTCTGGGGTGTATTAGAAGGGCTGTGGTTAGTAGGGTGAGAGAAGTTCTCCCACTCCTCTGTTCTGCTCTGGTGAGGCCACATCTGGAGTATTATGTCCAGTTCTGGGGCCCCTAGTTCAAGAGGGACATAGAACTGCTTGAGAGTGTACAGTGCAGAGCCACAAAGATGCTGAAGGGAATGGAACATCTCTCTTACGAGGAGAGCCTGAGGGAGCTGGGGCTGTGCTGCTGGGAGAAGAGGAGCCTGAGAGGTGACCTCATCAATGGTTATAAATGTGTAAGGGGTGAGTGGCAGGAGGCTGGAGCCAGGCTCTGCTGGGTGATGCCCGGTGACAGGATAAGGGGCAATGGGTGGAAGATGGGCATAGGAAGTTCATTGTGAACCTGAGGAAGATTTTTTTTTGCCTGGGAGGGTAACAGAGCACTGGAACAGGCTGCCCAGGGGTGTTGTGGAGTCTCCTTCTCTGGAGATGGAATCACTGAATCATAGAATCAAACAGATTGGAAGAGAACTCCAACATCATCCAGTCCAACCTAGCACCCAGCCCTAGCCAGTCAACCAGACCATGGCACTAAGTGCCTCAGCCAGACTTTGATTCAACACCTCCAGGCACAGTGACTCCACCACCTCCCTGGGCAGCCCATTCCAATGCCAATCACTCTCTCTGCCAACAACTTCCTCCTAACATCCAGCTTAGACCTCCCCTGGCACAACTTGAGACTGTGTCCCCTTGTACTGTTGCTGCTTGCCTGAGAGAACAGATTGATCCCCACCTGACTACAACCTCCCTCCAGGTAGTTGTAAGCCCACCTGGACATGTTCCTGTGTGATCTGGTCTAGGTGACCCTGCTGTGGCAGGGGGGCTGGATTGGATGTGCTTTCAAGGTCCCTTCCAGCCCCTGACATTCTGTGAGTCTGTGATTCTGTATCATGAAGGGCTTATGATGCTCATGGGGAAGTGAATGTTGCAAGTCAAACAACTGAGCCCTCATTAGCTTCCTTCCATAAACAGTGATCCAACACAGGTGATCGAAGGACTGATCCTACACAGAAAATGCTTGGATCAGTCCCTTGGCCTTTGGAAGTACATCTGTATTTCTTGGTTGCATCTTAAAAAGCTATTCTACACAGTGTGCAGAAGTAAATTGTTCTTTCAATGGTGCTGCTTGTGCTTATTTATTTCCCTGTCTTGTCCAAATTCTGCTGTGTACAATTCAACTCTTTACAAACTGCCATGGAATTTCCAGATGGTCTTTCAGCATTTTGTTATCTCTTTTTTAGATAAGATGGTTTCATCTCTGTGTTGTTCTTTCCAATAAAGGAGTTTATCACTACTGGGATACAGTGGATGCAGCCAGCACCAGTGATTTGGTTCAAACAATGTGCCCATGGCAGTGGGGTTGGAACTAGATGATCCTTGTGGTCCTTTCCAACCCTGTCTGATTCTATGATTATTAATAATTCCTTAATTCAGGAACTGAATCCTGGAGATGTGATTCACACAAGCATTAATTATTCCTCCCATTGGAATGGGCTGCCCAGGGAGGTGGTGGAGGCATCATCTCTGGAGGTAATCAAGAAGAGAGTGGATGAGGCACTTAGTGCCATGGTCTGGTTGACTGGATAGGGCTGGGTGTTAGGTTGGACTGGATGATCTTGGAGGTCTCTTCCAACCTGGTTGATTCTATGATTCTATGATTCCTTTCCTTCCCCTGAATCATATGAAAGGAAAGGAGGAATAATTAATGCCTTTGAATATTGTCTCTCTTTTCACAAGGATACTTGTCAGTATTTGCAAGTATCCCATCCAAACACAACTGCATCTAAGATGAGAGCAGTGGAAACATACATGTCTCACTCTACATATGTGTGTGTATTTGAAGTTCTACCATTCACATACCTCCCTAACCTGATATCTTAACATATTATTTATCACATACCATTATCTAATTGCCAATTTAGGCTATAATTGGATGTTAGGAGGAAGTTGTTGGCAGAGAGAGTGATTGGCATTGGAATGGGCTGCCCAGGGAGGTGGTGGAGTCACTGTCCCTGGAGGTGTTGAAGCCAAGCCTGGCTGAGGCACTTAGTGCCATAGTCTGGTTGACTGGCTAGGGCTGGGTGCTAGGTTGGACTAGATGACCTTGAAGGTCTCATCCAACCTGGTTGGTTCTATGATTCTAATAAAGAGCAGCTGATTTATAAGGAATTTCTTTGTCACTTACCCAGAGTAATTCTGATCTCATTTTTTTCACTGCATGTGACTTATAAATCTGTTAATCTTATTAATCTTGTAAATTTATTATTAGTCTGTTAATACAAATGTGAAATTGCTCAGAGAAGTGTGCTGCTGATCCATGGAGCCCCCAAAATGAAGAACCACCTTTGTTCAGCAGAAGCATTTTGTGTTAGCCCCCAAAATGAAGAACCAACTTTGTTCAGCAGAAGCATTTTGTGTTAGCCCCCAAAATGAAGAACCAACTTTGTTCAGCAGAAGCATGTTGTGCTAGCCCCCAAAATGAAGAACCACCTTTGTTCAGCAGAAGCATTTTGTGTTAGCCCCCAAAATGAAGAACCATCTTTGTTCAGCAGAAGCATTTTGTGTTAGCCCCCAAAAATGAAGAACCATCTTTGTTCAGCAGAAGCATTTTGTGTTAGCCCCCAAAATGAAGAACAATCTTTGTTCAGCAGAAGCATTTTGTGTTAGCCCCCAAAATGAAGAACAATCTTTGTTCAGCAGAAGCATTTTGTGTTAGCCCCCAAAATGAAGAACAATCTTTGTTCAGCAGAAGCATTTTGTGTTAGCCCCCAAAATGAAGAACCAACTTTGTTCAGCAGAAGCATTTTGTGTTAGCCCCCAAAATGAAGAACAATCTTTGTTCAGCAGAAGCATTTTGTGTTAGCCCCCAAAATGAAGAACAATCTTTGTTCAGCAGAAGCATTTTGTGTTAGCCCCCAAAATGAAGAACAATCTTTGTTCAGCAGAAGCATTTTGTGTTAGCCCCCAAAATGAAGAACAATCTTTGTTCAGCAGAAGCATTTTGTGTTAGCCCCCAAAATGAAGAACCAACTTTGTTCAGCAGAAGCATTTTGTGTTAGCCCCCAAAATGAAGAACAATCTTTGTTCAGCAGAAGCATTTTGTGTTAGCCCCCAAAATGAAGAACCATCTTTGTTCAGCAGAAGCATTTTGTGTTAGCCCCCAAAATGAAGAACAATCTTTGTTCAGCAGAAGCATTTTGTGTTAGCCCCCAAAATGAAGAACCAACTTTGTTCAGCAGAAGCATTTTTGTTAGCCCCCAAAATGAAGAACCAACTTTGCTCAGCAGAAGCATTTTGTGTTAGCCCCCAAAATGAAGAACCAACTTTGTTCAGCAGAAGCATGTTGTGCTAGCCCCCAAAATGAAGAACCACCTTTGTTCAGCAGAAGCATGTTGTGCTAGCCCCCAAAATGAAGAACCATCTTTGTTCAGCAGAAGCATTTTGTGTTAGCCCCCAAAATGAAGAACAATCTTTGTTCAGCAGAAGCATTTTGTGTTAGCCCCCAAAATGAAGAACCATCTTTGTTCAGCAGAAGCATTTTGTGTTAGCCCCCAAAATGAAGAACCACCTTTGTTCAGCAGAAGCATTTTGTGTTAGCCCCCAAAATGAAGAACCATCTTTGTTCAGCAGAAGCATTTTGTGTTAGCCCCCAAAATGAAGAACCATCTTTGTTCAGCAGAAGCATTTTGTGTTAGCCCCCAAAATGAAGAACAATCTTTGTTCAGCAGAAGCATTTTGTGTTAGCCCCCAAAATGAAGAACCATCTTTGTTCAGCAGAAGCATTTTGTGTTAGCCCCCAAAATGAAGAACAATCTTTGTTCAGCAGAAGCATTTTGTGTTAGCCCCCAAAATGAAGAACAATCTTTGTTCAGCAGAAGCATTTTGTGTTAGCCCCCAAAATGAAGAACCATCTTTGTTCAGCAGAAGCATTTTGTGTGTCTTTGGTGCATGCCACTGTGGAAATCAATTTGTGATGGATTTCTGTTGCTACTCTAATAAAGCATTGAGCAAGGGAATCATGCTGCAGCTTCAGTTTTTTGAACAGCCACTTGAACAGACACCTTTTGGCTTTTTGCTGTCCTTGGCAATGAGCAGATTGCAACCTTTTTTGGTCATTTCCAGGTGAATGAGCATCCTTTTAATAAAAAGAAGGCTTTGTTTCCTGCAGAAGAGCTGTTTGCCAGTAGTCTGCCAATTGCACTGCTTCAGTGGGAGAGGATTGATGTGATTTCTTGTCCCTGCTAGAAGGGTTGTTCATGTGTTTTACACTGAACAGCAAAAAACAACCAAACAACTAGGGGGAAAAAGCCATTTTGGGAGCAAAGGCAGAGAGCAGAAGCCAGTTTGTTCTTTAGGCCAAATGAAAAACTTAGCACATTTCCCTACTCTATGGGTACTGCCTTACTTTTTCAGTGATGCCAGCCATTTGTGCTTGGACTCAGCCTTAATAGGACAAAACAGGACAAGAGAGATTATTCTGCCCATGCACTCAGCACTGGTCAGGTCACACCTTGAGTGCTGTGTCCAGTTCTGCTCTCCTCAGTTCAAGAGAGATGTTGAGGGACTGGAACGTGTTCAGAGAAGGGCAGCAAGGCTGGGGAGGAGCCTGGAGCACAGCCCTGTGAGGAGAGGCTGAGGGAGCTGGGGGTGTGCAGCCTGCAGAAGAGGAGGCTCAGGGCAGAGCTCATTGCTGTCTACAACTCCCTGAAAGGGAGGTTGTAGCCAGGTGGGGTTGGGCTCTTCTGCCAGGCAGCCAGCAACAGTCTCAAGTTGTGCCAAGGGAGGTCTAGGCTGGATGTTAGGAGGAAATTCTTCCCAGAGAGAGTGATTTGCCATTGGAATGGGCTGCCCAGGGAGGTGGTGGAGTTGCCATCCCTGGAGATGTCCAAACAAAGCCTGGCTGAGGCACTTAGTGCCATGGTCTGGTTGACTGGATAGGGCTGGGTGCTAGGTTGGACTGGATGATCTTGGAGGTCTCTTCCAATCTGATTGATTCTATGATTCTGTGATTCCATAACTACCTGAAGGGAGCCTGTAGCCAGGTGGGGTTGGTCTCTTCTGCCAGGCACCCAGCAACAGAACAAGGGGACACAGTTTCAAACCACAATGGCAGGTCTAGGCTGGATATTAGACAGAACTTCTTTGAAGAAAGAGTGATTGGCATTGGAATGGGCTGCCCAGGGAGGTGCTGGAGTCACCATCCCTAGAGGTGTTTAAGAGGAGTCTGGATGAGGCATTGGTTTAGTTAATTAGAAGGGTTAGGTGCTAAGTTGGACTCAATGATCTTAGAGGTCTTTTCCAACCTGGCTAATTCTGTGTTTCTGTGGCTCTGTGAATGGGAAGTACTGAGTCTGTCCTGATTTTCCTCTGGGCAGCGCATAGGAGGCACACCCAGAGGAGCAGGATAGACACATAAAGCTGAATTAGCTGGAGGTTTGTCTAAAGCCAGATGTATGTCTTGTTTCTTGGGAAAATGCTCTATCACTAGTGCTGAATACCCTTTCTGCAATCAAATCTTGTGTAATGCTGTGACTCTCAGGTAGAAGGCTTAATCTTTTGATTTGGGATCTGGACGAGGGCATTGAGTCCAGCATCAGGAAGTTTGCAGATGACAACAAGCTAGGAGCAGGTGTTGATCTGTTGGAAGGTAGGAGAGCCCTGGGTGGATGGGTGGGCAGAGGCCAATGGGATGAGATTTAACAAGGCCAAGTGCAGGGTTCTGCACTTTGGCCACAACAACCCCAAGCAGTGCTACAGGCTGGGGACAGAGTGGCTGAGAGCAGCCAGGAGGAAAGCGACCTGGGGGTACTGATAGATAGCAGGCTGAAGATGAGCCAGCAGTGTGCCCAGGTGGCCAAGAGAGCCAATGGCATCCTGGCCTGGATCAGGAACAGTGTGGCCAGTAGGACAAGGGAGGTTCTTCTTCCCCTGTACTCAGCACTGCTCAGGCCACACCTTGAGTGCTGTGTCCAGTTCTGGGCCCCTCAATTCAAGAGAGATGTTGAGGTGCTGGAACATGTCCAGAGAAGGGCAACAAAGCTGGTGAGGGGCCTGGAACACAAACCCTATGAGGAGAGGTTGAGGGAGCTGGGGGTGTTTAGCCTGGAGAAGAGGAGGCTCAGGGCAGAGCTCATTACTGTCTACAACTACCTGAAGGGACATTGTAGTCAGGTGGGGGGTGGCCTCTTCTGCCAGGCAACCAGTAACAGAACAAGGGGACACAGTCTCAAGTTGTGCCAGGGTAGGTCTAGGCTGGATGTTAGGAAGAAGTTCTTCACAGAGAGAGTGATTGGCATTGGAATGGGCTGCCCAGGGAGGTGGTGGAGTCACTGTCCCTGGAGGTGTTCAAGCAAAGCCTGGCTGAGGCACTTAGTGCCATGGTCTGGTTGACTGGCTAGGGCTGGGTGCTAGGTTGGACTGGATGATCTTGGAGGTCTCTTCCAACCTGCTTGATTCTATGATTCTATGATTCTATGATTCAAGGTGTTTATGTGGGGATAGCTAACCCCATAATTCAGTGCATGGTGGGGGTTGACCTGCTGGAGAACAGCTCTGCAGATATCCAATCATAAAATCATAGAATCCACCAGGCTGGAAGAGACCTCCAAGCTCAGCCAGTCCAATGCAAAGGAAGATCAACTGAGCATAGCTTACAAAAACTTTACAGGAGGAGTAAACTCCATCCAATGAAGTTAGTCATTAATTACAGCTTTTGAAGTGGTTTTCTCAAGATCCCTAGTCCATGCTGGAGTGCTACCTAAATTCTCCCTGCCACCAAATTCATCAAGCATGAGCATATGCTTGGTGACCTCTGTGTGCTTAAAAAGCTCTCTGGAACAGCATTCACTAATGAAGAATTTTCTCTATAATAAGGAAGAATATGTAAGCACTCTCATTTCAGTCAGATCAGTCCCCTCCCTTTGTACCCCACAGCTCACTCTCACAAATCCAGTTGCTGCCCCTGGCACGAAAAACCCACCCTTGGTGTCCTGCTTTCTGCAAAGAACCCACAACCCTGAACCCTGTAGAATCATAGAATCATAGAAGCAACCAGGTTGGAAGAGACCTCCAAGCTCAGCCAGTCCAACCTAGCACCCAGCCCTAGCCAGTCAACCAGACCATGGCACTAAGTGCCTCATCCAGGCTTCTCTTCAACACCTCCAGGGATGGTGACTCCACCACCTCCCTGGGCAGCCCATTCCAATGCCAATCACTCTCTCTGCCAACAACTTCCTCCTAATATCCAGCCTATACTTTCCCCAGCACAACTTGAGGCTGTGTCCCCTTGTTCTATTACTGGGTGCCTGGGAGAAGAGCCCAACCCCACCTGGCTACAATGTCCCTTCAGGGAGTTGTAACATAAGGGAATATTACATTCTCTTCACATGAGCTCTCAAGATCATGACCTCTGCCTGAAACTCCTCCCTGCACAGGGGTACATAACTACCACCTACATGAAGGCAGCACCCCTACAGGAACGTGCTCCCTTTCCTTTCACCTCCTTCCCTCCATGCGAGGTGCCATGAGTATGCAGCAGTGTACCTGGATGAAAGAGGAGTTGTGATGCTACCAGAACTGTTACCATTTGTCAGATGCCTACAGCAAACCATGTGTCTTCTGCTAGAAGGACATAGTCTCAAGTTGTGCCAGGGTAGGTCTAGGCTGGATGTTAGGAGGAAGTTGTTGTCAGAGAGAGTGATTGGCATTGGAATGGGCTGCCCAGGGAGGTGGTGGAGTTGCTGTCTCTGGAGGCGTTGAATAAAATCCTGGCTGAGGCACTTAGTGCCATGGTCTGGTTGACTGGCTAGGGCTGGGTGCTAGGTTGGACTGAATGAGCTTAGAGGTCTCTTCCTGGTTGATTCTATGATTCTAAGGCAAGACTAGATCTGGAATAGGGGGTTTCTATTCTGCTCTTACCCCAGTAATATACCATCACAGATCCTTAATCACAGAATCATAGAATCACAGAGTGAACCAGGTTGGAAAAAACCTCTGAGATCATCGAATCCAACTTATCACCTAACCCTTCTAATTCACTAAACCATGGCACTAAGTGCCTCATCCAGCCTCCTCTGAAACACCTATAGCAAGGGGTTGGAACTGGATGACCCTTGAGGTCCCTTCCACCCTAAACCATTCTATGATTCTGCCTCCAGGGATGGTGACTCCACCACCTCCCTGGGCAGCCCATTCCAATGCCAATCACTCTTTGCTGTGGAGAACTTCTTCCTAACATCCATCCTGAACCTGCCCTGCCACAACTTGAGACTGTGTCCCCTTGTTCTATTGCTGGTTGCCTGGCAGAAGAGACCAACCCCACCTGGCTACAGCCTCCCTTCAGGTACTTGTAGACAGCAATGAGCTCTGCCCTGAGCCTCCTCTTCTGCAGGCTGCACACCCCCAGCTCCCTCAGCCTCTCCTCACAGGGCTGTGCTCCAGGCCCCTCCCCAGCCTTGCTGCCCTGCTCTGGACACCTTCCAGCACCTCAACATCTCTCTTAAGCACAGTGTTGCTCATCAGTACAGCTACTCATGCTGCTGATTTTCCCTAGGAAGCAAATCTGTAACAGAGATAGAAGTATGGTGAGAAAAAAGAGGACCATTTTCTCTCTAGTTAAATCATATCTCTCTGTAAAGAACAGAGTGGTCTGTTACTGTGTTGTCTTTTACAGAAGGGATTTAAAACCTAATTTTTGTGATGTGAGGAGACAATGGCACATGAACAATTCCTTGCCAGCACAGCTAGGAGCTGTACCAAGATAATCCATCTCTGCTGCAATCTCCAGAATGTCATTTTTCATGGTCCTTCACTTCAGGAAATTAATTGACAATTAATTGAAATTAATGGCAGGTTTTTCTCATCAGTAGTGGAAGGGCAAGGCAAAAACACCTTCTGCTTCTACATCTGTTGTCATCAGTTCTGTCAATAAATAGCTCAAACAGCTCAAGAATTGGCTTGAGATTTTCTGAGCTTCAGAACTTTGTTGAAAGAGAGAGTGCTAATTACTCATGCATGGAGCAATTATTCCTACAGCTGACCCAGCTGGTAGTAGGAATGAAAGCAACAGTGAGAGGTTTGTGCAGTCTATTGTTTGCCTTTCAGGATGAGTAGTCTCAGAAATGCAAAGGGTTGGAGCAATGGAAGTGAAATTACACTACACTGTCTCCAGGAGCAGTGTGGGCAGCAGGACAAGGGAGGTTCTTCTGCCCCTGTACTCAGCACTGGTCAGGCCACACCTTGAGTGCTGTGTCCAGTTCTGGGCTCCTCAATTCAAGAGAGATGTTGAGGTACTGGAAGGTATCCAGAGAAGGACAACAAAGCTGGTGAGGGGCCTGGAACACAAACCCTTTGAGGAGAGACTGAGGGAGCTGGGGGTGTGCAGCCTGCAGAAGAGGAGGCTCAGGGCAGAGCTCATTGCTGTCTACAACTACCTGAAGGGAGGCTGTAGCCAGGTGGGGTTGGGCTCTTCTCCCAGGCAAGCAGCAACAGAACAAGGGGACACAGTCTCAAGTTGTGTTGGGGGAGGTCCAGGCTGGATGTTAGGAGGAAGTTGTTGGCAGAGAGAGTGATTGGCATTGGAATGGGCTGCCCAGGGAGGTGGTGGAGTCACCATCCCTGGAGGTGTTGAAGCAAAGCCTGGCTGAGGCACTTAGTGCCATGGTCTGGTTGACTGGATAGGGCTGGGTGCTAGGTTGGACTGAATGGTCTTGGAGGTCTCTTCCAATCTGGTTGATTCTATGATTCTAAAGTCTAATGATGTGGACCTTAGTCCTGGTGGAGATTCTGGGATTCATAGAATCACAGAATCAACAGGTTGGAAGAGACCTCCAAGCTCATCCAGTCCAACCTAGCACCCAGCCCTATCCAGTCAACCAGACTATGGCACTAAGTGCCTCATCCAGGCTTTTCTTGAACACCTCCAGGGATGGCAACTCCACCACCTCTCTGGGCAGCCCATTCCAATTCACAGCTACAAAGCCCCGCCTTCCTCAGGCTCCCTCAGTGTTAGCATCCAAATTGTATTTGACACAAAAGCATCTTTAACTGCCTCTGAGATTGTGTAGACCCTTTCTGGAAGCAGTTGTCAGCAGCACTAAATGCCAGTTAGAGTTTCTAGTCTTATTTCTTTAAGAAACTTAGGGAGGTTGCCTATAGCAAATTCAACCTCAACAGCTGAATCTCAAACAGTAAAAACTATTCTGCACAACAGAGCCTGCCTATTTAATTCATCAGATGTGCCAGAGCACAGCAGGTTTCTTGAGCAGAGGAAATAAGCCTTCAGCTCTGTCACTTTCAAATCAAAGTTTTGCTTTAATTTTACTGAGTGTATCATCTTTCCATATTGGAACTAGAAACTCTTCCTAACTAGATGAGTAATCAAAGCTGCAAAATGCTTATGCTTGGGTGGCTAATCAGAGCTGCAGACTGGCTGGTTGCTTAAAGCTAGACATGCTTTCATGTTCAGCTGACTAATTAAAATGGAATGTTTTCCTGTGGAAAATGAGATACTCAGGGCTTAATTTGCAAAATATTGAAGTATTAGCAGCTTGAAGACTGTCAAGATAGAGAGGAAGAACTAAAGAGCCCCATAAGTACCCAGGATTTGGATTTGTGTTTGTTTTCCCCCATCAGAAGGAAGCAAAGTTGGGGGACTGACTCTTAAACAGTGGCTCTGGTTGTCAGAGATTCCATCTGCTTCAGCCAGGAAGGAAGGCAAAACAAATCCATCCTATTGGGAGCACCAACTTCAGTCACAGCAAAGAGCAGGATGATGGAGGACTTGGTCATCTTTCACAATCAGTGCCTGGTACTCATGGAGTGCTTTGCAGTTCTGAGTCTTTTCCAAGACTGATTCCTTATCAGTGGAGATAGGTGTTAAGGTTATGCTGGGCTTGAAAAGTGGCTTCCTTTCTAGAATCTGACTCCAGAGATGACTCCAGAGTGATCTCTCAGTCTCCAGCTTTAAGTACAAGAATTTTGACTGACACATCCAGACCCCAAAATTAAGTGAGATTTAAAGTCAGAAGTAAGCACCCAAAGTGTCTGACCTCAAGACTACACAGGGAAATGGGTACAGTTAACATTTAACATTTCCATGTAGGCTGAACAACTTCATCCTAGCAAATGGTGCTAAAATAGCCAAACTGGTGGCAAATGCCACTCAGGTGTCATAGTTTCATAGAGGATCTTTAGGTAGAATTGCCTGGAGACTGACATGGATGACACACCATGGGTATAGAATCAGAGAATCATAGAATCAGTCAGGGTTGGAAGGGACCACAAGGATCATCTAGCTCCAACCCCCCTGTCATGGACAGGGACACCTAGATCAGGCTGCCCAGAGCCTCAGCCAGCCTGGCCTTCAACACCTCCAGCAATGGAGCCTCAACCACCTCCCTGGGCAACCCATTCCAGCCTCTCACCACTCTCCTGCTGAACAACTTCCTCCTGGAACTGGCACCTTCAGTTCTAGCGTTGGTTGTTGGGAATGAGCTTGGCTACCTATGCCTGGCACTTGTCTTAGTGTTAACTTAAACACAGGAATTCAAATAAATCCCCCTTTTTTTTTAGAATTAGAGGAGGTGAACTTCATATTCCTACCCTTATCCCCCTGCAGTGTGCTGAGGCTCAAACAATTTCCAAGTCCCTTTGCTAGCCCAAGTAGCCCTGATGTGAAGCTTCAGGCTCTGGCCAGGCAGCAGCTCCCTGGTGTCTGCTGGCTCAGGAGGTGCAGGGGCTGATCCTGGGCTCCCCCCTTTTCTCCTGAGAGGAGAGACCTGCCACTGAGAGCAGGCTTGTGGACACTGACCCTGTGCTGATTGCATTGCTGCATTCCTTCGTGGGTCAGAATAAGCACAGGAAAATGACACGAGGGCAATATTTCAAGTCACAGTGCAATTTCTGTCTGTCCTGGTGACCAACCTGGTGCTGGGCACCTGTGAAACAGACCTGAAAATCTTCCTGTTGCTTCTGGACATATTAAGGCAGCTTTGTGATTTACAATTAGCCTGTGACTCCTAGACACACCAAACCCAGAGCAGGCTCACCAGACAGAGCTGAGACATATGGGGAAGGAAACCTTCAGGAAAGATTGGATTTAGAGTGACTCAATGACCTGTAGGGGAGAGCAGACAATATCCAGAACTGAAATGACAGAAAACAGATATGAGCATGAGGGAAGGAAAAAGACAAACAAAACCACCACCAGGCATCTGGGTCAGGACCTGAAAGGCAAAGGTTTCATTCATTTCAGCCCTAGATAATTAGCTACATTTTTAGTCACAATAATGAAGAGTGCCATTTGTGATGTCTTCCTGTCACCACTGATGAAAGTCAGCTGGAACAAACACACTCACTCCTTTAGTAAAGAAAGGCAAGGCAGCTACATGAACCAAGGGTGCTTGAGAGTTTGCTCTTCATGGCATTCAGCCAAGCACTAATCAAAGAGAGGTGCTCTTGTCTTCTGCTCTTTGCTTCCATCTGAAAATCTTCTTGCATTTCAGATGTGCCAGTTTATAGAGAAGGGGACAGAGATGCACCTGTGCCATGTTGCTTCTGCCTACATCACAGAATCATAGAATCAGTCAGGGTTGGAAGGGACCACGAGGATCAGCCAGTTCCAAACCCCCTGCCATGCCCAAGGACACCCGACCCCAGAGCAGGCTGACCAGAGCCTCATCCAGCCTGGCCTTAAATACCTCCAGGGATGGAGCCTCAACCACCTCCCTGGGCAATCCCTTCCAGTGCCTCACCACTCCCATGCTGAACAACTTTCTCCTCATGTCCAGCATGAACCTACCCATCTCCAGCTTTGCTCCATTCCCCCCCGAGTCCTATCACTCCCAAACCCTTTTCTGTGCTCAGTGTCCAGCGTGTCCCTACCCATCTCCAGCTTTGCTCCATTCCCCCTAGTCCTATCACTCCCAAACCCTTTTCTATGCTCAGTGTCCAGCATGTCCCTACCCAGCTCCATTTGCTCCTAAACTTGCAGCATGCATTTTGTGCAGGGAGAGCTGTCTCCCAGGCCAGATGAGGGCTCATAGTGTGCACACACTCACAGAATGCCAGGCTTGGAGAGACCCACAAAGATCATCTGGTCCAACCTTTCTAGGCCCTTTCTAGAGTCAAAGTGAGCTGGCCCAAAACCTTGTTGTTATGGTTTGGGTGTTCCTTACCCCCCCCTACCCCCCACCCCACCCCCCACTTAAGAAAATCACCCAGACTAGACTCAGCCTAGCTGGGAATCAGCCAGGGGAGTTAGGAAGTAGAGGGATTAGTTACTCAGACAGCAGGTTAGAAAGAGAGGCAGCCAAAGCCAGAGAGCAAACTCCAGATTGGCTGGAGCTTCGAGCGATTTGGTCTAGTGGAAGGTGTCCTTGTCCATGGCAGGGAGCTTGGAACTACAGCATCATTAAAGTCTCTTTGAACACAAAACATTCTGTGATTCTTTAAATTCAAAATAAGAAATAACAATCTTCAGAAACAACTATTCAATACCATTAGCCATGCCAGTTTGTTAAAACTGAAGCATCCTCAAGGCCTGTGTGCATTACCACATTTGGACTTGTGCTGTGATCACAGACAGAATGGTTAATTATTAGCACAGTATTTGCACTGTTACCTGAGGCAGAAGCAGCCCTTCTGAGTTTCCCACTGCAGGTGCATTGTGAGATGAAGTACAACACCAAAAGAAACCAACACCACCAGGAGCAGAGATACACTTTGACTAATTCAATATGCAATCATTGATCCTTCCTTTGCTTCAGGACAAGCTATTCTCCTGTCTCTTAGAACATGAACAGACCTCCCTGCAAGCATGACTAAGTTTCAGATCTATCCATATGCATATACCATATGCATACACAATGAAATTATCCCATCTGAATTAATTACCTGTGTAAGAAACATAATATTCCATCCATTCCATTCACTTTGCATTCATTACTACTGAGTACTGAAATACTAAAGAACCTTTTTTGGCCACTAGCATTTGAGTTTGGGATATGATACATACTTTTTTACTTTGCACATCAGGTGCTTTTAACTGTAGGCTTTAATTTTCCTCATCTGGCTACTTATTTTACAGATAAACAGTGGCATTTAAAATCAGAAGTGAATGTTTCAAAGTCAGAACCATGGCAAAGGCAGCATTCTGGAAAAAAAACAAAGATGCATCAATCTATTCACTCATGCAACAGCAGCCTCTGACAATTGTTCTGAGAAGGCTTAGTGAAGAAGATATTATCACAGTATCACCAAGGTTGGAAGAGATCTCACAGATCATCAAGTCCAACCCTTTACCACAGAGCTCAAGGCCAGACCATGGCACCAAGTGCCACGTCCAACCTTGCCTTGAACAGCCCCAGGGACGGCGACTCCACCACCTCCCCGGGCAGCCCATTCCAGTGTCCAATGACTCTCTCAGTGAAGAACTTTCTCCTCACCTCCAGCCTAAATCTCCCCTGGCGCAGCCTGAGGCTGTGTCCTCTCGTTCTGGTGCTGGCCACCTGAGAGAAGAGAGCAACCTCCTCCTGGCCACAACCACCCCTCAGGTAGTTGTAGACAGCAATAAGGTCACCCCTGAGCCTCCTCTTCTCCAGGCTAACCAATCCCAGCTCCCTCAGCCTCTCCTCGTAGGGCTGTGCTCAAGGCCTCTCACCAGCTCTGAAAAATCTCACTTCAGTGACAGCAAAGCTGAAAAGCTTTCTCAGCAGACAAATTCTAACAACAAAAAAAAAAAGATTCCCCTGTAAAATATCTCCTTTTAAAATGTCAGCAAATTACATTTCCCAGATAATTGACTTAGCCAAGACTTTTAACCAATCATGAACACAAACTGGAGCAGAATACACTGAATAATTAATTTCCAGAGTTCACCTTTATTAAAAACAAGGTTTTTGTTGTGAGAACAAATAATCTCTCACTTGTAGCCTGAAAGCCTAAGATAGGATCATTGGCTTCCAGGGTTGTCACTAGCTGCTTAGCAACCTGTCCCACTTGTCTTCCTTCCTTCCTGTTGTACAGAACCGTGGACAGAGGAGTCGGCTGGCGATAGATGAAAATGCGTCGCAAGCACTCACAAAGGGCAGCGTAGGAGTAATCTGGAGCACAAGCCATGAACTTCTTGTCTTGCTTTGATGCTTGGACATAACCTGCATAGCCCCAAAACAAAATAGTAAGTATAAGTAACATACTGCTCTCAACAGCAAAACACAGCTTGAAAAAACAACATGCTTGCACGTTGTCATGGCCTTCTGGTTTTCCACTTCTGTAAACCCCCAGTACAGCTGAGGAAATACAAGAAGTTGGGAGGGAACACAATCAGGAAAGATGACTCTAACTTACCAAGGAGCTCAACCCATTTCTTTCCCCTGTTCTACTAGGAGCAGAGAGCTAACCTGTAACAGTACCAGCATAGTTTAACTGCTCATTTTCACGCCTTGAGGGTCTTTGCTGTGGTTTCTTCTCGTTGGTTGGCCTTAAAAACTTCCAGGGATGGGGCTTCCAGCACCTCCCTGGGCAACTTGTTCCAGTGTCTCACCATGGTGAAGCACTTCTTCCTAACATCCAATTTGAGTCTATTCACTTCTAGTTTTGCTCCATCCTCTCCTAGTCCTATCACTACCTGACATCCTAAAATGTCCCTCACCAGCTTTCTTGTAGGCCCCCTTCAGATGCTGGAAGACCACAATATAAGGAGCCTTCTCTCCAAACTGAACAGCTCCAACTCTCTCACACTGTCTTCTGATCTAGCTGAGGATGTCCCTGCTCAGTGCAGCTGGGCTGGACTAGCTAACCTTTAGAGGTCCCTTCCAACCTTGGTGATTCCATGATTCTATGAAAGTAGTAGCACAAAATAAGAGGAGAGCAGCAGAGGAAAAATATTGTGCTTTAGCCTCCTAGGTACAAAAAAGCTCAAAGACATCATAATTTCTTTCCTGTTATTTCCAAAACAACAGAAACATCCTTAAAAGAGTACCACAGAGTCAACTGAGAAACTTGAAGCTAAGAGTAATTTGAATAAAAATCTTAATCCTCATCCACTTTTTTTCCCAGCATAATGAAATTTGAAATGAGTAAACAAAGAACAAAGTGTGAAATTAATCCCTTTTGTTAGAGGATTTGTTAGGATGCTTGATCTGAAGTTAAAATACCAGGCTGTAGTTAAAATACCAGGAATGGGACTAGAGAACACTTAGAGAATATAAAGACTACAGCTGTCACAGAAGTAGTAAATTCTGGACTAGACTGAGGTATATGAAAACAAGTTCAGCTGTTTCTTACTTGATAGGGACAACACTGGGCTAACACAAATCACCTTATTTGATCTGATATGGCAGTTCTTAGGCTTGCATCCACATTATTCTTGTACTTCTTGATTGTGAGCTTTGGAATGCTGCTCTTAACAGTGGGCAAAACCAAATTCTTAAACCTGACTGCAAGAAATACAGCAGTAACTATTCTTAACATTCTTTCATAATCTTATTTTTGGCTTTTCTGTCAATCTGTAATTTCAGAAGAGTTAGAGGCTTCCTGGGCCTGAGCTGGCACAGTTCCACTCTAAATTGATTCTTCCTGTCACGAAGAGTTGTGGCAGAGGGTTCCATATCTTAAATCCACATACAAAGTATTTCTTCTAGCTTCATTTTTACCTTCTGTGGACCAGCAGAATTTGATGCTCCTAGCTCATACTTTCTATGGGCCAGCCTCATTTGATGCTCCTAGCTCAAACCTTCTATGTACCATCTATGGACCAGCCTCATTTGATGCTCCTAGCTCAAACCTTCTATGTACCATCTATGGACCAGCAGAATTTGATGCTCCTAGCTCATACCTTCTATGGGCCAGCCTCATTTGATGCTCCTAGCTCATACCTTCTATGGGCCAGCCTCATTTGATGCTCCTAGCTCAAACCTTTTATGTACCTTCTATGGACCAGCAGAATTTGATGCTCCTAGCTTATACCTTCTATGGACCTTCTGTGGACCTTCTGTGGACCTTCTGTGGACTAGCAGACTTTGATGCTCCTAGCTCATACCTTCTATGGACCAGCCCCATTTGATGCTCCTAGCTCAAACCTTTTATGTACCATCTATGGACCAGCAGAATTTGATGCTCCTAGCTCATACCTTCTATGGACCAGCCTCATTTGATGCTCCTAGCTTATACCTTCTATGGACCTTTTATGGACCAGCAGAATTTGATGCTCCTAGCTCATACCTTCTATGGACCAGCAGAATTTGATGCTCCTAGCTCATACCTTCTATGGACCAGCAGAATTTGATGCTCCTAGCTCATACCTTCTATGGACCAGCAGAATTTGATGCTCCCAGCTCATACAGAAGAAACAGTTATGTACAATTCTACAGACTTGTAACAATGAGACTGGAAAAAACTAGAAGTCATTTCTGGAAATATCTCACCACAAGCATATAAACACCCAGACATAAGCATATATACACCCAGACATGTCACATGAACTGCAGCTGTTTCAGTGTGAGTGCTGAGGTAGCGATTTGTGGTTTTCAGCTTTTAACTGCAGCTCATCTATCCAAGAAATTCTCCTTTTTAATGTGTAGTCATGTGCCTGTATCCTATATAAGGTCTGTAAAGGTTTCTTTTCCTTCCAAGGCATAAACACTTCCTTTCTTATGTTCCAGTATTTCTAAAATTAAGCTATCATGCTGCTATGAAAAGAGTAATAGCACCTTTCAATTAACACGTGATTAAGTGTGGGAATGTAATGTGAGAAGGAAAAATAATAAGCAGACTGAGCATTTCAACCTTGGTTCCCTGGCTTCAGGATGCCTCCCACCAGAGAGGAGAGATGGTGGACAGCTGGTTAATGAGAAAAACAAGGCATGATGTATGTAAAAGACTGGGCTGTTCTTGCCTAGATTATGCTAATATGTAGGTGTGTGCTCTATGCTCAAGACTATATAAATGGAGTCAGAACAAACAATAGAATCATAGAATCATAGAATCAAACAGGTTGGAAGAGACCTCCAAGATCATCCAGCCCAACCTAGAACCCAGCCCTAGCCAGTCAACCAGACCATGGCACTAAATGCCTCATCCAGGCTTTGCTTGAACACCTCTGGGGACAGTGACTCCACCACCTCCCTGGGCAGCCCATTCCAATGCCAATCACTCTCTCTGCCAACAACTTCCTCCTAACATCCAGCCTAGACCTTCTCTGCCACACCTTGAGACTGTGTCCCCTTCTTCTGTTGCTGGTTGCCTGGGAGAAGAGACCAACCCCCACCTGGCTACAATGTCCCTTCAGGTAGTTGTAGACAGCAATGAGGTCACCCCTGAGCCTTCTCTTCTCCAGGCTGCACACCCCCAGCTCCCTCAGCCTCTCCTCATAGGGTTTGTGTTCCAGGCCCCTCACCAGCCTTGTTGTCCTTCTCTGGACACCTTCCAGCACCTCAGCACCTCTCTTGAATTGAGGAGCCCAGAACTGGACACAGCACTCAAGGTGTGGCCTGAGCAGTGCTGAGTCCAGGGGAAGAATAACCTCCCTTGTCCTGCTGGCCACACTGCTCCTGATTCAGGCCATTGGCTCTCTTGGCCACCTGGGCACACTGCTGCCTCATCTTCAGCCTACTATCCACCAGTACCCCCAGGTCCCTTTCTTCCTGGCTGCTCTCAGCCACTCTGTCCCCAGCCTGTAGTGCTGCTTGGGGTTGTTGTGGCCAAAGTGCAGAATCCTGCACTTGGCCTTGTTCAATCTCATCCCATTGGCCTCTGCCCAGCCATCCAGCCTAGCAAGGTCTCTGGTGGGATTCACACTGAATCGTGTGGAGTCCATGTGGTATCCCTTGCTAACTGGTAGTGACCTACAACACGTTCCAGAAGGCAGATTTGTGGCTAACAATTAGAGATCAACAGGTAGGAAAAGTAGAAAGGTCTCAGACTGAGGAAAGAGACACAGAAATCCATTTCCTACCTAAAGCATTAAAAGTTGCAACGTGTTCCCACATGTTCTCTGGCTGGTCAGAGTGGGGCTGCCAGAGAAGAGCATCGACATCGTGCCTCAGGCAGAAGCATGGCATTTCTCTGGGATCCACAACAACTGAAAAAAGATACTGGTTGCTTCCCAGGTGAATCTGAAAAGAGAAGAAAGAAATACAAAACACTGAGGCAGAACATTCTGTCACACATACTGCCAAAGTGAAGGTGATCAACAGCTTCATGTTTCTTAGTTGCTAAAATGTCTGAATACATTATGCTGCACCCCACTGATCCACAACTCAATATGCTACAGGGAGCTAATACATTTCAAGCAGATGCAATTATGTTTCTTGGGATAATATTTAGGGAAACAGTATGTTCACTACACAAGCCAGTGAGACAAATGTTACCTGCCACACTGCATCCACAAAACAGGCTAGTTTGTTTCTGGTGTTTGTTGGCCTTTAAAATCAACCTGGTTTGCTTTGGCAGCACAGATTCAAGAACAGGCATGCATAGATGTATCTGGATACATTTTAAGTACACACTTATGTATATATACAGAACATGAACCAAGTCTGCAAGACACAGACTTAGGACTTCTAGAGCTTTTCTGAGGAAATGGGGAAATTATGAACTGATCCACAATGCCATCCTGTAACTATGACATTTTCTGTACAACACAGGTTACCCTCTATGCACTTTGTGTGACACAAGGTAGATAAGGAGCAACATCAATGTTTATTATAAGTTTAGTAGAAGCATTTTGGAAAAAATAATACCCAGAATGACAATAAACCCACAAAACCCAAACAAAACTCAAAAAAAACCCAAGGCAAGTCAACCTGTGATGCTTTCACAGATTGCTCTGTTTCCTGTTTTAGTCAATGAACCAGATCAAGTTCTTACACCACAGAATCATACAATCAACCAGGTTGGAAGAGACCTCCAAGCTCATCCAGTCCAACCTAGCACCCAGCCCTAGCCAATCAACCAGACCATGGCACTAAGTGCCTCATCCAGGCTTTGCTTGAACACCTCCAGAGACAGCAACTCTACCACCTCCCTGGGCAGCCCATTCCAATGCCAATCACTCTCTCTGCCAACAACTTCCAACATCCAGCCTAGACCTCCCCCAGCACAACTTGGGACTGTGTCCCCTTCTTCTGTTGCTGGTTGCTTGGGAGAAGAGAATAACCCCCACCTGGCTACAACCTCCTTTTAGGTAGCTGTAGACAGCAATGAGCTCTGCCCTGAGCCTCCTCTTCTGCAGGCTGCACACCCCCAGCTCCCTCAGCCTCTCCTCACAGGGCTGTGCTCGAGGCCTCTCACCAGCCTTGCTGCCCTTTTCTGGACACATTCCAGTATCTCAGCATCTCTCCTGAATTAAGGAGGCCAGAACTGGACACAGCACTCCAGATGTGGCCTAACATCATGTTAGTCAAGGTTGCTCACAGCCTAAATCAAGCCTCCTGTGGAAGCATTCTGTTTACAATCTACTATTTCAAGTGTGACTGACAATTAAATATCATGAAGTAATCTATCCTTCACTTCCCTAGTAAAAAGTGTCAACTTTCTACCAGGCTACCCAAAAAGGTCCTATAATTATCCTGCCATAAGTTTGCTTTTGCAAAAGGCTCAGCTGTGGAAGTAGATATATAAATATTTCAAATAAGAATTAAAGAAGTCCTGTTGTTACATTAAAATGACATTGGAGAATATATATACTGGTAGATAACTTCTGCTGCTACTGTGATTTTATATTATGAATGAAATTTATATCATTTCAAGAGTTTGAGAAGATTTTTGTTCTGATAGTTAAATTCAACTTCATATCATAAAAAAAAAATTAGAAGAATTTCTGCAGTACTTTGCAGGACTTACTACATGAGTGACTTTTAAGGTATCACCATCAAATCTGCACAGGCTTGCACTGTCTTCTAGAAAAGCATCACATTCTTCTAATTCTTGAGCATTACAAGGGGGGTTTTCCTTTTCAGGGTTTGGATTCTGAAATAGAAAGACAATTAATTACACTGAGAATCTGAGCTTTCATATATATATAATTTATATATAAAAATATATTTATATGTATCAATAATAGATATATAATATCTATATGACATATGCATACACACACATATATATCATACATGTATAGAATCATAGAATCAACCAGGTTGGAAGAGACCTTCAAGATCATCCAGTCCAACCTAGCACCCAGCCCTGTCCAGTCAACTAGACCATGGCACTGAGTGCCTCATCCAGGCTTTGCTTCAACACCTCCAGGGATGGTGACTCCACCACCTCCCTGGGCAGCCCATTCCAATGCCAATCACTCTCTCTGGCAACAGCTTCCTCCTAACATCCAGCCTATGCTTCCCCTGGCATAACCTGAGACTGTGTCTCCTTGTTCTGTTGCTGCTTGCCTGGCAGAAGAGCCCAACCCCACCTGGCTACAACCTCCCTTCAGGTAGTTGTAGACAGTAATGAGGTCACCCCTGACCCTCCTCTTCTCCAGGCTAAACAACCCCAGCTTCCTCTTATATATATATATATATATATACATATATAATCACAGAATCAACCAGGTTGGAAGAGACCTCCAAGATCATCCAGTCCAATCTAGCACCCAGCCCTATCCAGTCATCTAGACTATGGCACTAAATGCCTCTTCCAGTCTTGAACACCTCCAGAGACAGTGACTCCACCATCTCCCTGGGCAGCCCATTATTTGTATATCTTTACAAACTTAATGACCAAACCATTATATACTTATTCAAAATGAATAAAGCCATTTCTGTCATGGAGGATAGTAAGAGTACAAGAAAACACATTTCAGTTTAAGGCAAGTATGTAAGCCACTAAAACATGGACATAAATGCCTCTGCTCTAAGTAGTAGAAGTATATACCCCTGAAAACTACTCAGGATATTAGGAAGAAGTTCTTCACAGAGAGAGTGATTTCCCATTGGAATGGGCTGCCCAGGGAGGTGGTGGAGGCACCATCCCTGGGGGTCTTCAAGAAAAGACTGGATGAGGCACTTAGTGCCATGGTCTAGTTGATTGGTTAGGGCTGGGTGCTAGGTTGGACTGGATGATCTTGGAGGTCTCTTCCAACCTGGTTGATTCTATGATTTCTATGATTTCTATTTACATCAGTGCAAGCTTCTTTCAGATTGCCACTCGATATACTAGTGATAAAGAGATGAAATAGTTTTGTAAGCTGATTTTGCTTAGTTAGCAGCTATTTAGGTGTTGCTATGCATGTTTCCATGTATTAAAAGTAAGAAAAAACACATGTAGATCATAGAATCATAGAATCAACCAGGTTGCATGTCACATGCCCCACAAATCAGGAAAGAAACATCACTTTTACTACTAACCTTAGAGCAAGAAATAACACTACTGCATGCTAACAACATCTTTGTTGGATGATTTTGCAGCCAAGTTTTATTTTCTTTGTGATATATTTAAAGAACTAATTTAAAGATAATTAAAAGGGAGCTTCATTTGATAGAAGGCACAAATATGTACTTCCTCATTAAGTATGAATCAATGTTGATTCTTGCAGAAAAAAATACACCCATTTTAACAACTAATATAAGCTGAAAGGTGAGGCCAAACAGAATGTATACAGAAAGATAAGATAGAACACTGGTTCAATTCATCTGACAGGGAGGACTTCTTGAGTTCCAGTGCTCATTATTCATGTCAGCCTGTATTAAAGAGTTGGATTTTAGTTCAGTCCACAAACTGCAGGAGAAGAGCACTTTTTTGTTTGTTTTTCAACTGCTAAGACAATTTAAGCTCAAAGAAACATGAAGAGATTACAAATAAGAGAAATGAAGATAATTAATGTGCTAGAGGCCAATGCACAAGATTTAAAACAGCATCTGCTTCTTCAGAGGCTAGGCTCTGGTTTTCATTTCTCCTCTACCAAGCCTTCTTGATGACCTCTAGTTTAGTGTTTCATGAGGTGGCTGTTAAAAGCAACCTTCCAGGTAAGCATCATTGCTGTAAGTAATTGAGATGACCTTAAAGAATCCATGCCTTTATTACACATATGCAGCTGAAGGAGCAGCATAACAAAATATCTACAATTTATTTAAATGAAAGGTTACCTAAGAGAAGATTTTTTCATGTCTACTGCTGCACACAAGCTGAAAAGCTGTGACAAAGCCAAAACAATCTGATAATCATCATTTCAAGCTCAGTATCTGAGTTACAAAATAAAGCTGAAACTCCTAACTACAGTCAAAAGATTCACTACAAAGATTATTTTAACAACACTTTTGAGCCATATTAAGAAAGTAATCATCCAGATCTAATATATCAAGACCAAGAGTGAGTTGTATTTCAAACATTCTAGATGAGATGCCATTTCCTAATTGAACCAGAAAAGGAAGTATCAAGAAAACAGTAGTTAAAATCTACATTTTGTTTTAAGCAGACTCTTTGCATAAAAACAATGCCAGAAAGTTTGAGTCATGGTTATGTTTTCATAAACTTTCCTTTTAAACATGGCTTTTAGATGCTGAGTGTAAATGGTGACTACAGTTTCCACAGGAAGACAGTATAGAAATGTTGCTAACCAATTAGAATCACAGAACCAGTCAGGGCTGGAAGGGACCACAAGGATCACCGAGTTCCAACACCCCTGCCATGGGCAGGGACATCCTACCCTAGATCAGGCTGCCCACAGCCTCAGCCAGTCTGGCCTTAAACACCTCCAGCCATGGGGCCTCAACCACCTTCCTGGGCAACCCATTCCAGCCTCTCACCACTCTCAGGCTCAACAACTTCCGCCTCACCTCCACTCTGAATCTCCCCACCTCCAGCTTTGCTCCATTCTCCCCAGTCCTCTCACTTCTTCATTGCCTAAAAAGTCCCTCCCTAGCATTTTTTGTAGGCCCCCTTCAGATCCTGGAAGGCCACAAGAAGGTCACCTGGGAGCCTCCTCTGCTCCAGCCTGCACAGCCCCAACTCTTTCAGTCTGTGCTCACAGCAGAGCTGCTGCAGCCCTCTGAGCATCCTCCTGGCCCTTCTCTGGACTCACTCCAGCATCTCCACATACTTCTTGTAATGGAGGCTCCAGAACTGGATGCAGTTGATAAGCATCGATAAGGAAGAAACAGATATCCTTCAAAATGACTTAAATCAACTGCTTTATAAGAAAATACATCTTGATGTTAAATCAGATTTCCTTTTTTGGTGCACTGAAGCCGTCATGTAAGCTAAATTCAGTCTCCCCATGAAGATGATATTACTGCTCAAAGGGTATTCACAACTCCAGTGCCATGATTGTGTGAACAGTTTCAGTTACAAATGAATGTAGTTAGGATTCTGAATTGCTGAGCTGTGTCAAGGAAATGCAAATTTGGACATCCAGAAGAGACAAGAAGCAAATGCACAATTAGTTTAAATGGTTTATTTTCCCCTCCTTACCATTACATCAGAAGTAAGATGCATCAAGCTTTCAGCTATTTCAGAGCATTGGGAAGGGTCCATAACAAATTCTCCTCTTGTGTCACCAACTATTAGCTCTGGCCACCGAGGTCCCTCATTTTTCTTAATTAGAGAAATCTCCAAGCTAAAATGTAACCAGAAGACAAAAAGCAGTACATGAAAACACTGCATCCATTTCTCAGATTAATCAGAAAGCTCCAAATGGAGACTTGAGCATTTTCTGCTCTTCAAATGGAATTAATCAGGAAAAACACATAACAGGAATTATTAGCATGCTAAATGAAATTATTCTAACAGAAAATATTCTAAAGAAAAACAGACCAAGGACATGTGAGTCTTAAAACACTCAGAAGAAAGACAAATAGATCCATGGAAGTGTGATCAGAGTGGCTGGAGAGCAGCCAGGAGGAAAGGGACCTGGGGGTACTGATAGATAGGAGCTGAAGATGAGCCAGCAGTGTGCCCAGGTGGCCAAGAGAGCCAATGGCATCCTGGGCTGGCTCAGGAGCAGTGTGGCCAGCAGGACAAGGGAGGTTATTCTGCCCCTGTACTCAGCACTGGTCAGGCCACATCTTGAGTACTGTGTCCAGTTCTGGGCTCCTCAATTCAAGAGAGATGTTGAGGTGCTGGAACATGTCCAGAGAAGGGCAACAAAGCTGGTGAGGGGCCTGGAACACAAACCCTATGAGGAGAGGCTGAGGGAGCTGGGGGTGTGCAGCCTGCAGAAGAGGAGGCTCAGGGCAGAGCTCATTTCTGTCTACAACTACCTGAAGGGGCATTGTAGCCAGGTGGGGGGTGGTCTCTTCTCCCAGGCAACGAGCAATAGAACAAGGGGACACAGTCTCAAGTTGTGCCAGGGTAGGTCTAGGCTGGATGTTAGGAGGAAGTTGTTGGCAGAGAGAGTGATTGGCATTGGAATGGGCTGCTCAGGGAGGTGGTGGAGGCACCATCCCTGGAGGTGTTGAAGCAAAGCCTGGATGAGGCACTTAGTGCCATGGTCTGGTTGACTGGCTAGGGCTGGGTGCTAGGTTGGACTGGATGATCTTGGAGGTCTCTTCCAACCTGGTTGATTCTATGATTCTAAGCCTGTACAAGCAACCAGAAGTCAGTATTATCTCCACCCTAACTTTATTCACTTTGTATTTTAAACCATCAGAATGGTAAGAATAACTGCTGTCACACACATTGCATGCAAAGCAACATGCAAAGCTATTGTGAGATACAGTGCCTTCAGCATAGACACTCTGCTCCCCAGTTTCCATGGCTGAGCCCATGGGGGGCTGAGCCCACTGGGTACTCATCCCATGGGCTGCTAAGCCCCTTGGGTGCCAATAGTGAAAATGTATGTATTTACAAGTTGTGCTTCAAAACTGCAATCACTTCCCCCCCCCCCTTTTTTTTTTCCTATGGGAAACTCTGTCTTAGTGTCAGAAAATTATGGTTAATATAAAGTCTATTTTTCACTGAGTCTTCTCAAAATGCCTCCTTAAATTGCCATACTTTCCAGAATATGATGGTTGAGAACATTACCCTTGGAACAAAGAGGTATTCTCCACACTTACTGCATGATGCTTCAGGTTTATAGGAGTAAAGTCTGCGTATCTCCAAACCTTTCAGAGAAATTGTGGATTAAAAGTGTCTAATGGGGACCTGTGATGGTTTGGGTGTTCCCAACCCCCCACTCTTATGAAAATCACCCAGACTAGACTCATCCCAGCTGGAAATTAAGGAATGAAGCTTCATATTTACAGCTTAGCACAATATCCAGGCAGGTATTTACAATATAATGCAGCTATAGACAGAAACAGACAAGTCAAAAAGGCAATACAGAAACACAACAGCCCTCCCAGAAACCTGAGTCCCCAGGAGGGGCTCCCAACCACCCTTCCACCTCCCTTCCAACCCTCTACCTTATCCCAGACTTTGCTTTACGCTCAAGGTGAGTTTGGTGAATTGGCCAGGAGAGTTAGAAAGCAGAAGGGTTAGTTAGACAGCAGGTTAGGGAGAAAAGTGCAGGCAGCCATAGCCAGAGAGCAACTCCCACATCTATATTTATATTCTTGTTTTTATACATCTCAGCAAAGCCTATGAGTGCAGTTGCCATCACCACTGTTTCATTTTCACAGCCTATAATCTCATTCTTATCACCAAAATATTCCAGCTAGCTTCAAACTAGCACTGGACCCAAGGATGTGAACAGATTCAAACAGGTTTGTTGTCATATCAGTAAGTTTCACATACACAGAAATAACTTCTTGAATTGGGGGTCTGAGACAAAAAATTGCAGTGCATACACTCTCATTAAACAGGTATTAGATACTGAGAAGTGCAAGGGATCAATAAAACCATTTACTCTGCTCTATGGCTGTACCTGGTAAAAAAATAAAGTGCAATTTTCCTATGACTAACTTTATAGCATTCTGCATAGCTATAGGGTGAAAACAGTAATAGATCTATACCAAAATGAGAAGAAGAAAACCCCAACCAACCCCAACAAGGAGCAGAAGCTAAAACAAATCTATACTACTAACATTTTCCAGGAATTCCTGGAATCAAAACCAAGATTTCCAAGAAATAGGCATGCTCAAAGGGATAATTCCTCTTCAGAAGAAATTAACTTCAGCACTATGCATTTAGTAATCAAACAGGATTGTAAGAACACTTTTATGCTGCTAGCTCACTGAGAATCTCTTCGACCACAGTGCAGTTTTGCTCAGAGTAAGTATTTGGTACCTACTAATCAAAGAAAGCTCAAAAATGTAGCAGCTAAGAACTCTTCACATTTTTCAGTAGTAAGTTTAGTTTATGGAAAAGCAAAAGCAACTGCAATGCAAGTGGCAAACACTGTTACCTGGCACTGATCTCTGTAATTTTCAGATGGAAGTATCTTTTGGATGCTAATAATTGGTATTAGAAAAGCAAGAGTCCAATCAAACAGAAGATACTCCAAAATGCCTTGGAAATGGACACGATTAATGCATTGCCTTCACCTCAGTCCCATATCCAGGAGGTACACTGCTGCCATTAACACATCAGGAATTTAAAGGAAGGATTTTTCTTCAACAAAAGAATTACTGATGCTTACACTTAGTGAACAGAGTTAAGTGTTTTAGTTATACCTATGTACTGGCTTTGGCTGTGACAGTTAATTTTCGTTGCAGTAGCTTGTATGGAGATCTGAGTTAGATTTGGTTTTGATTAAGATAATAAAGAAATATGCTTAGTGATACAAGCAAGTTTGTATTTTGCTAAAATGATGTCCTGGATCACAGAGTAATTGCAAATCTTCCCTAGTGAGAAATATTAATGTTTATTTAAAGGAAATACCTCTATTTCCACAGAAACAATTCCTTCCTTCTGATAGGTTTACACGTGATGACACCATATAGGGAAATTACTCTTTAAGCAACCATTTAACCAAACCTGCTTGTTTCAAGAAACAGTGCCTCATTACTTTAGCCTAGGAGAGAGCAAAAGCAGTAAATGTCCAAATATGTAAGATATACTGGCAGACCCTACTGCTTTTCTTACATTTACTGGAAGATCCATGACAACTTCCATCAGGAACCACACCTGAATGATGAAACTTACTGACTCATCTCCTTGAACTCCCTCTCCACCATCAGCTTGTATCCTTTTTCCCCATACTTTAGCTAATGTTCCAATAATTCCTTTGGTTTAGGAATTAGCCTATAGTTCTGTCTTTACATCAAAAACAATACAAGGTGTGTCCAGTCTGGTAGCCGTGTTAGGTATCACAGAGCTTGTGATAGACTAAACCCTTAGGAAAGGAATGTGACTTACTAAACAAACCTCTACAATGAAGATCACCTCTACAATGAAAGGGCCAGGAAGATAATCAGAGGGCTGGAGCACCTCTGCTATGAGGACAGACTGAAAGAGTTGGGGCTGTTCAGTCTGGAGAAGTGAAGGCTCCCAGGTGACCTTCTTGTGGCCTTCCAGGATCTGAAGGGAGCCTACAAAAAATCTAGAGAGGGACTTTTTAGTCTATCAGGGAGTGACAGGACTAGTGGGAATGGAGCAAAGCTGGAGATGGGGAGATTCAGGATGGGGAGACTCAGACTGGACTTGAGGAGGAAGTTGTTCAGCATGAGAGTGGTGAGAGCCTGGAGGTGGTTGAGTCCCCATGCCTGGAGGTGTTTAAGGCCAGGCTGGCTGAGGCTGTGGGCAACCTGTTCTAGGGTAGAGTGCCCCTGCCCATGGCAGGGGGGTTGGAACTAGATGATCCTTCTAGTCCCTTCCAACTCTGATTGTATGATTCTGTGATCACTGGTGGGAGATGGGCAAAGAAAATGTGCCCATAAAGCTCAGGGAGTAACGGGAAGAAGCTGACCATATTTGAACACAAAGGGTAGCCTTTCTTTTAGATAAACAGCTATCAGCATCTGAGTGGATCAACTGGTGTTGTAAATGTTTCTCCTTGAGTTCACTGGAAGAGTGAATATCACTCAGTCAGACTAGCATGGGGAGCATGAATAAGTGGCTCAGCCCAGGAAGTGTATATAAACTAGACAACTGCCAAAAGAACTCTGCTTACAAAGCTACGTTTAACATTTTAATACTTGTGTTTGTTTGTTGTTGTTTGTTTGTTCCATTTTCCCCCTGGCTAGTTGGTAAAAAAATAAAGTTTTTCTTTAGTACTTCAAAATATGACTGAATTTCCTCACTGAATTTACCAAGAAAGTTTCCTAACTGTGTGGTGCACTGTTTTTATGAAAATAATTTAACAATTTACCTACTCAACTAGAATCAAACAGGCAAAACTATCCTCAGGAGATTGAAAAAAAAATGAAGTAGTCATACAGACATGCATGGGGTAGTCTCTAACAGCTGGTGTCACCAAATACTGCTTTGAAAAGGCAACTCACAACATAAGAACAATAGTGTGAAGAATTTAACTTTGAGCATCACTGTGTGCACAATGTACACTTAACAGCTCAGTACAACAAGCTCTGGTCTGCTAAAAGGTACAGTCATCAGTACAGTTATATATATATATATATATATGCTCTTCTATATTGTAGAAAACAGCTAGTCATGTAGCTTACAAGCAAGTAACTCTAAGAGGAGGGGATTACTTTCACAATGGGCTAGAGAAATAGCATTGTGAGACAGCATTGCCAAAGTCAATGAACTCTTTAGCAGCAGAGACAGGTTCCTGTAAGGAGGCAGTAGCTTTAAATGAGATCCCAGACAGGCCCAAAGTCTGTTACAGTAGACACTTTGAAATCAGTTCATATCAATAGGAACACTAAAATGTACAGCACCTTTTGTCCTCTCTAATTATCCACGTGCAGCTTTCATGGTCCACAGATGAATAGAGCTTCCCTTCCATCAAAGGAGGTTGGTCCTTCAGTGTGACACAGATGTGATCAGGGGAAAAGCATATTTTTATGTCTTCCTTAGTGATGTCTTGAGGAATCTGAACTGTTATTGTTATATCATCTTCAGTCTGTTGCCAGTAATAGAGAGGGTCTGCAATTGGAAGCATGCAAGAAAACACAAACTAGATTACAAATACTCTCCTGGATTCCACAGTGTGCAGTGCTGGGAGATATTGAGCAGAGGTTTGAGGAAGAGGGAGAATTAGTTTTTGCTCTGAACAATTCATATAAAATATATTCTGATTATAAAATGAAGAAACCTTTTTTTTTTTAGCAATCAAGGTCATCTGTGTCCCTTGTGTGGAAAGCAATTTATATTCATATGTATATTCAAATATGCTGATAGAGTTATACAATAGGCCTTACCTATTACCCTAAGTTTATTGTAGCATTTAAAAATTCATAAACTTTTGCCTTAGGACAGCAAAATTCTTTAATCTAAACAAGTTACTCATGTGTTATTACACAATGCAAGTTACCAGACTGAAAACAAACCAAAAGCAGCCAACCTGTTCTTAAAGAGTACAAAAATATCTGGAAGATAGATATTAAGACATTTATTGCTACAGTTCCAAAATAGATGTTAAACTGACAGGCTATTTTCTAAGCCAAAAGAGAGCAGCCTATAATAATCTGCCACATAAATCTTACCTTTCTTTTCAGTCGTTGTTTTTGCATCATCATTTTCTTCTGATTTGTCTTCTTCATCATGCATAAATTGGAATGGTTTGTAAGAAACAATCATTAGACCATCCCCACTGGGCTCTATTGCTGCATAATGGGGGACTGATTTCCCTTGTAAAATTCTCCTTTTAAAGATTTCATATCTAGGATCACCTACAAAACAAACATTTTTTTTAATCTTAACTGTACTATTTTGTTAGAAGACAAACTATTACATGAGAATCTCATTACATTTAGAATATTAAACAGTCCTACCAATTAAATCACAGTACCATAGTTTCAAAAGGAATGTGTCTTCTTTTTCCCCAACGAGTTTGTTAAATATGCAGCCCTTAAATTAATCTACCACTCACCCTCTTTGCTTATCTCTCCAATTGTAAGCCACTCCAAGGTAATGTGAAATCCACTTCCTTTTGTGTCCAGTTCATCTTTTTCCACCCTAAGCAGCAGCACAGCTACTGAATGCACACCAGATTTTACAAAGGAAACACTGTGTGCTATAATAAATGGGCTTCCTAGTTCTTCATTAAACATGATCTAGAAGACAAAAATTTAGGAAAGAGTCAATCAGTTGAAACTGGAAGTCTTACTCTTCTTGAGAAAACAGTGATAGGCTTCAGTGAGTGGCAAACCAGTCAAAGTTTGCTCTCCCCAAACCTCTCTGTCAATATAAGCCCATGAACATCATAGTTCTGGTACCTCCTTCCTTGGCTATCAACCCACAGTTCTGAAATGCTTTCAGTTATCATTGTCTATTTTATAAAATCATTAAATGAAGCATAAAGATTCACAAATCCATTTGCATTATGTTTGTTTACTACTACAATAAGCAGAGATACAAGGACTGCCAAATGGAACAGGATGCATAAACACAGCCTTTCAACTGGGGAAAATAGTCTCGCACTCAAGATAAAAATGCAGGCATTTCACCAAGGCCCTCACTGCTTCTCTAGACACCCCAGCCTCCCAAAACTCTTCACAAATCATAGAATCAACCAGGTTGGAAGAGTCTTCCAAGATCATCCAGTCCAACCTAGCACCCAGCCTGAGCCAATCAAACCATGGCATTAAGTGCCTCATCCAGGCTTTCCTTGAACATCTCCAGGGATGGTGACTCCACCACCTCCCTGGGCAGCCCATTCCAATGCCAATCACTCTCTCTGTCAACAACTTCCTCCTAACATCCAGCCTAGACCTCTCCTGGCACACCTTGAGACTGTGTCCCTTTGTTCTGTTGCTGGTTGTCTGGCAGAAGAGCCCAACCCCACCTGGCTACAGCCTCCCTTCAGGTAGTTGTAGACAGCAATGAGGTCTGCCCTGAGCCTCCTCTTCTCCAGGTTAAACAACCCTAATCTTGTCATGCACAAACAAGAAAAAGTCCAGTGCATCACTGACTCTGTTTAATCATCAGTCAGCAATGAAGGGAGAGGTTTTGCTTTATCTGGTACTGTCTTTACAGAGCAATTCAACTTTCCTTCTCTACAAAGTCTGGGTAGGGAGAGTATGTATATATTACCATCATACTGGAAGGCTAAAAAGCCCCACTGTAAACATAAAGGAATTGCACAGAGAAGGGCTGCACATCTTGTAGCTTGAGACATTTAGCATTTGGTACCCAGAGCTGAAAGCTTTAATGCTAGAAACTACATAGCAAGGCAAAAATAATAATTATTTGGTAGATGTACAATTTTAAGTATGCTATGGCAAGACTTACCTCCCACTTTTCAGGTGCACTGTTTCCACGCTTGCCTGATTTAATTAAGTAGAGTCTTCCTGTGCCATCAGAAAGGGTAACCCACGTGGAAGATGAGAAGTGTATTGAGGCACAAAGACGATCATCATAAGCTGTTAAGTCAGTAGGTAGCCTGAAAACTTCTCTGGGTTTTTGTAGTGCAGTGTCCTATAAACAAATAATCACACACTAAGACTTTATGATGCATTTACCAACTTTAGCACTGAAGACAAATTAAGAATAACAAATCTCAGTAGAAATTCCAGCAGTTTCTTTGAGCATATTTGGGAAAAAAAGGGGGTAGGAAGCATTATTGCCAATCATGTGGAAGAGGTGGTGGAATTTCACTGAGTTGGTTTCTACTTAGCAAAATATATTAAATGAGACATGGGACATTGGATATTTCCCATACTTGTCATTTTTTCTGCCTTATTTAGCCCTTGCCTTTTCAAATTTAGTATTTTCTGAAAAAGGTTTATTCTTACCAGAGTCACTGATAGATTCATAACTCTTCCAAACTGATCAACATAGTAAACATTATCCTGGTACCAGGAATCAAGGTGCAGATAATTATACATGCCAAAAGCACGCATGTGGTCAAGGGTATATTGATCATCACGAAGCTTCACTTCTGCTACAGCTAGGGGAAAAAACAATAAGCAAACAGCATAAAAACATCCACTTTAATATTTATTTATCATGTAATAACTTAAAATTCAAGTAAATAATGTAAAAATAATTATTCCATCCTTAGTCCATAGTCAGCACCTCAAGGCTAATCCTTCTTACAACAACAATTCATTTGGTACTTTTTCAGCTTCCTCTTTCTTGTCTGCTCAGAAACAATTTCCAGCATTTCACTTCCATGCACCCTCCAAAGGACCATTCACAACTCTGTGAAGCAGTCTTCATCTTATGATTTCTTAGGCTTTTCTTTAGTATCTCCTTAAAACTTGCTGAAGAAACAGTAGTTTATTTTATTCCACAGAACATCAATTAGTGCAAAGTAGTTCCTTTTGCAGTGTATCACAGTATCACAGTATCACCAAGGTTGGAAGAGACCTCACAGATCATCAAGTCCAACCCTTTACCACAGAGCTCAAGGCTAGACCATGGCACCAAGTGCCACGTCCAACCTTGCCAGTGGCCAGTGTAATCACTGCCACTGCAAAAGGCATCACAATGTCATGAATTAGAGATGCTAAATGGCTCAGAACTGACCCCACTGGAGATCCTGGCTACAGGAAACTATGCAAGATGATACCACCTGATTAATAAAAAAATTCAGTCATACTACACAAAATGCTTGCAAAACAACAGTATAATTAGCAATTAGTTTCCTAATCACTGCTGCTATTTGCAAACCAACAGTATTAATTCCACTCAGTCCAAATCATTATTCATATTCACCACAAAGGAAGGATTTACTGTACCTCAGCAAAGAATAAATTATTGTTTCCCATGCCATGGCCTTTCAAAAAAAGCTAGAGCATCAACAAAAGAGTGGCAAGAAAACACACCTGTCATAATTGAAAAGATTGCTCCCCATTCCAATTTCTATTTTAATTAGATTTTTTTTACAGTAAATTACACTGTAAAAGAAACCAGAAGGATCTGTTGTGAAAATGGGTCTTAAAATTGTTTTTACGACCAAGCTTTATCACACAGACATTTTTCCAACATGAGATGATGTGAATATTCTGTAGACAATAAAAGAGAAACCCAAATATAAGCCAGGATAATTATTTCCAGTGAAACCAAGTACATTTCATGCTTCCTAAAACTCTTATAAAATTTTCTTACTCTGCTTCTCCCTCCCTACCCTCCTAAACGTGTTTCTACTGTCAGATTTGTAACTAAAACACCTGCAAGTAGTGAAAACAGTCCAAGCTAGATGCTTCCTACAGCAAATATATAACCTTTCAAGAAAATTCATGGAACAGTACACTACTGGTTAGTTGACTGCACTGTAGTAAGCTGTGTGCTAGTTTGAAGCTAGCTAGAATGTTTTGGTGAGAAGAATTAGATTACAGGCTGTGAAAGGAAAACTGTGGTGATGTCTACTTCACTCATAGGCTTGCTGAGATGTATATGAATAAGAAATAAAAACATAGATAACCACTCTCACTTGGGCTGCTGGCTGAGCTGCATCTTACTCTCTAAGCTCACTCTCCATTTTGGACTAATTCACTTTGCTTCCTAACCCCCTGGCCAAATCTCCATTCTTCCTTGGGACTGGGGTAAGGTAGAGAGGGGTAGGGGGAAGGTGAAGGAGTGGTAGAAAGCCCCTCCTGGGGACTCAGGTTTCTGGGAGGGCTGTTGTGTTTCTGTATTACCTTTTACCTTGTATATTGCTGCCTATAACTGTATATACTGAAAATATCTGCTTGTATATTGTGCTAGCTGTAAATAGAAGCTTCATTCGTATTTCCAGAGCTGACTGAGTCTAGTCTGGGTGATTTCTAAAGAGTGTGTGTGTGGGGAACACTCAAACCATCACAAGCTGGAAGCACATTAATAAATTCTCTGTTCTTGATTTTTTTCAGACCATAGTCCTGACAAGCCTTGAAAAATAAGAGGTCTGGAACAGGAGATCCAAATCCCTCACACAACTGCAAAGTATAATTCTTGGTGAAGTCAGAAGCTATACAATTTGCTGGTCATATAAAACCAGAAAAATGAACAATTGTGCTCTGTACTGTCATGAAACATTTCATATAAAACTATCAACTGCTTGCAGAATGCATCCTGTATATACACCTCTCTGCCAAGAGGTAATTGGAGAAACAATTCCCTCCCTGATTACAGGTTCACAGATTGCACGGGGTTGGAAGAGACCCTCAAAGATCATCATGCAGTAGCAGGGACACCTCCAATAAGATCAGGCTACACAGGGCCACATTTAGTCTGATCTTGAATGTTGAGATGAGGCCTCAACCACATCTCCGGGCAACCTGTTCCAGTATTTTACCACTCTGATTGTAGAGACTTTCTTCCTTGTGTCCAGCCTAAACCCAGCCTGCTCCAGTTTCAAACCCATTGCCCCTTGTCCTGTTGCTACAGGACATTCTAAACAGTTCTTCCTCAGTTCCCTTCAGATACTGAAACATAACTCTAAGGTCTCCCTGGAGCCTACTCTTCCCCAGGTTGAACAGCCCCAATTCTTTCAGCCTGTCTTCACAGATCATAGAATCATAGAATCAACCAGGTTGGAAGAGCCCTCCAAGATCATCCAGTCCAACCTAGCACCCAGCCCTAGCCAGTCAACTAGACCATGGCACTAAGTGCCTCATCCAGTCTTTTCTTGAACACCCCCAGGGATGGTGACTCCACCACCTCCCTGGGCAGCCCATTCCAATGGCAAATGAGGTGCTCCATCCCTCTGATTATCTGCCCTCTGATTAAATGAAACTCATTCTGTGATCAAGTGAAACCTGCACACAAATGCCACCTACTATCACACACCATATGGTATTTTACAGATTTTACAATAGGATGAAGTTTATTCCTTCCTTTCTATAGTCTTCCAGGTTCAAGTTTTCTTTCCATGCTTGGAAAAATGAGAAGAAAACCAATCAATAGCTGAGTGCAAAAAAAAAAAGAACATAGAAGAAATTAAGATTTTCAACAAAGCAAATTCAGAAAAAAAGATAATATAAAAGGAAAAGATTAAATCCTTTGCTCAAGTCATCACCTTATTCCATCGAATAGTTTGGGGATTTTTTATTTGAATCTTTAAGGATTTTGTTGTTTCGATTATTTAAGAGTCAGACATTCTGTAGCTTCAGCTTTTGGGGCTCAATTAACAAAGAGATAGTTAATGACAGCTGTTTAACAGGATGATACATGGTCTCCTTCAATTTTGTGATAAATAAATCCATATTACTCAGGAACACCATCTGTCACACCAGAGAGTAAATATACAGAGTGTATACATTAAATCTCAACTTTCAATATCATATCCCAACAACTCTAGTTAGGTAGGATATTTCAGACTAGTAGCAAGAAAACTATGACACTTTGCTAGAACTCCATTTATATCCACCTCCATACTTAAAAAAGAACTAAACTAGTTCAAACATAACTAAGCCATTATTTAAATGCAAAAGCACCAATTACAAAGCAACAGGAATAAGACATCCCTAACCTAACTCGATTTCATTGTAATTATTACTCTGCACTGACAAAAGAACTTTCAATTCTCCTCTAATAAAGAATACTGTCAAGAGATTTCTACTTTAAATGGACAGTGAAGTCTTACAGCTACCATCAAACACTATAAAGGAAACTGAGCCGGGGGGGGGAGGGAAAGGCAGAGAAAAAAAGGTGAGGATCACCCTTGATTTTGAGATGTTTTATTGAATACACCTAAACAATACTGGAAAATAATTACACTAACATATTACTTTAGGGTATCTAATGGTATATGCTTGTATGCCATACTTTGTTTTGCAATGCCACCCAGTGGAAGCAATTTAGCATTTCATATACACTTGTCTGTTAGTGGAAGAGTTTACATTGATTTATTTTCTAGTATCAGCATTCAAAGATCCTTCCATCTCTGCATTAATTATTTTTCTTTTAATATTAATAACTGTGGTGTTATTGTAAATGGCAGAACCACCACAGGGCTGTTGTTGACTAAAAGTACAAGGCTTGTTTATTCTACTGCACGTTGTAAGTGTGTTAATAGACTAAGCACAATAATTTACTGGTTAATAAAGGCATAGCTTACTGAAAACAAGCATGGGCTGACAGACCATGTAATGAAGTATGTCTGCCTGATCAAGTTACTTGCACAAGTGTGAAAAATAAACAGGATCTGTCACACACTAAATTCAACAACAACAAAAAAAAACAACACAAGGAAAATCCAACAACTAGCAAGGTATTTGTGAAAGTATCACTATATGAATGCCTTGGCTTACAAGCTGACTTGTGCCACCTACAAGAACCATTTTGTATAACAGATCCAAAGCAGAATGTGCATTTTCTTTGTCAAGAGATTAAAAGTACAACACAGAAACAGATACACATGTATGATACTGTGTCCTGTTCAATATCGTTATTGATGATTTGGACCAGGGTGAAATGATCTGGTTCAGAGTCCAGCATCTTCAGTCCTGGAGAAGAGAAGGCTCAGGGGTGACCTCATTGCTGTCTGCAACTACCTGAAGAGAGGCCGTAGCCAGGTGGGGGTTGATCTCTTCTGCCAGACAATCAGCAACAGAACAAGGGGACAAAGTCTCAAGTTGTGTCAGAGGAGATCTAGGCTGGATGTTAGGAGGAAGTTGTTGGCAGAGAGAGTGATTTGCATTGGAATGGGCTGCTCAGGGAAGTGGTGGAGTCTCCACCCCCGGAGGTGTTCAAGAAAAGCCTGGATGAGGCACTTAGTGCTATGGTCTGGTTGATTGGCTTGGCCTGGATGATCTTGGAGGACTCTTCCAACCTGGTTGATTCTATGATACCTAAACCTAGAGTAGGAACTAAAGCTGTAAATATCTGAATATTCACAGTTTCTTAGTATTTCCCATATATTAAAGATTCTTTTCCTAGGTTTCATTTTTCAAATGGAAATGCAAGTGCAGCTCTATTTGAAATGTATCAGTGTCATTTGCCACGTTCTCCACATAGAATTACTAATGGGCAACTATTTTTCACTGAAGCACAGATTAACACTATATTAAATAAATAAATAAATAAATAAAGAGAGTGAAGTGATAAACCAAAAATGCATGTGATCAAAGGAATGAATTCTCAGCATATTCTCCTGGCTTCCAACAGGAGCTCCATATATGAGTGAGTATTTCCTATGCCTTTCAGCAGTTGCTGTATGGAAAAGCATATACTACATCATATGTACAATAGTTCTGCCAAAGAGGTAAGACAGAGCAGAAAGGCACAAGGGATATTCACAGTTGAACAGATTCCAAGCCTTCAGAAAAAAAGAAATCAAATGACATCTGATCAGTGAAGTCAAGAGTAAGATTATTGTTCCTTTAAAAATGTGCCTCTCAGACATGTTCCTTGTTGGAGACAAGGATTGGCCCCACAATCACTGCTTTGGGCTCTGTTGAGATTAAATCTGGGCAGAAGTAACAGTACTGAGAAGTTCTTTCCAAACAACATCTGAGAGATCTAAAAGAAGGAAGCAATCAAATGCAAGGGAAACATTTGAAAAGAAGTTATGGAAACAAACTAAGGAAAATAAGGAGAAAAATACACAAAGCTTAGGACGAAGAGTTTGGAATTAAAGGTTTAACTGTGAGGGACTCAGTAGTAGTTAAAACACATTACCAGAATGAGTGCCACAGAGCTAATAAATAAATAAAGCAAGCTAGTTTTAGATTCCAGGCAACCACGGTTTGACAGTTAAAGGCAAACTAGAACAGGATACTATATGCTACATAATGATCCATTATAGCTCACAGAAGCACAACTGCCAAGTTGCTAAGAGCCATGTAGGCACGGTCCTGAGGGACATGGCATTGGAATAGGTTGCCCAGGGAAGTGGTGGTGTCACCATCCATGGAGGTGTTCAAAATGTGTGTGGATATGGCACTTTGGGACATGGTTTAATGGCCATGGTGGTCTTAGTCTGATGGTTGGACTTGATGATCTTACAGGTCTTTCCCAAATAAAACAATTCTGATTCTCAGTTACCCCACAATACCAGGCACTGCTATCCACCTGCTTCAGGAGTCAAAGGCTGCATGGACTCCATGTGTCAAATTTTCATTGGTCTTTTTAATTTAGGGCTAGCATCAAAAGTGTTGGTGAAAATACTGATGAAGATTAATACTTCATCAAGGTTTGTAATACTGCTGCATAAACACTTCAACTACAGCTAACTCAGACAGAAATAATACTCATCTTATTGTCACATATTCCAAGTACTCTAAATTGCACAGGTTCATTTTACTACATAAACCCTGGGATGCCACACCAGCAGAAGTTCAAATCCCAGGTCATTTGAGACAAGCACTCCCAAAACAGATTCCAGAAAATCAAACAACAGCTATTCTACATTCACCTATCAGATTCTACTACCACAAAGTCATGCTGACTTTGTTCCTAAACATTTTGTCTAGTTCTGGGGCTCTTTAGCTTGGAGGAGACTGGGAGGTGACCTCATCAATGTTTATAAAGATGTGCAGGGTGGGTGCCAGGAGGCTAGAGCCAGGCTCTGCTGGGTGATGCTCAATGACAGGACAAGGGGCAACGAAGCTGAGGCACAGTAAGTTTCATGTAAACATGACAAGGATTTTTTTTTCCTGTGAGGGTGACAGAACACTGGAACAGGATGCCCAGGGGGGTTGTGGAGTCTCCTTCTCTGGAGAGATATTCAAAACCCACCTAGAAGTGTTCCTGTGTCGTCTGGTCTAGGTGATGATGCTCTGGCAGGGGGGTTGGACTGTATGAGCTTTTGAGGTCCTTTCCAGCCCCTGACATCCTATGATCCCATTGGACTTCCACTCACTCCCACTCTAAGGAAACAAATCCACCCTTTGATCAGTAACTACTATTAATTTGATAACTCAGAAGCTACTAAGTTCTTCATCAGGTTTCTCATACTTTCAATCTGGTGACAAACGTGTTGGAAAGCAGAAGATGCTAATTCCTGATGTACTTGTCCAAACTGCATGCACTACATCCCACTCAGGTGCACATTGAGATGGCTTTGCCAGGAGTGCACAAGCCAAGACCAGATTTCACAGTATCACAGTATCATCAGGGTTGGAAGAGACCTCACAGATCCTCAAGTCCAACCCTTTACCACAGAGCTCAAGGCCAGACCATGGCACCAAGTGCCACGTCCAATCCTGCCTTGAACAGCTCCAGGGATGGCGACTCCACCACCTCCCCGGGCAGCCCATTCCAGTGTCCAATGACTCTCTCAGTGAAGAACTTTCTCCTCACCTCCAGCCTAAATCTCCCCTGGTGCAGCCTGAGGCTGTGTCCTGTCGTTCTGGTGCTGGCCACCTGAGAGAAGAGAGCAACCTCCCCCTGGCCACAACCACCCTTAAGGTAGCTGTAGACAGCAATAAGGTCACCCCTGAGCCTCCTCTTCACACACAGGTTTTCATACTGATCTATAAACTAGGTTCAAACGCGTAGGGGCGGGCAGTTCTAAGGCCGTGATTGGACAATAGCCAGCGACCAGCCCATTGGAATGGGCTGCCCAGGGAGGTGGTGGAGGCACCTTCCCTGGAGGTGTTCAAGAGAAGACTGGATGAGGCACTTAGTGCCATGGTCTGGTTGACTGGCTAGGGCTGGGTGCTAGGTTGGGCTGGATGATCTCGGAGGTCTCTTCCAACCGGGTTGATTCTATGATTCTACCGAGGAATACATGCGACAGGAGGACGGGGCACCTTACAGCCAACTCTAACGAGAAAACAGGAGACGCAAGGCCGAGTCTCCGCCCGTCGTTCCCCACTCCGGACAGGCGCGCAGGCCTCCCGGGCAGGAGGGCCGTGCTTTCCCCAGCTCAGGGCACGCTTACACCGAGGGCGGCTAACGAGGCCGCGGAACGCTGCAAGAGGGCAGAAACACCCGCGAACCGATTCAGCACCCTCTCCGCTGTCCACCACGGAGCCGTCTGAGACGCGGACCCCCGGCGGACCCACTCCCGCTTCTCACCCGCATCGAGCCCCAGCTGGTAGCAGGCCAGTGGCTCCAAGGACAGCTTGTATCCCTCGAACTTGGGGTCCAAGAGCAGGCGCTTGGCTCGCAGGGAGCAGTGGGCGGCGTCGGCCATGCCGCGGCACGGGGTAAAACTTGGGGGAGCGCCGCAACTCGGCGGCCCCGGGGCGACGCGCGGGAGCCGCTGCGCAGCACCACGGGAAAGGCCGCGCTAGCGCCCGGCAGCGGCAGGCATGCTGGGAATGGTAGTCCAGGCCGAGGGCGCCAGTTCGGGCCGGGGGCCGCGGCAGCATCCTCCCGTACTACGCTTCCCGGCGGCGCCCGCGCGGGAGGCAGGGGGAAGCAGGCGGTGCGCTGTGCGTTTGGGCCGCGGCTCCGCTTCCTGCCGCCGGGGAGTAGCGGCGGTGTGGTGCGGTGAGCTGCGGGCGCGGTGGGCTCGGGCCTGGCGGCATCTTTCCCAGCGGCCGCTTCCGCGCTCCGGCTGCGGCGGGGTGTCGCCGGTGGGGTGTGGGTGAGGCAGCAGGCGAGACGGCCCGGCAGCGAGAAAGCCATTCCTGGCGAGGGTGGGCGGCGCCCGCGCAAGCGGCCCGGTGACCTGCCGGTCCCTCGGGGCAGCCGGGTGAATACCGTTCCGGGGCTGCTGTGTTCGTGCTCGATCCCCGAGCTGGTCACATACTGGTGTTCAGGTCATGCACTGAGGGGGACGCGTAAGCGGACGTCGCGCTGCCTGTAATTCTGTACAAGTGACTTGTCTTTGTGTTGTGTTGGCGACACCAGTGCTTGTAAAAACTCTCTTTTGCCCCGTGTAGGCTTTTGAAAAACCTGATTTTCAAAATGAATAAAGATGCCCAGATGAGAGCAACCATTAACCAAAAACTAATAGAAACCGGAGAGCGAGAAAGGTAAGTAGGCTCCCTACTCCCTGCCGCTAAGAGGTCTTAAATACTATCAAACATGAGCTATGTCTAGAAGTAAAGGTGAAGTAAATGCCTACATGTGAAAGTCCTGAGTATTATATAATGCTATATAGAAAACAAACCCTAGCTGGTGAGGGGCCTGGAGCACAAATCCTATGAGGAGAGGTTGAGGGAGCTGGGGGTGTTTAGCCTGGAGAAGAGGAGGCTCAGGGGTGATCTTATTACTGTCTACAACTACCTGAAGGGGCATTGTAGCCAGGTGGGGGGTGGCCTCTTCTCCCAGGCAACCAGCAATAGAACAAGGGGACACAGTCTCAAGTTGTGCCAGGGTAGGTATAGGCTGGATATTAGGAAGAAGTTCTTCACAGAGAGAGTGATTGGCATTGGAATGGGCTGCCCAGGGAGGTGGTGGAGGCACCGTCCCTGGGGGTCTTCAAGAAAAGACTGGATGAGGCACTTAGTGCCATGGTCTAGTTGACTGGATAGGGCTGGGTGATAGGTTGGACTGGATGATCTTGGAGGTCTCTTCCAACCAGGTTGATTCTATGATTCTGCCTTTTAAACAGTTTTAAGTTCCACACTTGAGACACTGGAAAACCAAAGGATGGAGTGATTGACTTATGAACTCTAAAGGTCTTTCCTCTGTTATTTTGCATTGAAAAGCTCTTGCTTCGTGTGGAAAAAAAACAAACCCAACATTAAATGCAGTTGATAAAAAGAATGAAAACTTCCTCTTTTGTTTTCAAGTTTTACTTGTGATCCTTTCTCATGTTTTGTTCGGGAAGGAAATATGCAGTGGAAAACGTAAAAGAGCCCTTGTGCAAATCACTGGGCTCAGGGAAGTAGTTGGAGGCTTAACTTCCACATCAAAGCACATTTAAAGTGTTGGGAACACTTTCTGTTCTTAACAAGGCTTTATATTGTTTTAACAGGCTTAAAGAGTTGTTGAGAGCCAAACTGATTGAATGTGGATGGAAAGATCAGTTGAAAGCACATTGCAAAGGTAACTGTGATCAACCTAGGTTTTGGACAAATTGAAGTCACAGATGAAGGCTTTACTACCTGAGAATTGATTTAAGTGAGGCAGGCAAGAGGAAAGTAGCCCTGGCAATTGGTTTTACATGCAAGAAAGTTCTTTGCCATCTTGGCAAAAAAAAAGATCTTATAACTGGTCTGAACCTTATTAAGCTTCTCAGAAGAATATTGGAATTGATTCCCTAAATATTCATGATGATGCAGCTTTTTGGGTTTTGAGAAAGATGACTGCCTTACCACAGGAGAATAAAATCTGAGATAAAGGAAAATGGAGCAAATAGAATTGTATGCTCAAGAAAACTCTCTTGTCTGCATATAGGAGAGAAAAGTACATTTGTACTCCTTTTGAATGCAGTTCTTGAAAATAAGGTCATCTGCTTAGGGAACACAAGCAGATGAATCTTTAAATAGCCAGATCTTAAGAAAACATTTAATGTCTAGGGGACAATCAATTCTGTGTACAGAGAGACAGTTAAAAACATTCGTGTTCAGACAAAATATTTTTAGGTTTATGCAACTCATTTGAGGTTTCTTCTCAGAATTGACTTTGCATATGTCAGCAGTCTTCAAGGCACTATAGACAATTGTTTAAATACTGGTATGAAATAATCATGCAGTCATCTTAATTATAGCTTTCTCATTTTGCTGTAGATGTATATCTTTCAGATACACTTTTTTACTTAGCTGAAATAGACAGAGTGTTTTTAAACCAGTTAGGGAGAGCAGTAAGTATATTCTGTTTCTGTGGTTTCCCTTGTTGTATGCTCCAGTCCTTTTCAAATTGCATCTTTCTCTCTATTATGTAAATAATGTGTTTGAAGAGCTGAGTGGACCAACTTGTGCACTGCTCCAGTGCTCCTGTAATACAGATCTGGAAATACTCAAATAAGCTTAAACTGCAGTGTTTGATTTTAAAATATGAACTGATCAACAGGTATCAGTAGTGACATGTATCCATCCTTAGATGTGTTGTTTGAAGGAGAGATTAAATCCACTGTACAGTGAAGTAGTTACTGAGTTAGGTCACAAGCTACTTTATACTCTTTGAGTGGTGTATGCAGGTTTAGGCTCTTAAACATTGGCACAGGTATTCTCTTCTAATGAATTAAATAAAGGACTTAAAATGTGGGGTTTGTTCTTTCCCAGATGTCATTAAAGAAAAAGGATTAGAGCATGTTACTGTTGATGACTTGGTGTCAGAAATCACGCCCAAAGGCAGAGGTAAGAAATCACAAACATGGATGTGGCAGTGCATTAATAAACATACCTACCTTTATGTCATTAGTATTTTGAAGCCAGCATTATGAGCTTGCCTGCTTCAGATTAAAGGAAAAATGATGATGGTTTGTTAATAACTACAAATAAATCATGTAAATTTGTATTGTGTAACAGCCATTCAAAATCTGTGACAAGCTGTATGTGTAGACCACTTTTGTAGGTTACGTTACTGAGTTGTGAGTCTGTATTCATCTATGTAACTGTCTTAATGGTCTCTGAAAAATTGGGGTATGCAGCAGAGATGTTTTGTAATTCCAGTTTTTTTAAAGGTGAAAAGTCTGCACTAACAGTACTAGTGTCATGGGAAGTGGGGAAATGAAAAGGACATAGCATACAGATCCTTAAGGAAACCCTGCAGTCTTCTTTATATAGAGTTCTTAGACTTTCTAATAGGCTTTGGTGTTAGTGGGAGAAACTTCTTTAAATCTTAAATAAAAATAGACCTGCAAAATAACTTACTGATGATCCTTACTCTGAGGTCATAACTGAAATATTTTTTTAGGAGTCTTAAAATTTGTGAAGGAAAAAAGGTAGGATAACCAAACTAGTTTCTGCTGTTTGTCCTGTTTACTAATTATTTCCCCTGAAATTTTCCTATTTTCTTGACTATGGCTAGATAAAAAATACCAATAATAACAATGTTCTCAACAGACTTCAATTTTATCCTACTTTTACTTGGAAAAAAAAAAAAAGATGTGCTGTATGAAAATCAAGTAGGTTCAGTTACTTTATGTATTTATAGAACTGAAAGGACAAAGAACAGAAACAGCTGTTGTAAAAGTTTGGTATTAGCATATTTCCCATGTTGTCTTCTTTACTACTTGCTTTTGTATTTGTGTTTCAGCCTTGGTACCAGACAGTGTAAAGAAAGAACTCTTGCAAAGAATAAGAACCTTCCTTGCCCAGCATGCCAGTCTTTAACTTGGACATTGATCTGGGATACAGTGTTTCCATTTTGGTATTACGTCAATGGTGTCAGGATTGGAATGCAGTTTACATGCTTAAGGATGGAAAAACTTCTCTTTTTTTTTTTCTATATGATGAGTTGAAGCTTCTTTGCACTGCATTGATTTCTTAAACTTGGTGTTATTTTAATTAAAAAAAAAAAAAAGAATAATTTTGGACTTGAGGTTTTAAGGCTCTTCTGTCAGTGCACTGTAGCAGCGTGCCACTTACTCCTGCTTTTAATAATCCACAACTTCACATTTGTGCAGACTTGCTCAGATTTTCTGAAAAGAGGCATGGTTAACAAGTACATTAATTAAAAATGCAGAGAGTGGGGGAAAAAGGTCTGTGGTGTACTACAACTCGTATCCTCTCTGATTTTCCCTAACTAGCTGGGCAGCATGAAGAAGACTACATGAAAATTGTAGGTGGCATTCCTGCTGGTACTTCAGTAGAGAGTGGTTTGAAGTCTCTGACTTCTGCTGCAGCTCATTCCTAAGAGATTGAATTCTTCAAACAAAGCAGTAATTCCCTCTTCAAGTTTATTTAATGAAAAGAGAGTCACAATTCTGCTCCACAATAATGACTGTTTCCTAGCTTTGCTGCTATTTTTGGTATTTTTCAGTGAGGTGGATCTTTGTGGCCTTTGGAAGTTTCAAATATAATACAATAATTTGTCAGCATCTCTTAAGATGCTACATTTTTAAATTCTTGCATCTGGAATCACACCATAAAGAGCTGCCAAAATAAAGTTTATGAAAGAGATGCTCGATTCATGCAGGATCAGTTTGAGCTAACAGATGATGAACAGCAGGAGACATGAAAGCAGAAACTGACTGAGCAATTAGATACTGCTGTGACTCAGCTACTGTGAAAAATTAACTGGTCCGATGTGAATACTCCTAATTACAACTGACCCAGTGTGAATCTTTATACTCCTAATTACAGGAATGCTCTGAAGAGTGGCGGCTCTAGCGGGTTCCTCAACTTCCCCAATCGCGGCTGCCCGAGGAGCCGCTCGGGGGCACCCGTGCCTCACGCTTGGGCCAGGCGGTGACTGCTCCCCGCCGCTCCCCGGCCCCGCCGTTTGGCAGCGGAGAGGAACGTCCCGCGGTGTGCGCCAGGGCGAAGCGCCTCCTTTCCGCGCTGCCTGCGCGCCGGCAGCTTTGGCTGTGGCTGCGCTGACCTGGGCACCGCACTGGGCTGGGAATACGTGGCAGCAGCAGGACTAGCCGTGCCAGACTGCGAGTGGCTTGGTAACTTGGCTGCTTGGAACTGGGGAATCGATGTGAGAGAGGAGTCTGTCAACAGTCAAAGGTCAAGTCTGGCACTAGACAAAAATCAGTGTAAACTGGGCAGTACTGATGCTCAGTGGGTTAAAGATGTGACTGGCCACAAGTACCTTTGGTCTCATGTCCTGACTGCGGCTGCAATGCCTCAGGAGCCAGGCTCAGGGATCTGCTGCAGTATAACAATGCTCCTCTGAGGGCCCATACACTCTTAAACCCTTCATACCAGTTTAACCATATGTGCAGCATGGTCTCTGTACAGAGATAGATGTCACAATGGTGGATGGTAGAAGAAAATCCCTCTACTTATAAGCCCATCTTGTTTTATTTATTTACTTATTTGCATTGGGTCTGTTAATTCAATGTTTGAATTTGCAGAATGTTTGGTTAAAATAGCAAATTCTGAGCTCTTCATTCTGGACTTGATTTATGCAATGATTTATGCTGGAGTACAGAATGTTTCTTCACACCACCTAGCAGAGGGTTTATTTAATATAGCTGTAAATTATCTTCCATATTATTATTCTTGTTCTTAGAGAACGTTGCTGATGTTCTTTGATATTTTGCACAACTTTAAAAGTAATCACAGAATCACACAAAATTAACCAGGTTGGAAGAGACCTCTAGGATCATCGAGTCCAACTTATCACCTATCCTTGTAATTCACTAAACCATGGCACTAAGTGCCTCATCCAGCCTCCTCTTAAACACCCCCAGGGATGGTGACTCCATCACCTCCCCAGGTAGCCCATTCCAATGCCAATCACTTTTGCTGTGAAGAATTTCTTGCTAATGTCCAGTCTAAACCTGCCCTGATGCACTTTGAGGCTGTGTCCTCTTGTTCTGTCACTGGATGCCTGGGAGAAGAGACCAACCTCCACCTGGCTACAACCTCCTTTCAGGTAGTTGTAGAGAGCAATGAGGTCTCCACTGAGCCTTCTCTTCTCCAGGCTGCACACCCCCAGCTCCCTCAGCCTCTCCTCACAGGGCTGTGCTCCAGCTGCCTCACCAGACTTGCTGCCTTTCTCTGGACACGTTCAAGTACCCCAACATCTTTCTTAAATTGAGGGACCCAGAACTGGACACAGCACTCAAGGTGTGGCCTGACCAGCACTGAGTAATTGTTTGATGAATAGCAGCAGTGCATCATGGGCACACAGTAGTTTGCTCCAGAGCTTTCACTTATTTCCTTCACTTTGGTGGGCCAGGGTAAGACTTAAGGTATTCATATACTGAACTGTGGAAGGCTTGTTTGATTAGCAAACATTTGAGATTCCACACAGAACATGACAGTTGAAGTGCAGCTGCTGTGAGTTGCGGTTCTCCTCTGCAGGCAGCCCATGTTTGGCACAGAATAAAGACTGAATACAGGAATTTTCAGAAAGCTGTGCTGACCAATCTGAAGGTAAACTCTTGACAAATAGCTCTTTTATGTGCTTCCACAATTAAGCTGTAAAGTCTACCTAGACTGGGTTACTATGCATTCAGAGGCCTAGAAGGAAGAGGAGTGAGTGATTGCCTTCCAGACATATACCAGCAGCTTCCATCTCAAGGTAATGCTGCCTGCTCTTTGATGTGAAGAGCCTAATGGCTCAAGTCCCCCCAATGAGTTCTCTTAATCACATCACTGCAGCCTCCATTTGATAGCCAGGTAAAAATTCATATCTGAAAACATAGGCAGATCCAAATTAAACTGGAGTAATCCGGTCAGAGGTATCTTGATGGCTCTTCTAAGACTTAGATTTGACATATCAGCAATGGGAGGGTTTTTTTTGAGGAATAAATAGGTCTCCTTAGCAGCCTCAAATGTTTGTTTTAAATGCAGATTTCACTTCACAAAAGCACAGGGTGGCTTCGTTCTGCAAAGTTTTCTCTGTACAATCTCAGTTGCTGCTCATTGGGTTGAGTATTGAAAACAATTGCTAACATTCAGGGTTCAGCCAGAACTTCATTGTCCTATTGAGGTTTTTTTTTTTCACACACTGAAAAATAAGATGATCTGTGCTGTTAGAAGTTCCAGATCTATAACATTTACAGGCAGATAGATGAATTAACTGTGCATTTTCAGTGTAATGAAAGTGTCTTTACTAAGGCAGACAGCACACAGAACTAAATAGTCAAGAAGTGACAATTCAGGATTAATGTGAATTAGCTGTGGGCCAATAGATCTTTTAAGTGGCTGCTCTATATGTACACTCTAGCAGCTGATTCAGCTTGGTCTTTTTGTAGAGAAGCTTGTGAAAAATAAAATCAGTTTGTACACTGACATTGAAATAAAAGGTCAGATAACAGCTAGAGTAAATTATAGCTCTGGATGTGCAGTAATCCAAATTCTATGTGACAGTGAATTGAATAGTCCTACTGCTGTCATTGACAGGCCAATAGAAAAAGTTAGCTTAGCCTCTCCTTAGTCAAGCCCTGAGGGGTGTGAAATACACAATGAGCTGAAAGTGGTTACAGATAATTATTTGTCCATGAATACTTCTCCACATTGGCATGGTCAAAAAAATGTTATAAACCAGTAACATCACCAAGAAATTCTACTGGGATGTCAAGATTCCAGTCAGATAGAACTGCAGCCTTTTGCCACCAAAGGTTTTTCAATTGTTTTTCTGTTGTTTCCCCCCCCATCCCTTTCTTCTTCATTCTTGTTTACTGCCAGAATGCTTCAGGGTAGACCTTTACCACTTGGAGAACAAGTATGTCTGAAATCTTTAGAGAATAGAGTAGAATCAGCCAGGTTGGAAGAGACCTCCAAGATCATCCAGTCCAACCTAGCACCCAGCCCTAGCCAGTCAACCAGACCATGGCACTAAGTGCCTCATCCAGGCTTTGCTTGAACACTTCCAGGGATGGTGACTCCACCACCTCCTTGGGCAGCCCATTCCAATGCCAATCATCTCTCTGGAAAGAACTTCCTCCTAACATCCAGCCTAGACCTCCCCTGGCACAACTCGAGACTGTGTCCCCTTGTTCTGTTGCTGCTTGCCTGGGAGAAGAGCCCAACCCCACCTGGCTACAGCCTCCCTTCAGGTAGCTGTAGAGAGCAATGAGCTCTGCCCTGGGCCTCCTCCATTCTAAATACCCCCAGTTTCTTCAGCCTCTCCTCACAGGGCTGTGCTCCAGGCCTCTCACCAGTTTTGTTGCCCTTCTCTGGGCACATTCCAGTATCTCAAAATCTCTCTTGAATTGAGGAGCCCAGAACTGGACACAGCACTCAAGGTGTGGCCTGAGCAGTGCTGAGTACAGGAGAAATCCAGAAAGAGTCCATCAGTGGTATTAAAAAAATACTGCTGCTTCTCAGCTCTTCTTTCTGGAGGGTAACAGCTCTGCACCACCTAGCCCACGTCCTCATCACATTTAATTGTCAGACTGTGGCACTTAAATATTTGGCTTTAAGTTAGGGATGATCAGATTGTCACTGGAGCAATGAAAACTAGGCAATGCTTTTATCTGCTGGCTTCCTTCAGATTTCTAAATATTTGCAGTTAAATTCAGAATCGAATTGTACTTGGCCAGTTTTTCACTTTCTAAAGGAAACAGCTGTAGCTGCAGAGCTGAATTTGGAATGACTGAAGCCCCAAATGAGGAAAAATAAATTACTTTCCTCATAAATAATTTATATTTCACTACTTCTGTGTAATGGATTGGTAAATAAGCATTCTGCTTGGAATGAGAAAAGGCCTAATCTTGCTTTAGTGTTTTGCAGATTTATCATGGTTCTTTCTGTCAGAACAGTTCTATTCTTTAAAGTGGTTCTTACACTCCCCTTATAACTAATGAAGCGACCCAGCAGTTGATCATAAAAAACACCTCTGAAAGAAATACCTGCTGGTTTCTGTTTGTTGGAGTTACTAGGAAAGAGTTTATCCGTGCTTTCAATCATTGATCCTGAGGTAAACACGTTGCTGCTGATAAAAGCTGGGCTTGGCAGCCTGTGGGTGAATACTGACAAGGGCAGCACAACCTGGCCGCTTTTGTTGGCTGGCTCCCAGTAGCTGCCTGTGTACAAAGTCAGCACAACGTTGAGTTTTTATATCTAGTGCAGAGTGGAGAAGCAACATTTAATTCCCTGGAAAGCAGTGATACCAAAGTCATCATCTGCTGTCGTGGGATCTTTGGATGAGTAAGAAAAGAGATAATAGTAACACTGATCTCTGATGTGTGTACTTCAGTGGTGAATGCATTCACAGAATCAACCAGGTTGGAAGATACCTCCAAAATCTTCCAGTCCGATCTTTCACCCAGCCCTGTCCAATCAACTATACCATGGCACTAAGTGCCCTATCCAGTCTTTTTTTGAACACTTCCAGGAATGGTGACTCCACCACCTCCCTGGGCAGCCCATTCCAATGCCAATCACTCTCTCTGTCAACAACTTCCTCCTGACATCCAGCCTAGACCTGCCCGAGCACAACTTGAGACTGTGTCCCCTTGTTCTGTTGCTGGTTGTCTGGCAGAAGAGACCAATCCCATCTGGCTACAACTTCCCATGATGTATGACCTGTAATTTTGAAAGGAAGAAGGAAAGAGAACTGACAGGGACAAGAGCATTATTGAGGGATAGCACTGGTAGTCAAGCTTTACCATTCTCCCAGTGCTAGTTTATTGGAAAGAAAGCTGATAGAAAAATATGAATGTGATGTGTCAGAAGCTCTTCAGGAAACACAGGAAACAAAGACCACTTTAAACAGAGAAATGCCGAAATTGTTGGTGGAAATAGAAGTAAATTTAAATGCAAATTTTCAATGATGTGGTGCTTGTAAAAGTCCAGTTGCTTCATCACTGGGACAAACTATGAAAAAACATGGTGGATCCTTAAGTTTTTCCCCAGAGCTGGCAGCAGCAGCTGAGCTTCTTCCAGCTGAGAAGGGAAAACCAGAATAAATACTCCATGTTTATACTTCTGCTCACTTGGAAAAGGAAAAGAGGCATCCCCAAAAATGTAAGATCCAGAGCAGTTCATGGATTCTTATAAATGTCCTCTGCTTGGAACATAACTCTTCTGTCCTGGCAAAGCTGACTGGCATCTCAAATGTTGTTTCCTAATACTTTCCAAGGTGAAGCTTTTAAAAAGTTTCCATAAAGAGAAATGCTGCTTCAGCTGAACACAAGCTGAAGCTGTTAGCCCCAGGACAGGTGTAACTGAGTGAAACACAGCACCTTCAGAATCTGCACTGGAAGTGGCACTACCAGGTAGCCATTACAATATTTTTTTTTTTTGGTGGCTTAGAATCATAGAATCATAGAATCAACCATGTTGGAAGAGACCTCCAAGATCATCCAGTCCAACCTAGCACCCAGCCCTATCCAGTCAACCAGACCATGGCACTAAGTGACTCATCCAGTCTTTTCTTGAACACCTCAAGGGATGGTGCCTCCACCACCTCCCTGGGCAGCCCATTCCAATGCCAATCACTCTCTCTGTCCAGAACTTCCTCCTAACATCCAGCCTAGACCTCCGCTGGCACAGCTTGAGACTGTGTCCCCTTGTTCTATTGCTGGTTGCCTGGGAGAAGAGGAAGGAGCAACAAAAAATACCCAGTGCAGTAGAGAATCAAACTCCTGCAGCCTGCTTTGAGGTCAGGAAGACCTATGCAGTCACTGCTGCACTTTGGCCTCTTTTGGTGACAGCTTCCCAAAAAATCACTTTGAGTGTGCACATTTTCCCAGTGTCAAATACGATTTTAAATATACTACATGCTTGCTAAAAGTCAGTCTGTTGAGATGAAAGGACTTCATAGCTTAGAAGTTGACTTCCCATGAGCTGACAAAGCCTTCCTCTACCCCATCTGTTGAACATACTGAAAGTGGAGGCATACTCAGAGCTCTGGAAACAAAAATCTCTACGTTAGGTTACTTATTATCTGCCTCCTTCTCTTTCCTGGGCACCGGCAAGGAATGAATGTACTGTCCCAGGAGGCCAGCCAGTGAGCATGTATAAGCACTTTTAAAAGTGTCTGAGTGCACAGAGACACTGTCAAGATCTGCTGCCAGTTGAGGCTCTGCTCTCTCAGAAGCCACCTCAGCGATTTTGGTTTTAGTAGCTTCCAAATTTACAGCTCAGCATCTATGCAACCACACAGCAATACCCTTACAACCATATGTTAAGCATCCTGATCACAGAGACACAGAATTAACCAGGTTGAAAAAGACCTCTAGGATCATTGAGTTCAACCTAACACCTAACACTTCTAATTAACTAAACTATGGCACTAAGTGCCTCATCCAGCTTCCTTTTAAACACCTCCAGGGATGGTGACTCCACCACCTCCTGAGGCAGCCTGTTCCAATGGGTAATCACTCTTTCTGTGAATAATTTCTTCCTAATATCCAGCGTAAACCTGTCCTGGTGCAGCTTGAGAATCACAGACTCAAGTTGGACGAGACCTCTGAGATCATCCAGTCCAACCTAGCACCCAGCCCTATCCACTCAACCAGACCATGGCCCTAAATGCCTCAGCCAGGCTTTGCTTGAACATCTCCAGGGATGGCAACTCCACCACCTCCCTGGGCAGCCCATTCCAATGCCAATCACTCTCTATGCGAAGTACTTCCTCCTGACATCCAGCCTAGACCTCCCCTGGCACAACTTGAGACTGTGTTCTCTTGCTCTGTCACTGGGTGTCTGGGAGAAGACACTGACCCCCACCATGGCTACAACCTCCTTTCAGGCAGTTGTAGTCTGCCCTGAGCCTCCTCTTCTGCAGGCTGCATACCCCCAGCTCCCTCAGCCTCTCCCCACAGGGCTGTGCTCCAGGCCCCTCACCAGCCTTGCTGCCCTTCTCTGGACACCTTCCAGCACCTCAACATCTCTCTTGAATTGAGGAGCCCAGAACTGGACACAGCACTCAACTTGACCAGCGCTGAGTACAGGGGCAGAATGACCTCCCTGGTCCTGCTGGCCACACTATTCCTGACACAGGCCAGGATGCCACTGGCCTTCTTGGCGACCTGGCCAGGCTGCTGGCTCAAGTTCAGTCGGCTGCCAACCAGCACCACCTGCCCTCCTAATAACTTTAAAAAACACTGTTTTTAAATCGCACTGTCCCGAAGTGACAAAGGCCTGGCCCAAGCCCTCCTCAGGGCTGGCGGTCACTTCCCTTGGGGGGGAAGGAGGACGGCAGAGCGCAGACAGCCGGCGCGGGCAGGCAGCCCAGCGCGTCTATGCCGCCCTGCCGAGCGCTGTCTCCGCACAGACACAGCGTCGGCTCGGCCGGCTTCGGCTCGGCTGGCTTCGGCTCGGCTCGGCAGCCATTGGCCGAGCGGCCCAGGGCGGGAGCCGCTGGCATGGAAACGAGCGGCGATTGGCGCGGCGAGGGGCAGGGGCGCGGCCGGAAGGGGCGGGCCCGTCTCCCGGGTGACAGGAGGCCGAGATGGCGGCGCGGGAGGCGGCGGCGCAGCGCTGCGCGCCTGGCTTTGAATGAGGGGCGGCCAGCGCGGGCGGAGGCTGCGGGAGCGGCCGCCTCGGCCCCTGGCGCCCCGTGCGCTCTGTAGCGTCCCCTAGCCTCGGGACAGGTGAGCGGGGAGGGCTGCTTCCTTCGCTGCCGGGTGCCCACTTCCGCTCCGCCTCGGCGCGGCTGGGTTAGGGGTCCTGGCCTTGGCGCCTTCCCGCCGGGAGGGAGGCCCTCACGATTCCGTCATGCTAACACCCATCCCGTGCCTCTCCCTTCTTGGGACGTCTGTCCCGGGGCTTTGTGGCCGCCGCCTCGCCCAGTGGCAGGCCGGCCTGGCTGCCCCGGGACGGCGAAGCGTCTCAGCGAGGCGGGTCCGGTTACCTTCTGGGTGGAGGCGCGGGGGGAAATCTCGCGGCCTGGGCAGAACGTGAGGTGACTGACGAGGAGATAGGCAGCGCCTGGCCACTGCCAGGACTGACACGAGGAGATAGGCAGCGCCTAGCGACTGCCAGGACTGACACGTTGTGGGAAAAGATGGGGAGGAGGGACCGTTTCGCGTCAGAACTGGCGGGATTTAAGCTTTTTCTTGGTGTTTCTAGAGCTTCTGTGGGACTGGACTGCTTGGGGTTAGGTAGTTTGGAATTTTTATTTACTCGTGCTGAGCGACAAATTGCGTGAATGTTAGTGTGCAAGTTGCTTAGCACACTTTGAGAGACTTAAGAACAGGTCCCAGAAAACTTAAGTCCTGCTATCTGGCTTTTGTGCAGTCTCTAATATCACTGAGCCTGGGCTGTCCTGTAGAGCGGTGGGGCACTGATTCATAGTCATGAATTCACAGTGTAAGTGCTCCAGTTGCACATCTAATGAAAAATAGTGTATCTTCTGCTCTACAGTCCATCTGAATACTCTGGAAAGATGAAGGTGCCTGGTAGAGACTTCTCCATGTTGCACATCGTGTCTTCTTGTGTATCTTGACTCTAAATGGTGGTACTTGGGGAGATAGCAGATGCTGCAAGATGATTTTGTGGGAGCAACAGTGAGGGTGTGTTAATTTATCATCTCTGTCTTTCTGTGTAGGTACAAGTAACTTAAGTCCAGGGTGACTGATAAGAACTGAAACAGAACTGGGATCTCTCAAACTCTGATTCTGTGTCCAGTGTTGAAAAGGGAGTTACATAAATGCTAATGCACTATGTCAAAGACTTCTTGTAAATGTGAGCGAAGTAGCAGTATCATGGGATTGCATGACTTCAGTCTTCATATTCATTGTGCTGATTTTTAGGTGGCAATAGCCTATATAGATAGGGGATTGTCAAAAGAATGACTGTGGTTAGTCACTGGACAAAAACTTTTAACTAAGATTGCTTTGAAAATTAAAACTTGCACAATTTCGGAACATAAAGCTTCAAGAAGTCACATTAACAAAATTTGAACCATGTTGATTTTCCTGGAGAGACAGGGATGACAAGAGGTGGTATTATAGAATTTTTATGATTCCAGAAGTAGCATGCTTAATAAAAAAAGAAGTTGAAACTCTGTGTGTCATGTAACAGGTACATAGAAGTTAGGAATTGCCAGTGTGCACTGCTTTTTCACTACCTTTAGTTAAGAGACAAACATACCTTCTTTGATTGTGGTGTCCTGTGCAGCTCCTGATAGTCTTGAAATTTCAGCCTGGATGTGAGCACCTTTCATGACTTCACTCGCTCCCATAAATCACAGGCAAAGTAGTCTTCACTCCCAGCTGCCACAAAGCTGCCCAGTTAGGTGCTTGTGCTAAAAGTTATACCAGTACTATTGAAACTACAGTGCCTATTGCAAACATTCCCCAACCACCTACCTAGAGGAGGAGATACTTTATAATCTTCCCTTTGGATTCTGCTCCTTTCTTTAGTATGCTTTCAACATTCCTTCCTGCTGTCACTTGATCTGTTTGTCAAACTCCAAATTAAAGTCGTTCTCTTGTTAGTTTTTTTCCTTCCTCCTTCATTGTTTGCAATATTATGTTTCTATATAAAGTGATTAAAAAAAAGCTCAGCCAACTGAAAACATACACAGAATTCAGCCAGGAAGATGGGTCTGGAACCTTCTCATTAGGCTGCAGAATGAGAGTTACTCTCTTTGAGATGCAGAGGATGTTGGGTCTTTTGATACCTGACTGAGCACTGTTCCTGAATCATTATGCTGCCTTGTTAAAATTACAGAATGCTTATGTACATGTTGTACCTGATTTGGAGAAGGAATTGTGTGCTTGAAAATGAACAGACTTTCCAAGCTCTCTACTATCCTTCTTAAGCTTCTACATCCTGTAAACCTACTTGGGCTTCTTTAGATTTATGTGACCACTACTTTGGCAAATTTTTGTACAAAATGAACTTTTAAGAACTCCTACCATTGCCACTGAAACTTTGGAATAGCAATATGGCACTTGCTAGAGTTTCATCAGCTGTTCTAGTGAAAACATACTGGTTCTATTTTAAAGGTGATATCTAAAGAAAACTACAAAGTACAGATCAGTTAGCATTGTAGAGGAGCAGAGGAGGACAGGATAGATGCTCTGAGTGTTTTGACATCTTTTCAGGGACAGGAGATGAGTTCAGTGGGAGAAAATAAGTCTGTAAAGCAATTTTGATGCCACAGAGTGACTTGACTTTAGAATCAGCTTCTTTTGACAGTAGTGGTTGTGCTGTTAAGTATGAAAGAGGGAGTGCTTTTTCATATGACAATGTGATCACTGTACAGTGGTGGCCAGTGAGAGTCTTGCTTATTGCACTGTAGTTTAGTTACTCAAACTGTGCATGATATGGATGACTTGCTGGTTAGTGTCAGTGAAGTCAGAGGTGTCAGGTGTTCTAACAAGGCCAGTGCTGCAAGCAGTATAAAAATGTTTCAGTTCAATAAGCTTCTCAATTTCCCCCCTCCTTCACTATATTTCCTTTACGGATCCATAAAATGGTTTTATTTTTTTGGAAATCAGTTGCATCATTCTTCTGGCTTGGCTCCCAGTGTGTTTAACATCTTGCTGCTGCTGTGCTTAATCCTTTGTGCTCTCTTCTTCCCTGTGAGTAGCTGCTGCATTTTTTTTTTCGCTAATAGAAGGTAGTATGAGCTACACAAAGTCAAACTTCATCTAAACGTGGTGTCCGTTCCAAAACTGTTGGAATTGCAGTTGCATTGGCTGCTAGAATTAAATTAATCAAAATTCATGTCCCAATTTGCTCGTTTATTTATATCTGCTGTAATGGAACCTGAAAGTTCAGTTGACAGTAAGTCTGATAAATGTGATATTTTAGAAGCAGTCCCAATAATATGAGGATGAAAGCCTACCCCATTTTACAAATTGGAAGCTGAGCATGACGCGTGGTGTGCACAGTGGTGTATCTGGCTGACAGACAGCTATGAGGTGCTCTTCATTCTAGTCTGGTGTTTCTTTCACCTTTGCCTTTATCTGTTAAGAAATGATTTGATTATTTCTAGAGCACTGCTACTTTAAATGATGTCACTGTGCTCTTCTGTATCATAGTTGGCTGCTAATTTAACTGTAGTTCCTTCTGGGGGTTGATTATCAGGGAAAGTCTTAACAGAAAGAAAAGGAGGAATGAATGTTGTGGCCCTGCCGTTTAGTTTTACACAGCTCAGTATTTGTTCCTGTTCGTGAGATAAGGGAAATACACAGGCTGTCTTCTTTCCTGTGCTTAATAAAGGCATTAAAACAACAATGAACACTGAACAAGCTCAGTGTAATGGTATCAGGTGAATTAGGTTTGCAGTGACTTCAGGAAATACTAAAGTTCCAGTGCACTTGTACTCATACAACTGCTTCAGAATATGCAATTATTTACCTTTGAGAAAATAAATTAACAACTTAACCTAGCAGACCTGACGCATGCACCCCTCCCATCAAAGGCACCATGAAACCTCAAAACTTTTTTCTAACCTTTCCCTTTTCTTTATGGGCAGTGCTGTCCTTAGAGCAGCAATGCAAATACTGCAAGTGCTGTTTCACATGCTGGGGAGAGTGTTTGACTTGTTTTAATCTTGAGCCAGTAATTGGTTCAAGATTCTATTTTAAACAACTTTTAGCATATTGCTAAAAATTGATGCATATATACTGCTTCATATTTTAAATTAGTATTATAAAAACCAGGCTGATGAAACTACTTTTGAAAGGTGAGAGTTGTTTGTATTACTGTGGCATGTTGTTGCCAACATTTGTGTTGTGCATCTGACAATTTTTAGTGTTCAGTTCTTAAACTCTTTGAAAGACTACCATCAAAGCTTAGAAGGGGTAGGCAAAACAGCTGCCACAGTTGACATGAAATACAGCTACAACACAAGTAGGTTATGTGATTATGTGTCTCTCTCATCATAACTGCAATTCTTGCATGACACAGAAATTGGAGAGGAACAAGTTACCTGACTGTTATGAGGAATGACAGTAGCTATTGAGCCTTGCCAGATGGGCATAATGGTGATATTGGAAGTGTAGTCACTCACATACAGAAATGACCTGTGAAAAATCAATTAACTTCTGACAGCTGACTTTGTCAGCAGTGCAGTTCAAAAGCTTGCAAGCCAGACTTCTTGTGGATTCTGATTTTAGTTAACTTTATATTAGGAAGTCAGTGTAACATACAATTTAATACAAATGGAAAAGGAGAGAATTTGAAAAAACCAATGTCCTGTGTACAAAGGAATTTGAAATACTGATGTACTGTATACATATATACATTTGAATGTTGTTTTTATTTCAGTTCTGCATTGAGGTAGTAAACTGCCCAGTTTCTTAAAATTAAGTCACAAATAATATTGACTCTACAGAGGTTTTCAGATTATCATTATTTCCTAAACCAAAGTTTTTAATTAGTACATTGTGTTTTAATCTATGATCTCTCTGGAGTGCCCAGTAAGTCAGTTAGGTAGACTAAATAGTGGGCAAAGTGGCTTTACTCTTTCTAATATTGTGTACTTTCCTACTCTTTCCCTTCTGCCCCTCAAGCTGATACAAGAGTGAATTCTAACTTTAACTTTTAGAAAAGAGAACTGCCCATTTCATTCCTAACCACATTACTTTTTTTCACCAACAGCTTCCACTGTTTCTGAATCCTTCAAATTCTTGATTGGATGCATTTTCTTGTTACTTAGATATTATCAAAACTACTACTTTCAAAAAGTCAGAAAGTGCTGAAGCACAATATGAAACATTCTATCTTCAAAAGCTAAATGTTTTGGACAGTGTCTGTGGTATTCTTTGTGGGAAGTTTGACTGTTTGCTGTTCCTTTTAGAGGAAAGGCCCAATTAATACTCGCTGTTGGATGAGATTTTCTCCCATGAAACAAGATTAGTACAATGCTAGTGTTGAAGTAGAGGTGAATTGCATCCTGTGAGGCCATTCTCCCGAGATACAGCTTAGTAGTGAGGCCTGTACTTTGATGCTTCCTGGTTGGTTAGCCTTCAATTTTACAGTAAAAGGACTCATTTATTTAATACCCACTTCATATTATTTTTCAGTAGCAGAAATTGCTGATCTGGGCTGTATGTGAAGCAATATTGCCAGTACTGTGTTACTGCAGTGTTTAATAGTAGTTAGATGATCTAATAAAAGAGCACCAATAGAAGATAAATCTAAGCTCCATGAAGCTCACAAATTCCATTGTGTACTTTTTAATAAAATCCTCAGGGCAGTATTGGAGCAGCCTACCTAATGATCCACCTTCCTGACTCTTCCTAACTTAAAGCCTGGAATATAAAAAGTGATTTAAATGCCATAGCATATTTGAAATCAAGCTGTCCTTCCATGGAATCCATGGCCTGAGGAAAATGTCACAGGTCTGTCTTCTCTTCTCACCAGGAGGTATGTTAAACTTGCAACAAAAAATGTTGTTTTAAGTGTAGATATGTATATAATTAAAAGCTATTTTTGAAGCTTAGCCTCTATTTGTTCTGAAATGTTTGCCTGTAGAAGAGAGAAAAGCAAGTTTTGGATTACAGCACATTATTCTAACCAGTTGTACCTGTTTGAGGGGGTGTTTTGGAATAATGTGATACATAAATTCTCTAGATTGTCAGATTGACACTGAAGAATACCTATCAAGACAAGTGGCTTCAGCCCAAAACTAACTTTTTCTTGACTGAGTTTGCTAGCAACGATCCTGTCTGGCATAAGAGCATCACTAGGTCTAGGGGTTAATTGATGCTGTAGTGCACACAGGGCTAGCAGTCTCTCTTTGATTTTTCAGGGGTGCTGGCTCTAAAACGAGCAATATTTGTCCTCATCATACATTTCCATCAAAATGGGAACTAAATTTCAATGGCTAGTTTCGGGTTCTGTTATGAAGTCTAAATTTGTACTTTGTACATGCAGGATTTGCTCAAGCGTGAGCTTCTTGCTGATGACTCTTCAGTGAGTGTTGAGTGCTGTTGTTAGTGTCTCCAACAGTTCAGCTCTAAAGTCAATGCAGCTGATTACCCACAATTGTCTTTTTATAAGATCTTTAACTGACTTTACCTTTGATCTTTAAAAGCCCCAGCATTAGGTACAGCAGTGATAGTAGGCAGATAGCATCTTTGCTCCAGACACTTCCTTTCTTTTCTTGCATTAATACAGTTTCACAGAATGCTACTCGCTGAGGAACTGAGGAAATTGAATTTCAGATGTATAATCCTCTACCTTTTGACTTTTTTTCTTTTGCAGGAAGGGTTTTTCACCATGGCCATAACACAGTTTCGACTCTTTAAAATCTGTACTTGCCTGGCAGCAGTGCTTTCTTTCATTAAAAAGTTAATATGCAGGTAAACAAGTCATATTTAATTTGGTTACCTTTTTGATTGTAATTGTGGGTTTGTGCACTCCTTTCCTGCTCCCGCTCACCATTTTACCCCGTTATGATTTTATTAATTGCTAAACAATCAAGACAGATCAAAACTAAGTCACATGCATTCTTTAAGCTGGATATTACTTCAGAGTTCAAAACTCTCTATTCACCATTCTAGTGTGAATGCAGTAAGCATTCAAAAAACCCTCAGGAGTTATGATTGTGTAGTTGTAGAGTTCAACGGTGCAGCAGCAGAGCATCTTGGATTTGTGCTGTCGTGTGAACTACTGTTGCTTCTTGCTGCTCTTGTAGAATGTTGTTTTGCATAGATAGCAGTCTAGAGAAATGTATTCTGCTCTTGTGTATGATGACTACTGATTTACTAGTGAAGTTAAGGCATCTGCAGAACGTGATAGAGGAAAAAAAACCCTATTTATTTCTCATTCACCTTTACTTATTCCAAGAATAAGAGGAGGCACTCAACTGCTTAGTGAATTCACTGCAGACAGTGACACTTAAAGATACATTTTAATGCTGTATGCAACTATATAGATGCCAGCCTTTGTTCTGTGATTTGAACTCCAAGTTTAAATTAAGAATACTTGCTGTCCAAACTCTAAAAAGTAGAAACACTGAGTTGATGGATAGGTTCTATATTATCTATATATCTTCTGTATTCATCTCTTTAAGTGTCAAGGTAGCTTTTATAAGCAGATTAATTGTTTACTAGGTGTAATTGACAGTATTTTCCTCTGCCTTTCAACTTTTAAATGAACTTAATCCTTGAAATGAACAGCTGAGGCACTGCTTAGGACAAAAAGTAGGAAAACTTTTCTGTGAATAACATGTAGTTGAAAGAATGAAAATGTAATAACTTTCACATAAGCAAGTTGGTGGATAAGCTTAGTTCAGTCTGTTAACTACAGATGTTTCTCTTATTTAACATAGCTTGTTAAATTTTGCTTTCCTGTAATTCAGCCTTGCCTATGGGTATGCCTGATAAGGAGCAAATGTGATTTAGCTAAATATGCATTTTAATTCAGTGGATATGAGCTAGTACTTAATCTTTTATATAGTTTACTGTAACTTTCATTTAAACAAGAGCCTGCAGAGATTGTGCATCTTTCTAGTCAGTATAAAGCCTACATACAATATTAGTCATCCCCTTAATTAATTTTTTTTTTATAAGCAGCTACTGTTTCCAAGAAGTAAAAAGTATAAATATGAAGAGTTGAAACTTCTTTTTGTTTAAAATCTGTAGCAGATATGTCCGGGTGCTGCTAATTAGTGAGAAGATCAAAACCAAGAATTACTGAAGCATTTGACATTCAGAGCAGTGATCAGTATCTCTACAGTGAATTCCAACTAAGAATATTTTAATCATTGGTGTTATTTTTGAAAACTGTCATGAAATAAGCATCTAGGTGGTTTATTTGCAATCCACTGGTGCTTGTTTTCAATGAAACGTATTTGATACAGTTGCTGAAATGCTTCCATTGAAACAATACTCTTCAGAGTAGAAGTGTATAATGAGCAGAAGCCATTGACCTGCATAATCTTGTGCTACTGTTTAAACTTTGAGGGGAAAGGAGCTTTAGAGAGGCTTTCAAATCAAGCAGCTCAGTGGTTTGTTAGACACAGCATGACCACAAGCAGAAAAAAAAATCAGTTTACAGTAGAAATAGTTATCTTTGAGCAAATGTAGTTCCATTGTGATGGCGTCAGTAAACGCTGGCAGTCTAAAAACTTTGACTGCGTGCAAATAATTGAGTTAATTTGTCCATTCTTTTAAAGTTGCTTCTCTATTTCCACTTCAATTTGAAAAGTAAATTGCACTTTGAAAGTCCCTTGAGCGCTGCTTTAAATTCGTGATAAAATTCCTTTTGTTTTTTTTAGCAGACTTTAAATGGCAGTAGTTAATACTAAGGTAGTTAAAGCACTTAATGTTTTAGCCATGAATTTTTTCAGTAGTGCTGTTCTCAGACTTCCTTTTTGTTTTTTTTAAACTTAGTGCTCATGTTTTCAGAGCTTGGAGGAATCCTACATTTTTCTTTCAGGTCTGGAAGAGGGCGAAAGTTAAGTGGAGACCAAATAACTTTGCCAACCACGGTGGATTATTCATCTGTTCCTAAACAGGTAATTGCTTAAGTAAGTGGTGGGTGACTTAACAGATAATCACTTAACAGAGTGATTATAACAGTTCTACAACAGGATTGGTATATATCTGAGAATCATATTATTTATGTTAGATGATGTTAACTATGTATCTTAGCAAAATATAAAGGGACAAGTTTTTATTTGCAGATAATAGTAACTTGTACCATATTGTTCTGTTCAGCCTGAAGTAGAAGACTGGTCTTCATGGGATGAAGATGCACCTACCAGTGTGAAGATTGAAGGTGGTAATGGTAGTGTGGCTGCTCAGCAAAATCCTTTGGAACAAATGGAACCTGATTATTTCAAAGACATGACACCAACTATAAGAAAAACTCAAAAAGTGAGTATTGCAGCTCTGCTTGTGAAGGATTTTCCTTGCTTTAAAATAAGCTATAAGTAAATTGGCAATTTACAGGAAGTGCTGATGGTAAAATTAAAGTGTCCTATTGAAATTAAAATGGTGCTGATGTGTAGTCTAACATGTCCAATTAAGAATACTGACTCTTTGAGATGTTATGTCATGATAATAAATGTTTGCATTTTTAATGTTGATGTTATTCAAAACTTATGAATAATTTCATGGTCTGAAGGCTCTGGCAAGTATAATGTGAAGAACCCTCAATCAGTTCAATTCTGAAAGTTGAACCACTGCACTAGGATACTTGAGCTCATTATGATATGATGACATATCATGTCCTGTTCTGCTAGAATTTGATGTAGCAGCACTGTTGGTTCAGAAAGAATGGTTACTTGTTACACAAAGTTGTACCAGGAAGGCTGGTGGTGGGGAGCAGTTATGTCAAAATACTTTGCTCTTCAAATGTCCATTTTCACTATGGAGACAAGAGAGAAGGACATATCCATGAGAGCATCAACACTGTAAATATTAAACTTCTGGTAACTGCAAGTTTTGGTTCTGTGCGCCAGTCTTCCAGCTGAGTACTTACAGGGCTTTGGAGACCACAAAAGCAACAAGTACTAGAACAGGTTACCAGAAAGGTTGTTGAGGCTCCATCTCCAGACATTTTCAAGGCCCAAGTGAATAAGCCCCAAATACCTTCATCAGCCTCAGAGCTGACAGTGCTTTGAGGAGGAGGTTGGCTTCATCGGTCAATCTCCATGTGGTCCTGTGAACTGGATATGATACCAGGGTCATTTTATATTCAAGATCTGTGGTATTTTCTAGACTAAATTATTCTAAGAATTTTTTTCTCCCAACATTTGTGGAGCAGAGGAAGACTGTGTAGAGGTAGATTTCTCCTCCATATCTAATGGCATTTTTTGCCTAGTAGAATGAGCTTCAGGTTGAGATCAAAACTTAAGTCCATGCTGTTTGAAAACTGTATACAGGGTTTAGTTTCAGTGTATCCCTAGGGATGAGTGCAAGAAATTTCTGCTAACTTGACCTTGTTACCTCACTTAAATACTAATTCATGTTTGCATTTCCACCAAATCTAGGTTTAATACAAACCTTAAGATCTGAGGTGGAATCTACTCATGTTACCACTTACGTTTACAATGTTTAGAAATGGAGCTTCCATCAGATAACATGGTCTGTCATTCCTAAGTAAGATGATCTAGTCCTGTTTCCTTTCTTGCATTGGTACTAGCATTTATACAGCCAGTGGAACTCTGAATCTACCTCTTCTGGAAACAACAGAAACTTAAAGTAGGCTAAACCAAATGAGTGACTAAGTTTGTATCTTGAGATCAAGCCAAGAAAGGGATACATGATCTTGGCAACTATGTTAAATTTACTGGTAAACCTTTTAGGAGAAGTATTAGTGTATGTTTTTCAGCCAGATCAGTACAGGGCTTTACCAGTTGTGATAGTGAATACCTGACTGAATTACACTGCAACTATTGAAGCATAAATTTGTCTTCACAGGTATACTGTTGAAGATGTTGAAAGCTCATTCTAAGTGCAAATAGCACAGTCCTCAAGAGTGGTATCTTACAGTGACCTTTTGTGGAAGCAGGATTTCTCCAAGGAACATGTTATAAAATGTGTAGCTTGTATGAGTACTGGGAGTCATGACTATTTAGTCTGTAATTCTTTGTGCCATTCTCTCTTAATCATAGGTTTCCATGTGACCTAAGAAAAAGGTAGTGGGGACAGGAAAGAGTTCCTGTCTTTTGTGTTCATCCTCTCCTATTTTTCAGTTTGTGTGGCTGCTTAGCTTCTCAAATCTCAGCACACCTGAGATGCAGTGCTGTGTAGCTAGAAGTGTTTTTGAAGGTACATGGTCACCAAGGAGTCTGCAGTGCTTTGACTGTGGTAACTTTTTGTTGCTTTCTTGAATGTTTTCAGATAGTTATTAAAAAACGAGAGCCTTTAAACTTTGGGATTCCAGAGGGAAACGCAGGATTCTCTAGCAGATTAGCAGCTACACAAGATATTCCTTTTATTCACCAGTCTGTAAGTATGCTTCAAGTATTCATCTTGTATTTAAAAGTTAAATGGCTGTTCTGTAGAAGTAGTGTGCCTAAGGGCTTCATTGTAGGGAGCAAGGGGAATAGATATGCAGTCATGTAAATTATTTTAAAATGGAGTATTTGGTTCAAAGCAGTGAAGTTGTTCATCTGATTTGAACTAACTTATTCTACTGAAAAACTTAACTAGATCAATAATAGAGGTAAAAAACTTCCACACACTCATATCCTTGCAAGTCTTATGAAACAAAGGACAATACCTTTTCTGAATTCTACACACTAAGTTCCAAAAGAAGTGTAGAAGACTTCTTTTATGTGATGGTTTGGGACTTTTTTTTGTTACTTTGGCTTTATCTTGGTCTCATTTCTAACTTCCTGCTGCTTGCTTCCTTTCTATAGGAATGGTATTCTAACAGCTTCCTAATTTTTGGTCTTTTAGCTTTAAAATAGTCTAGTTGCCTATCAACCTGCCTGTCCAGGTGAAGAAGCCGTCCCTCCTTTCCTCTTTACCTTTTTGACAGTGTTTCTGCTTTGATTAACACAGTCCACAGAAGATTTTTAGGCAGAAAGTAGTGGTCAGAATACTTCTACCACTTCCTTAGACTGTCCATAATGAAAATTATTCAGGAAAGTAATTCTAGTGAAGTAAAAGCAGCACTCAGGTGATACTGGATGTGGATATACATGTTGGTTTGTCCATGTAATTTCCAGAGATCACTTTCAGTATCTGCACCAGTCTGTGTTCTCTGCTCTCTCCCCTTCCCTCCTTAACCACCAGTAGAATCAGAAAAACTGTCCAAAAATTAACTGGAAAATGTTAGTGTTGGGACAGGGTAAGAAGTATAGACAGTAAGCTGAGAAGTACTGTCATATCTCAAATACATCTGGAAGTCTGAAGCATTAAGGTTACAAATTAAAGTGTTTCATCTATTTTTCCCATGTGCTTCTCTTCTGTTATTTCAGCCTGAACTGGGAGACTTGGATACTTGGCAAGAAAATACTAATGCCTGGGAAGAAGAGGAAGATGCTGCCTGGCAGGCAGAAGAAGTTCTTAGGTAACTGAAAAGAATGTTGCACCATGTAAACTTTTTACCTGTGAAAGAATCAAATATGGATTTGTTTGTTGTAACACCTTTCTGTTAAGTGCTAGGGATTGTTGAACAATTAAGACAAATTATTTTTATGCATCTAATCTCTATGTAACTGGTACTTGGCAGAATTCATTTTATATCTAATGAATTTAGTAGATGAGATAGTAAGGGTGAAATCTTAGCCTCACTGGAGCACTGGAACAAGAAACATTGCCTCTGTCCACCTCCCCAGCCCAAACAATTCAGTATGTGCAAATAAGGTGTTTCAACTAAAGTAAAATACCACTGGATGCCTTTAAAGGTCATAACCATGTGCTCTTAAAATAAAAATAGTTCAGGACAGACGGTGATAGAAGGTGAAATGATAGGGAGGATCTGTGGTCTTCTAGCTAATTAAACTAGCTGATAAGACTTGAATGTAAAATCAGTGTCTTGTACAAAGTTAGTAAATACTTCATCTGTCCTGTTTGTGTTCTCTTTTTTCCCCTCTTAATAACATATGGAAGGAGTGTGAAGGGTAAAGAGGTGCAGATTGAGTTAAATCAGTCACTGTGATTTGAATTGTGACTCATGTTAACCTGCTTCATTTCAAGGTTTATCAAATTAATAATTGCTTTCTGCATCATCAATTAATCTGCCTCAGATGGCTCAATCTTCCTAAACTGTTCCCATTGTGCTCAGGAAATCAGAAATACACGGTGGGACAATAGTGATAATATGAAATAAGGATGGGATGTATTCAGCAATCATCATAAAACTTTGAAGATTTAAAGGAAAAAAGATGTATTTGAGGAAGAAAAAGAAAAGTATTCTAGTCAACTATTTATTGGAATATCTGGGAAAAGATAGTTTTTTAATCAATAGAATAAAAGAGAAGTCACCAGCACACTTTTGGTGCCTTAATGAGAGATAATATATTCAACCTGTTCCATTTCTGTCAGTCTTGATCAGCAGCAATTTAATGTGTGTGAATAGGGTTGTAATGCAAATATTTTCTGTTAACTCAGTCATACCTCTGCACATACATTCTGGTCAGTATCATGGGTTGTGGTTTGGGGTTTGTGTTGGATGTTTTTGTTTGGGTGTTTTTGATGTGTGTTTTTTTTTTTTTTTCACTTCAGCAATGCAACTCTTTCATTTATGCATCAGAAAACTGCAGGCTTTGTGGTATGAATGATGTGACTTTAGGCTGTGTTTGTTCTAAGGATAGGGGTCTTTTCCTGCAAAGAATATCAATAAGCTCAACAACTGCTCTAAAGTGCAGTTTTCTGAGACTTAGTCTGTAATGCACCAGACAAAGAAAATAAAAGACAATGAAAAATACTTCTTTTTTGAAGAGAAAGGAAACAATAACTTTGCTAACAGAGGCTGCATTGAACTTTATTCAGCCTTTACGGATGTTTTTAGGAGTATGAAGAGAGATGTTTAAACTTTCTAAATTAGGGGCTTGTCTTATTGTAATTAGCTGCTGAAAACAATCTTGTGTGTACATATACCAGTTCATTTTTGGAATGTAAAATTTGTGTAGTGGATAATCCAAAATATTTTTAACTGCTAGGTTCATGCTCTAAGAACACTCAAAGAGACCTCTTATATGATGATAGTAGTGGGATTTTTTCCACACACCCTGTTTCCAAAGTGTCATCTTTTTGGGTTGAAGCTGTTCTAAAGATTTCAGCCTGTCATATTTACTGTTGCAAGGCTTCAGCTCAAGTACTTAATTTTCTCAGAATTCCTCCCTGGCCTTACCTGGAAGTATCAATATTTACTTGTTTTGAAAGGGATGTGTATGTGTCCTATGAATTCAAGTAAATAGAAGGAGCAGGATCAGAACTGTCACTGCCTGTATTACATACCACTTGGCCAGCTATGAATGGCCACTTTAGTACAGCTGATCATTGTGTAAGCTATATCCCAGCTGTGGGAAGTAAAACCTTTGTTTTCTTTGTGACAGGTCAAGTGACAGTGTTTTTCTTTAACTGAGGAAAGTGCTGACTGATTTTTCAGCAAGATTGGTACAAAAAAACTGGATTTACAGTTGCTCTTGCAGCAGACATCTGTGGTATAATTAACACCTGACATTTAATATAAAAATGAAGTATAGTCCCCGACAGGCCTGGCTCTGTTTTCAACAGACTGTAGCAAAGAAGTGATCTGGAGTCTCTTTTAATTCTGCATCTTGGTCTACAAAATGTTCTGAAGATTTCAGATGCTGAATGGGGGACAAAGTCCCTCTTGCCTTCCAGAGTGTTAATGCAGACTGTACTCCAGCAGTTTTTGTTGAGATTAAAATGAGTGTACAGAAAAAGAATTTCCCTTAGCTAGCTGTGCCTGAGTACCTTTTGGTGCTCGGGTTCTCAGCACATAGACTGGAATAATTTTGGCGCACTAGTGTGCTGACCAGTTGTGCAGAAATGGGCTGTGGCTAGCTAAATAGAGAGAACTGCGTTTTGTGGCCTCTCTGGTGACTTAATGCATGTGGCTAACAGTTGAAATAAGAATGCAGACTAAGCCAAACGTTTCCTGGAATCAAAGCATGCTGAAAGACAGCACTGAGGAGTAGGTTACTAATGCCTTTAAAGTTCTTGTGGTTAGTGGTTTGCTTTTTTTTCCCCCTTCAGTTCTCAGCAGGTTCTGTGCTGAAATTTTCCAGGCAGTGAGGAATTGGTGCAGTGGATAATAAGCTGGATTTTCAGTTAATTGAAGTCAGTTAGAACTTAATTTCTTCTGCAAATTGTGGATAACTGTCTGCACCTTTTAGACTTAGTAATCCACTGATGTATCTTTACAGTAAAGTTAAGTGCTGGTGCTTTTTCAGTTGTGAAGTAAAAGCCAAATGGTATGAAATAGTTCTTACTACAGTTACACAGAAAGTATACACTAAATAAACATAGTGGAATAAGAATGTCTGCTAACAGTGTTTGAATTATAGTTCCTGCAATGTGTGTTCTGCTAACCAGTTAAATTCAGCTTTTTTGGGGCATAACTTGTGTTAGGAATGCAAAGAAAAGTTGACATCAGGAAATAACTTTCCTGGTTTGAACAATTTGTATCATTCCATCCGAGCTCTGCTGAATTCCTTGTTCTGGAACCTAGAAGAGTGAGCCAGATATAGCTGCAGTTAGGCTGCAGATATAACTGCATCATAGGCTCTTCCTTTATTATGAAATGAAAGCTAAATGAGTCTGAAAGGTAGTAACTTTGTGTTGAAAACATACAGAAAGTGTGGAATAGAGATCAGTGTTTTAAATAATGGCCAAGTAAAAGAGCAGTGGAAAGATAATCACTTTATGCTAAGCTACTCGTTCATATATTTTGGTGACCAATTCCTCTGTCCGAGATGAAATCCAATAAAATTACTCGGCCAGCAGAGGGCATGGAAAACTTACTTCTCTATGCAGGTTTGCTTGGTTACTGTTGATTTTGTGGGGTGTTTTGTGTGTGTGTTCATTTGGTTTTGTTTGTTTTGTTGGGGTATTTATCTCCTTATAGGAGGGGAAAGAAACATGGTTTGATATGGCTTTCGTCGTTTAAAATTGCAAATGCTTAGCAGCATTGCTTAACACCTTTTGTGGCTGTCTTAACATGTGGCTGATGTACATACAGCTTCTTTTGGATGGGGCTGGGTGGTGGGTTGGACTTCATGGTCTTGGAGGTCTCTTCAGCCTGGTTGATTCTACTGTAAGCTGGCAAATGTTATTACTCTGCATAGACTGGGCTGACAGCACTGTCAACTATCTGGCTTTCTGGTGGAATAGTGTCACGATGTCAAAAAAGCCCCTTTGAGCTTCCATTAACTTGGGAGATAGATGCTGATGTGAATGACTAATTTCATTCTTTTGTGACAGACAGCAGAGCAGCTTAATACAGTGTAGGAAAACTTCCAGCCATTAATATTCAATCAAGGGAAACCATAAAGTTATTTAAGTGCAGTTCCTCTGTTGTCCAGCAAAAAGATAATGTGTAGTCTTCATACCTCATATATTTGTAAGTCTTGAGTTTGTCCATAGATGAAATCTACTGGAGAAGTTTTCAGTTCTATATATTTTATACACTGAAGTAGGTGTACACAGGTTATTTAGGTGCACTGGAAGTTAAAGAGATACTGCCTTGTCAATTAGCATTCTTTATTGTGTTTTACTAAGTAAAAGAGCTATTCTTACTGAATAGCTGTTAAACTTCAACTTTTCAGGTTGATTAAGCTTCATTTTTATTTTTAAAGTCCTCTTAAAAGCAACTTAGAATTATTTTTTTCATGCTTAATAAACTGAATCCAAAGCAGGAGTGACCTCCTTAAGCCATTCTACTACTGCCTACACAACATAGCAAAACTGCAGTGTGCCACGCGGAGAATGGATACAGGAGTGCAGATCCAGTTGCTACCCCTGTGCCACTCACTGAAGTGTTGCAGCTGAAGCTAGGCAATAAAATGAGTGGATTTTTGTTGTGTGGGTTCCCTCCCCTTTTTTTTTCTAGTCATGTATCTGTTGAAATTGGAAACCCATTTCTAGAGACAGTAGATGAACTATCAGATAGTGATGTCTGGGCTTTATAGCAGTGATGAGAGGTAATGTGAAAAGGATACACAACTGAATACTTTTATTTCCTTAAAGACTACTGTTGGTATTTTTACTAAACAGTACAGTACAGCACATCCCAAACACATGAATGAGGGTATTAGAGGTTATCATCTCATCTGATCATGAGGAAGATGCTTGTAGTACTTGTTTTACAAAGAAGATAACTACTGATGCCCCTGCTGAGGGAAAAGGAGGGCCAGAAGTCAGTGTTCTAGACAAGCTGAACTGTTTTGGTCTGTATTTGAAAAGACAGCTGATCTTGCTACTCAAAGCATTAGGCAGACTTGTTCTCTTTTGTAAATAGCTCCAGACCTCATAACTGTCCTGCACTCCCACTGATTCACTTACTCTGACAATAGAGTGGCTTTTAGCTTGTGAAATAACTGAACAGATATTGCTGCCTAAGACTAGATGAATCTGAAAAAAAGACTTCTGCACAATGAAAGCATTACTGAATGAGGTTAGGCTCAGAACAGTTAAATAAATCTCTGTTTCTACTAGTTATAATAACCTGTTTTTTTGATAGGAACTTAAGGTTTGACCATGCTGGAAATTGGATTCCTGTGTTACTTAGCAATTCTTGTTTTCTTTAATTACAGGCAACAGAAGATAGCAGAAAGGGAAAAAAGAGCAGCAGAACAGCAACGAAAGAAAATGGAGAAAGAGGCCCAAAGGCTAATGAAAAAGGAACAAAACAAAATTGGTGTAAAACTGTCCTAACAGAAACCAGGCACCAATGGCAGTGAAAAAGAGAATTTCATCTCTACAACATACATATTGGTATTGATTTAAGTATTTCTAGGACTTCAACACACTGCTTGGTTTCAGTGCATTCTTCAGGTCATCTCAGAAGCCAGGATTCCCCCCCAGATATCTTGAACTATTCGTAGTGGTTCTTAAAAGAGGGAAAAAAAAATCCACAGAAAATCATGCCTTGGTGGAATGTTTCCTGCAATAGTCCTGTTCCAGCACCCTTCTTTGCAGCAAAAGTGAGTGAGCAAGGATGTTGATTGAAAAACAACTCTAATGAACAGCTCAATCCTAGAGAAAAGAATGTAAATATTCAGCGGTGGGAAATCTACTGTATTGTCTGTGCTTACCTGAAACATGTAATTAAACAGTTTTAAAGAACCCTTTGCTTCCTGCCTGATAAAGAGTGTCTGTCTTTTCCTAAAACTATTTAGAAGTACTTGAGTTTTCCATAGGAGATCATCTTGACCTTTGCAGAAGACAATTACTTCTGTGATCTGTGACTCTGAATGTACTTTTGGTCGAGTGCAAGTTGCAGCTGAATGCTAAAGCAAATTTCTTATCACTTTGTCACTTGCAGTTGTCTGTGCTACCCTGCCCATTTATGTGAGACACTGCAATGCCTACCAGCAGCAGTATCCCTACACAACAGTGTTGGACATGGCTCCTTTCTTAGGAAGGCTGTTATCAACATATGGGAGTGATTTAATCACTTCTATTGGTAAGTTTGTATTTCTAGCAGAAACACTCACTTCCTACAGTTGGTGGGGGGGAAGTGAAAATCCTCACCCCTCATACCTGTTGCATAGGTATTATAATTGAGGAATAGTCCTCTTAATCAAGCTACTGTGAAAATTGTCAGTTAACATCCCATCTGGGATTGTTTAGCCTAGAGAAGAGGAGGCTCGGGGGCGACCTCATTGCTGTCTACAACTACCTAAAGGGAGGTTGTAGCCAGGTGGGGTTGGTCTCTTCTGCCAGGCAAGCAGCAATAGAACAAGGGGACACAGTCTCAAGTTGTGCTGGGGGAGGTCTAGACTGGATGTTCGGAGGAAGTTGTTGGCAGAGAGAGTGATTGGCATTGGAATGGGCTGCCCAAGGAGGTGGTGGAGTTGCTGTCCCTGGAGGTGTTGAAGCAAAGCCTGGATGAGGCACTTAGTGCCATGGTCTAGTTGATTGGCTAGGGCTGGGTGCTAGGTTGGACTGGATGATCTTGGAGGTCTCTTCCAACCTGGTTGATTCTGTGATCTCAAACTGTATTTTTTGGCACACTTACTGTATGTACACTGGAATTCCTCTGAAGTGTGCATGATAAAAATGCAGTAGAAGACAACAACAATTTTAATGAAGAAGGAAAGTTTAATGTCTGCTGGAAGGGAGGAAAGGAGTCTGTTTTTTGTGTGCAGCTCAGCTTCAGTGAATGCCTTCCCCATCTCCTGTAGTGTGTGTGCTGTTGTGCCTGAATTCATTGGGTTTTACGGATTTCTTACCTTGTGACATCAGTGAAAACAGCAAATGCTGTGCCTGAAACTTGTTCCCTGTGCATACAGGGAGCAGTGATGTACAACTTCAGTGGGAAGGGTTGGGAGGCCATCTGGCTAGGTCCTGCCTGCTGAGAAAAACAGCATTTTTAATGGAGTTGTGGCACAAGTTTTACTTTAAAAAGTAACCGAGGAAACAAGATAGTGAGAGCTGCCCTTAATGGTCTTAGCCATGGAGAAAAGTTCTAAGTGTTTAGTATGCTTCTACTGCTTCTTAAAATCTTGCACAAGCCAACTGGTTTGACTGCAGTTTTAGTTAGGTAACACATCTCAAGGACTATTTTCATACCTTCTAAAAGGCATTTAAACATTTATCAGTATGCACTTTGGGGAACATTTTCTGCAGAAGTACTGTGCCTGGAGCAGAATGGATGACTACAGCCTATGGACACTGAACAGTGGTGTAAAAAGCAAGTTCCTAGTACACACCTGTGAAGTATCTGATGGTGGAGAGGAGATAGGGAGAAATTGTTAACTTTACTAACAATTTCTATATGTCCTTTTAACTGCACCCAGCAAGTGAAGAGGTACAGATTGTAATTCTTTCACTGTTGCTGGTGCAAAGCAGGGAAGCCTTGAAGTTCTTCACAGAGAGAGTGATTGGCATTGGAATGGGCTGCCCAGGGAGGTGGTGGAGTCACCATCCCTGGAGGTGTTCAAGCAAAGCCTGGCTGAGGCACTTAGTGCCATGGTCTAGTTGACCGGATAGAGCTGGGTGCTAGGTTGGACTGGATAAGCCTGGAGGTCTCTTCCAACCTGGTTGATTCTATGATTCTTCTATTTAAGGTAAAACCTCCTGGAAGCTGCATCTCAGCTCTTGGAAAAAAATAGCTTAGTGCTTACCATTGTTATTTCTGTGGCAATGTAAAATAGATGCAAATAAATACTATTTATGAAAAATTAACCAAACATGAGCTAGTTAATAAAAAGTTAGAAGCAGAGCCCCTGAATATGTCACAGCACATTTATTTTTTGAGCCTTGACTCATTTAAAAAACCTTTTGGTTGCTCTGCCTTGCATGTCAGCCTTCCTGCATTGCTTGTCCCTCCCTTGGTGTTTACTGCTGTGCCTTCCATCTCGCTGCCCATACCTTAGCACAAATGTTATAGGAATTGCTTCCATTTCCTCTACTGTGTGCTGACAGCATCATAGAATTGTTTCAGTTGTGAAAAACCTTTAAGATCATCAAGTCCAACCATTCTCTCATTGCTAAAGCAGGTCCCTTAGCACCACATCTTTGTGTCTGCATTTTTAAGGTGTTCAGGGATGGTGATGCAACCACTTCCATGGGAAGCCTATTCCAGTGTTCGGAAACCCTTTCAGTGCAGAAGTTTCTTCTAATACTCAGTCTGAACCTCCTCTGATACAAATTGAGGCCATTTCCTCTTGTCCTATCACTTCTCACAAGGGAGAGGAGACTGACCCTTACCTGCCTTCAGCCTCCTTTCTGGCAGCTGTAGTGAGCAGGTCTCTCTTCAGACTTGTTCTCTCCAGATGAAAGAACCCCGGTTCTCTCTGTGTGTCACTGTTTTGGGTGTTGCAAATACTTCCCACATGCCAACTAATTGATTCTGTGATCTATGATCTAATCCTTGTGACTTATTAGTAACAACCCTTCTTCCCAAAAGCTGCAGAGCAATACATGCTTTGCTAGAACTATTCTGCTCTGGCTTGTTTTGCTGAAGGGGAAAAAACAGGAGGTCATTGAGGTTTAAAGTGGCCAAGCTGTTGCTGAAAGCTTGTGTGTAGCCAGATAAACCCTTCATTGTTTCAGCTGCTATGTAGTCTTGCCCTCTTCTGATTTATACACAGAACTCAAGGTTTGGACATGAGGAATTTGTGATTTGATGGTCTGAGTTGCATCTCGCATCTCCTGTGCGGGTTAAACGAGGCCCTCCAGCCCCCCGTTAACTGCCAGGCAGATTGGTAGCTCTCTGGGGAGGCAGGCATGAGAAGTGACAAGGTTGCAGAAGATTGCAGTGGGTTGAATGTGAGGTCACTGGCATTTGTTAATGCAGGGTGAGTGCAGCAGAGTGGGTGGCATGTGTGGCTGCAGACCAACCGGAGCCTTTCTCTGCAGCTGAGTGCTTACGCTTGCAGATCTGCTTAAGCTTTCTGACTCTGCTCTCCGGGGCCTGCTGGTTTCTTTTGCTCTCAGCTGGCGCCTCCTCCCACTTAACCTGTGCCCCACAGCTCAGCTGAGACAGGCTATTTTTTCAGAGCTGAGCTCCAATAAAACACTCAGACGTTTGACATTTCGAACATGCTTTACTGAACTCGTGATTATAAAGGTAATTTACAATAAAGCAATTAAATAAAACAATAAGTTAAAATACAGTACATTTATACATAGTATTTCAAAGGGCTCCAAAGACTATTGGGTTCCAATACATTAAGACTTTAAAACGACATTAAGATTCAAAGTGTCTCCACACCTATACTGATCTTTGTAACACGTTTCAAGACTCCCAACAAGGTACATTTTTGGTTACAGTCCCCCCTATATGCGTAAAACCAGTGAAATGCTCAAGCAATTGTACGACTGAGAAGAGCACTACACGAGGACAGGCACGAATGATGTGCTGGAAGCTGCCTGGGGAAGATAAGTATTAGCTCTGAGTTGAATTGACACCTTGGACAACAAATGGAAGGCGCTAGCATGCTTTCTGGAGCACGTGTGTGATACTCTCAGTGGGAACAAGACTCCATCTCACTCAATACTGTAGTTGCAGAAACGTTTTCAGTTAGTGCTGCCTACAGAAATCCTATTTGCTCCTGGATGCATCTTGTGCTACCCTTGAGCCAGTGCAAAGCACTCACATGTTCCCCCAGTGAACCAGCTAGGGAAAAGAGACTGCCTTAAACTCAGCCAAAGGCCCAACAAAGAGTGCTAGCTGTAATTCACTGCTCTTGCCCTCTGTGAAGATGTGTTGGCACCAGTGCAGGGAAGGCCCAAGGTGCCTGGGAGCAGGAAGACTCTTTCTGTAGGCAGCAGTACTGTTACAAACACCCAGGGGAACTACAGGGTTCAGCCTTTTCATTTTGAAACAAGGAACGTGTTTTTGAACCGATTTATAGTGCAAATCAAAGAGTCAAAAGCAAAATGATGGACTCTGCCAGGATATACAAGAACTTTTTAACCATCTATCTCAGCCCTCTTTCTTTCTGCCTCTGCCAGTTGGCTCCCAGGGACAAAGTGGGCTTTAGGCTTTGATATTGAAGGGTGTACGGCGTAAGGAGTGCAGGGCCACAAGGCAGCAACCACGAAGCAACGCTCCGATATTGTAAATGGGATCTGTTCCTCCTCTCTGAGTACTGAAAGCCCACATGATAGTTGGTACAACAGGGGCTGCTACAGCCAGGACATCTCTGAGGAGACTGCTGCTCCAGTATCTCCTCTTTATTCCCATCTGAGAGGAAGTATTGACATAGCCAAAGGTTTCATCATCATGAGGTGCTGTAAAATCAAGTTCTGTCATGAAATGGCTCCTATTAACCCCATGCTCTACCTTCCTGCAAGGAGACTCCATAGGAGACAAAAGGATGGCAGAGTTTGGGTCACTTGGAGTTAAGTCCACTATGACACCAGAATCACTGAAGCTTCCAAAAGAAAATTCACCCAATTCCTTCAGTGAAGAGGGTGGGCTTAGAGGACTGGTATCTTGAGCTCTGAAGATGTTTTGGATGAGCTGCTCCACGTCCAGGCTATATGGCACCACGTCAGTCTGGACAGCCTGCTCCGCTGTTACGTTGCTGCTCTTCTCTTCCATCCAGGAAGATGCTACTTTTCCATCCAAAACACTTCCAAGCATCTCTTTATTCACAGGAAAATGGGAGAGAGCTGGATCACACAACTCAGAAGCTGTGTTGGTCAAACTCTCTCCAAATGCATCAGTCCCATAAGTTGTGTCCTCAGTAAGAAGCAGCCCACTCCCTGCCACCTCCTCCAAAGCCTGGTGCTCTGCATTAAGGCTGTCTGGCATCATGGCACACACCGCTAAGGGCTTCCCGTCTGAGTCCCATGTGTACTCCAGGCACTGCTCATCCCTCACGGAGCCGTTCTGAGCCATCTCCATGCTCTGTAGCAAGGATTCCAGTTTCTTGTTTTGAATGTTTATGTCTGTGAAGTATTGCTGGATCTTTTTGTCTTTCTCAGCCAAGCTGCTTTTCATGCTTTCAATAACCTGTTTGAGTTGTTTGATTTCGCTTCTCGCTTCCTTTAAGGCCAGCTCTGCCTCCACGCGATTGCACTCTTCTTCAATCCAGTCTTCCCTCATCCTTCCCAGCTGGGCTTTGAGCTCTTCTATTTCTGTTTCCCTGCAGCACAATAAAAATGTTGTTAACACTTTTGCTGACTGGTCAGTTACAGAGGCAAAATAAGGCTGCCACTGCACAGGGATGGCTATGCTGCAGAGATGTGCAAAGAAGGAAGCATGGTCTGGTTGATTGGCAGGGCTGGGTGCTAGGTTGCACTGGGTGATCTTGGAGGTCTCTTCCAGCCTGGTTGATTCTATGGTTCTATGATTCTAATTCTTCCATGTGCTATTCCCTGCCTCTCCTGAGAAAGCTGGCAGAGGTGTAAACCAGCTGCCAAGACTTGTGGCCTGGCTGCTGACTGCTCACTGACTGCCTCACAGCCAGCAGCTATGCTGTGTTCTCAGACATTTTGAGGTTGTTTAGCCTGGAGGAGACTCAGGGGTGACCTCATTGCTGTCTACAACTACCTGAAGGGACATTGTAGCCAGGTGGGGGGTGGCCTCTTCTCCCAGGCAACCAGCAAGAGAACAAAGGGACACAGTCTCAAGTTGTGCCAGGGGAAGTATAGGCTGGATGTTAGGAGGAAGTTGTTGGCAGAGAGAGTTATTGGCATTGGAATGGGCTGCCCAGGGAGGTGGTGGAGTCTGTGTCCCTGGAGGTGTTGAAGCAAAGCCTGGATGAGGCACTTAGTGCCATGGTCTAGTTGATTGGCTAGGGCTGGGTGCTAGGTTGGACTGGATGATCTTGGAGGTCTCTTCCAACTTTGTTGATTCTATGATTCTACGATTCTACAAGTGGTGATCTCTAGGTCAGGTCCAACTAATACAGGGGTAAACATCTCACCTTGGATGAAATGAAAAGCAGCTTTCTGAAGGCATCCTCTGTGCCAGCCAACAGCTCATTATGAATGGACAGAGCCAGCACTGGCCTCAGACAGCAGGATGGCTCAAGGGTGCAGGCAGCCAGATTGCTTCCCCAGTGTGGAGCCAAAGGATGCTGCCTTGACTTGCATGCAAGTGGGGAGAGAGTCTTCTATAAGAGATGTAGCCCTTGCAGATGCAGAGGTCAGGCTATCCCAAGCTGGACCATGCAGCAGCTCTTTGGGACTCTACCTTGGGGCTCTATTTAAAGACCCCTTTGTGCCTGCTTAGGCTGTGTGTGCTGGAGAGCATTTTTAGCAAAAGAGATGACCTCTGTTGCTGTGTAATGCACATTGTCCTTTCTTTGCACAGCAGCCATGAAAAGGGCTAAGGTGAAAAATCAGTATCTAAGTGAAAAACCTAAGTGGGCAAATTGGTTTGTGTAAGAGCTCTTCTGTCAGTGGAGGAGAAGGGAGACACTTGAGTCATATTTTGCTAACTGAGGTAGAACTAAGGTTAAAGACAGTGGCTGCTAGAAACTGGTTTGTGTGTTAATGGTCTCAGTGCTAAGTGAGCCTGGTAAAAAGTTCTCCTTTAAAAACATTCCACTGGGAAAGCCATATTCATATCCATCGAGTGGGACACACTCACTGAGTGGGCTGTGAAACCTGAAACACCTGAACACAACTTCTTAATCAAGCACAGAATTAACCAGGTTGGAAAAGGCCTCTGAGATCATTAAGTCCAAAAGAACCCAAGTTGTGCCAGGGTAGGTATAGGATGGATATTAGGAAGAAGTTCTTCACAGAGAGAGTGATTTCCCATTGGAATGGGCTGCCCAGGGAGGTGGTGGAGGCACCGTCCCTGGGGGTCTTCAAGAAAAGACTGGATGAGGCACTTAGTGCCATGGTCTGGTTGATTGGCTAGGGCTGAGGGATAGGTTGGACTGGATGATCTTGGAGGTCTCTTCCAACCTGGTTGATTCTATGATTCTATGATTCTATCACCTAACCCTTCTAATTAACTAAACCATGGCACTAAGTGCCTCATTCATCCTCCTCTTAAACACTCCCAGGGACGGTGACTCCACCACCTCCCTGGGCAGCCCATTCCAATGCAAATCACTCTTTTTGTGAAGAACTTCTTCCTAACATCCAGCCTAAACCTGCCCTGGCATAGCTTGAGGCTATGTCCTCTTGTTCTATCACTGGTGCCTAGCAGAGAAGACCAACTCCACCTGGCTACAGTCTCCTTTCAGGTAGTTGTAGACAGCAATAAGGTCTCCCCCGAGCCTCCTCTTCTCCAAGCTGAGCACTCCCAGCTCCCTCAGCTGCTTCTCGTAGGGCTGTGCTCCAGCCCCCTCACCAGCCTTGGTGTCCTTCTCTGGACACAGTCAAGCAGTTCAACATCTTTCTTAAATTGAGTGGCCCAGAACTAGACACAGTACTGAAGGTGTGGCCTGACCAGTGCTAAGCACAGGGGCATAAGGACTTCCCTGGTCCTGCTGGTCACACTATTCCTGATGCAGGCCAGGATGCCATTGGCTCTCCTGGCCACCTGGGCACACTGCTGGCTCAAATCTGAACAATCTATGGGGTCAAGAAAGAAGTAAATATGTTGAAGATTCCCAGCCCTAGGTGGGCTGATCTAACTGTGATTTCTGAAGTGATGCATACCTTTCTTTAAGTTTGCTCTCAGATTCCTTCAGCTTTGTTTTCAAATGCCGTACTGTAACTTCTTTCTGCTGCAGAGGAGTCAAGTACTGCTCGGGATTTTGTGGCTTCATGCTGTGACTATCACAAGAATTGTACCTCCCTGATCGCCTGAAAAGAAAAGACAAACAAACCATCATGTAACATCACTCCTGCACCTCTTCAGAAAACCCCCCCACTGAATGATGCAAAACTCAGTCTACATCTGCCTCATTTGGGACTCCTCAGTGTCCACATAAGTGAGTCCCTCTCTCAGATCCAAGTACTTGAGGAAATGGCTGATTTGTGGCTGCAGTGCAATTTTGCTGTTTACTGTGCTGGGTTTCAGTGCCACTACTGCAAATGACTTTAGAATACCTAGGTAGCTCCTAACCTGAGAGGGGTGGCATGCCCAAAAGCGGGCAGCTGGACCACTGGCAAGGACACCCAGCTGTAGACACAGCCAGGTGACGTAGCACGGGGACTGTGTCCAGCTTCACACATGACTTATGAAGCTGGAACTTAGATCTGTCCTATCTAGCTTCAGGTGTGTATCTAACATGTTTGGCTGCTGAGTTGCCCAAGGCAGAGCAGCATGCAGGGGCAGGGAATGGCAGCAGTGTGGTGGTAATTTCTTCTCTGTAATATGTGGCTCATGCTCTGACAGGTATCTCTGTTCTTTCCTGTACAGGGGCTGCACAGAGAGGTGCCTAAGACTGGGCAGAGTGATCAGGTCCTGTATCTGGGTCGAGGCAATGCCAAGCACAAATACAGGCTGAGCAGTGAGTAGCTTGAGAGCAGCTCTGAGGAGAGGGACTTGGGGGTGCTGGTGGATGAGAAGCTCAATATGAGCTGTCAGTGTGCTCTTGCAGCCCAGAGAGCAACCAGAGCCTGGGTTGCAGCAAGAGAAGTGTAGGCAGCAGGGCGAGGGAAGTGATTCTCCCCTCTGCTCTGCCCTGGTGACACCTCACCTGGAGTACTGCATCCAGTTCTGGAGCCACTATTACAGAAGGGATGTGGATGTGCTGGGAGGTGTCCATAGGACAGCCACGAGGATGAGCAGAGGGCAGGAGCTGCTCTGCTGTGAGGAGAGACTGAGGGAGTTGGGGCTGTTCAATCTGGAGAGGAGAAGGCTTTGAGGGGACTTTATTGTGGCCTTTCACTATCTGAAGGGGTCCTAGAAGAAAGCTGTGGAGGGAATGTTTTAGGCTGTCAGGTAGTGATAGGACTGGGGGGAATGGAGCAAAGCTGGAAGTTGTTAGATTCAGACTGGATGTTAGGAAAAAGTTCTTCAGCATGAGGGTGGTGAGAATGGGTTACCCAGGGAGGTGGTGGAAGCCTCATCTCTGGAGGTGTTTAAGGCCACGCTGGATGAGGTTCTAGAGACCTCATCTAGTGTGAGGTGCCCCTGGCCATGGCAGGGAGTTGGAACTAGATAATCCTTGTGGTCCCTTCCAACCCTGACTGATTCTATGATCTTTCACCTCAGTGTGTAATGTTTGCCAGACTACACCACCCAATGCTCTCCAAAGTGAAAGGACCCTTACATGAAAGAAACAGTAAATCCTCATGAGATCTGGTGACAGGAAACCACTCCAAGCCTGCCTTGGAGTGAAAACCAACTGCAAGGGGTTTTGACTGAAAGTACCCTTGAATTTTACAGCACCCCATTGACTGTCGAGCCACCAATATCAGGAGTCACACCTATGCTGAGGAGCAAGGCGCCCTTCTTGGCTACCCAGACAGCTGATCCCACCTGAGGGAAGGTGAGTCAGCATGCTGAACAGCAGGATGCTGAAACAAAAACTTGCCTCATGACTGGGCTGCTGTCACTTCCTTTGTATGAGCCTGAGTTGCTGCTGCTGGCTGAAGAAGCCCTGTAGCCCTGATGGATGTTAGCAGGACTCAGCTGGTTCTTGCACAAAGGGTCCTTGTCGCGGTTAGCAGGTGGGCTGGCTCCGGACTTGTAGGATAAGGATCCATTATTCCGACCATAAGGGCCACGACTGGAGGGAAACCAAAATGGTTAAAGCATGCTGGATTATCCTCCTTGGGCAACTCATTATGTGCCTTATTTTACACACAAAGTTGTCTGAACACTGTGAGAGGTTGGGAGGAAAGTCCTGAAGTCATCAGCCACTGCATGCTCCTTCGCTGACTGTAGGGTGACCTCAGGGGTCTACAGGGGTGGCCTCATTGCTGTCTACAACTACCTGAAGGGAAGTTGTAGCCAGGTGGGGGTTGGTCTCTTCTCCCAGGCAACCAGCAACAGAACAAGGGGACACAGTCTCAAGTTGTGCTGGTGGAAGTATAGGCTGGATGTTAGGAGGAAGTTCTTCACAGAGAGTGATTGGCATTGGAATGGGCTGCCCAGGGAGGTGGTGGAGTCACCGTCCCTGGAGGTGTTCAAGAAAAGCCTGGATGAGGCACTTAGTGCCATGGTCTGGTTGACTGGCTAGGGCTGGGTGCTAGGTTGGCCTGGATGGTCTTGGGGGTCTCTTCCAACCTGGTTGATTCTATGATTCTATGATTCTAAGGGGCTCTTCGTTTCAATTACACGAGTTAGAGCATCCTTGGCCATTTTCACATTCCTCTGTGGATCCAGTGCTCACTCATGCTCCCTAGACCTCCGACTCCATTAAGTGATGAGGGAACTGTAGCCTGGACCAGTGCCAGAAGAACTATGTTTCAGCACTCCTTGGCCAGGTCTGTGGAGAGATGGCCAGCCCCGGGGGTTTGCTGTAAGACTGCTTTCATGCTCCTCAGCAAGCAGCCAGAGGAACTGCAGCGTGCAGTGAAAACAGATTTGATTTTGCCACTGTTCTTTTCTGCCTTTGGCATGCTGGATGCTTCAGCTGTCATTGTCAGCTATTCATTCACTTAGATAATAGTTTGAACCCCACTGACATCAGGCTGAAATAGCATTAAAATAGACAAAGAAAAGCATGGCATTTTCGTCCTTCCTTCCTTCCCATTCCCCTCACACATATCTATCTTTCTCTTCCCACTCTTTGTGGAACCATCTGACTGTCAACTGTGTATGTTTGAAAGCAATTGGTATGTGCACTGCTTCTTGAGAGCTGCCAAAGGGCTGAGGTGCCCTGAGGACAGCTTCTCAGGGTGTGTTCTTCGCTTGCCTGCTTGGTTTCCTTTTCTTGCACTACCATGCTGCTACCTTCACCCTCCCTCCCAAGGAAGAACACTTCCAAACTGTAATGAAAGGGCAGGTTTACAGGAGGGGGGGAGGGGGGAAACAACAACAAAATCCAGCCAGCAAAAGACAAGGCTGGAACACAAAAAAATCAAATACCACAGAATTAGGAAGCAAAATATCCCCTTAAAATTGTCTGACTTGGTTTCCTCCCTCCTCTGAAAATGGAACAGTTTATAAGGAACAGATGGTTGAGTGGCTGCTGCAAACCTTCCCCACACTGCTGCGGTTTGGGTGATTTTATAATCATTTTACAACCAAGTGCAGGACTGTGGTTTGTGAGAACGTTGAAATGTTTCATATTCAGTTAAGTCAGACAGCTGAAAAGCTAACATATCGCAAAGGAGACATCTCCTTCCACTTTGTACAGCAGGAAATCAGCTCTGCTGGGTAGGAGAGCCTGCACTGAGTGTGCATAACACAGCAGTGCATTGGAAGGAGCCTTATTACAGGAGGCTTCTGTGCAATTAAACAGGGCAGTATGCTCGAATTGTTATATTTAAATGCACCAGATGGAATGATAGAGAATATTACTGCAAGTAAGGCCATGGTAGGGCTTTGTATTATGCTTAGTGCTGTTTTCTTCCCACAGCCTGTAACTTTACTGGCTAGATTTTATCTGGAGAGAGCTTAAGGACTGTTTATTTTTGTAAGAGTCTCAGGACACAGATAGGAAGCTGCTCAGTAAGCATCCTTCTGCCGACTTCTCTGTGCTGGGGCACACGGCGACCTTGGAGGCTGTGTGACTCAAGCATACGGGGATCCTGCTGCTAGCCCCAGCCTGCCTGCCAGCTCTTCCACAGAGGGCAGGAAACCACTCCTGCGAACCGGAGCGCTCGCCACCGGCTTCAGAAAGCCGCAGCCAGTAGGGGCTGCGCGGGCAGAGCACAATGCGCGCTGCTCCCGCCCAGCGCCGCCGTGCGCGCAGGCTGCCTGCCTTTGCGCTTCCATGGTAAGCACAAATCTCACAGCCAGCTTTCGTGGGAAGTTCATTTAGATAGATGAGCCACCTTCCTCCCTCCCTCCCTCCCTCCCTCCCTCCCTCCCTCCCTCTCTCTTTCTTTCTTTCTTTCTTTCTTTTTTCTTCTTTCTTTCTTTCTTTCTTTCTTTCTTTCTTCTTTCTTTCTTTCTTTCTTTTTCTCTTTCTTTCTCTCTTCTCTCTTTCTCTCTTTCTCTCTTTCTCTCTTTCTCTCTTTCTCTCTTTCTCTTCTTCTTTTCTCTCTTTCTCTCTTTCTCTCTCTTCTCTCTTTCTCTCTTTCTCTTTCTCTCTTTCTCTCTTTCTCTCTCTCTTTCCTCTCTCTCTCTTTCTTTCTCTCTTTCTCTCTTTCTTTCTCTCTTTCTTTCTCTCTCTCTTTCTCTCTTTTCTCTCTTCTCTCTTTCTCTCTCTCTTTCTCTCTCTCCTCTTTCTTTCTTTCTTTCTTTCTTTCTTTCTTTCTTTCTTTCTTCTCTCTTCTCTCTTTCTCTCTTCTCTCTCTCTTTCTCTCTCTTTCTTTCTTTCTCTCTCTTTTCTCTCTTTCTCTCTTTCTCTCTTTTTTCTTCTTTCTTTTCTTTCTTTCTTTCTTCTTTCTTTCTTCTTTCTTTCTTCTTTCTTCTTTCTTTCTTTCTTCTTTTTTCTTCTTTCTTTCTTTCTTTTCCTTCCTTCCTTCCTTCCTTCCTTCCTTCCTTCCTTCCTTCCTTCCTTCCTTCCTTCCTTCCTTCCTTCCTTCCTTCCCTCCTTCCTTCCCTCTTTCCTCCCTCCCTCCTTCCCTTCCTTCCTTCCTTCCTTCCTTCCTTCCTTCCTTCCTTCCTTCCTTCCTTCCTTCCTTCCTTCCTTCCTTCCTTCCTTCCCTCCTTCCCCTTCCCCCTTCCTTCCTTCACTCTTTCCTCCCTCCCTCCTTCCTTTCCTCTTTCCTCCCTCCCTCCTTCCCTTCTTTCCTCCCTCCCTCCCTCCTTCCTTCCTTCCTTCCTTCCTTCCTTCCTTCCTTCCTTCCTTCCTTCCTTCCTTCCTTCCTTCCTTCCTTCCTTCCTTCCTTCCTTCCTTCCTTCCCTCTTTCCTCCCTCCCTCCTTCCCTTCCTTCCTTCCTTCCTTCCTTCCTTCCTTCCTTCCTTCCTTCCTTCCTTCCTTCCTTCCTTCCTTCCTTCCTTCCTTCCTTCCTCCTCCCTCCCTCCTCCCTCCCTCCTTCCTCCCTTTATCTCTTCCTTCTTCCTTTCTTTCTTCCTCCCTTCCTCTCTTCCTCTCTCTCTCCCTCTTCCTCTTTCTCTCTCTCTCTCTCTCTCCCTCCCTCTTCCTCTTTCTCACTGTCTTTCTCTCTTGATTTGCAAACAGTTTTAGGTATATAAAGGAGAAGTAAAGATGTTTAAGGGAAAAAAAACATCCAAGCCACTACTACCTACTGCTTCCTACAAAAAACAAGGTCACCATCTGAAAAGGAACACGCCGAGTTGACACTTTATTACTTACTGAGAGAAAACAAAGTGGTAAGACTCAAAGGTTAAAACTATCTGCTTAGCAGTACTGCTGTTAACTAGCACACCTCCAGTTAAATACCCCTCTCCCCTAACTAGCTTACCCCCAGTTAACTACCCCTCTCCCCTAACTAGCTTACCCCCAGTTAACTACCCCTCTCTCCTAACTAGCTTACCCCCAGTTAAATACCCCTCTCCCCTAACTAGCTTACCCCCAGTTAACTACCCCTCTTGCCTACTCCAGCCAATGCCTTTTCTGCCTTCCCTGGCAGTGTCTCTCATGCTTGTTAGGACGAAACAACAGAAGCCCCCCCAGCTGGCTGCTCCGGCACTCTCCAAGCGCAGCATGTGCTCCCAGCGCAGTTCTCACCGGTCTAAGCGCTGCCCAAGAGCACAGTGTGACCCACATGGTTTTAAACTCCAGGCTGCTGTTGCGTGTATCAACTGCAACCCTTCCACGGCAGTCTGTCTTGGGCACTAGCAATCGCTTGCAATAGTCAGGAAGAAAAACAACCCCCAGCTGCTTTGCTTACTTGCGAGGAAAAAGATGATCTTTTGCTTCCAGCAGCTGACATATGGACTTCGGGCGCTGAGAACTGCCGTGCTGCTCGAGGAGCTGAAATCGGCCTTCACTCCCTGCAACAGCAAAGGGAAGAGTGAAAACGCCGCGGAATTTAGAACCCAAAGACTGTTTTCAACATAACAATGAATCACAAGCATCCTTCCTTTGTCCGTGCCCTGTGAGTGTCAGAAGTTGCATGACTTTCCAGAGATCCCCGAGGACAAGCGCTGGATTGGTTCCAGATTTGCAACGTTTCTTCAGAACTGGCACTTCAGCAGCAGAAAAAAAAACAACCCAAACCATTTGGACACAAACCCCTCATGCTGCAGAAGCCATTTTAAGGCTCAGCTAGGAACATTTGTTGTGACAACCTGTTTGCTTGCTTTCTCCTTGCCATCCACACGCGAATGAGGCCGCTCATGTGGCTCCTTCGGCAGCACACGCTTGTCACTGGAGAATAACCAGCAATAGAACAAGGGGACACAGGCTCAAGTTGTGCCAGGGTAGGTATAGGATGGATATTAGGAAGAAGTTCTTCACAGAGAGAGTGATTGGCATTGGATGGGCTGCCCAGGGAGGTGGTGGAGGCACCGTCCCTGGGGGTGTTCAAGCAAAGCCTGGATGAGGCACTTAGTGCCATGGTCTGGTTGATTGGATAGGGCTGGGTGCTAGGTTGGCCTGGATGATCCTGGAGGTCTCTTCCAACCTGGCTGATTCTATGATTCTAATTCTCCTGCATCAAGCCATACAAACATGCCTCTTGCTGGGAGGAAAGCAGCTTCTGTTTTGGTTTCTGAGATGCTGCACACACATACATATATGCATTTATACATATATACATTTATACATCTCCCAGGGAGGTGGTGGGGTCACCATCCCTGGAGGTGTTCAAGCAAAGCCTGGCTGAGGCACTTAGTGCCATGGTCTGGTTGACTGGACAGGGCTGGGTGCTAGGTAGGACTGGATGAGCCTGGAGGTCTCTTCCAACCTGGTTGGTTCTATGATTCTATATAAAGCATATACACACAGGTGTATATATGCATTAATGCGTGGAGAATGCCCACATGTACACACACAGGCAGGTTTTTGTGTGGCACAGAGGCAGAGTGAGGCAGTTCTCATAGCCCTAAGTAATCCACTAATCACGTGTGGCTCTCAAGTGCCAGCCAGATACTGACTTTACTATGCATCACAGCTTTTGTTTCTTTCCCAGGCTCTGGCATATGCAAGGAGAAGTGCTCACATTTTCCTAAGGCCAGCACTTTGCTGAGGTAGATGTACTAACAAAGTCTTATCTTCTGGAATCTTCCCCCCCCTCCACCACCCAGGTTAGGACTCAAATGGCAAACATCCCAGGCCACATCCAGGTCTCACGCTGCAGCGCCACAATAATGGGTGGTAACTGCATCTGAGGGGACAGAAATAACTCTTCAACATCCTCTGAGCAGCCAGTCAGGAGAAACATCTCTCACTTCAGAATTACAGACACCCACGGCCAGTGGCTGCAGGCTAGCCATAAATCCATTTCTGCCATCATTCCCATGGGGGGCAGATGCAGCCCCAGGTACCATCATCCCTATCATAGCAGAGAAACTTTCAGGTGGCCTATCTCTCTTAAATCACTTGCAGAGCTGATGGTTATAGGCATGTCCTGAGGAAAGGCTGTAATGGGGCTGTCCTCACTACCTTGAAGAGGATGAGACATCCAGCAACCTTCATTAACATCTAGCAACTCTTAGCAGCTGGTCTTAGGATCAGATGTGTTCAGATTTAACCCAATACCTTCCCAACCTCACCAGGTCTGAGATCAGCCCCTGTTTCTCTATGCATCTTATTTATCCCAGTCCAGAGTATTCCTCAGCCCAATTCAAAGTGCTCAATGCAAAGCTTAGCTCTTTGAAACGAGTACCCTAGGAACCCAGTTACATCACCCCTAACCACTCCACACCCAGTACAACAGACTTCTAATAATCAGCCCCAAGTCAGCACAGCTGTAATCAGATCAGAACCGAGCATGAGATTGAGAGAGGAGGAGGAGGAGGAGCAGCAGAGCTGCTGCTCTTTTTCTCACAAAGTGTTCATCTCAAGTCTGCAGATGCAGATGTCACTGACCCTCTCCTTGGGGAAGCAAAACGATCGTGGGATATAACATCCAAAGCTGCAACAGTGTTTTCCTGATAAACAAAACATTCCCATCTACAAAACTAAAGTACACTGCAAACACTGTCCCAGTACCCCACTGCTCCCAAATCTACTGCTCCAAACAAGACCTGAACAGGTAAACACATCACCAGATACCATACCTCCGGTGTCTGGGCCCCCAAAGCATTCCTGTCCTTGCAAGATACCAACAAGCTTTCCAGAGCCAGGTCCTGGCTGTGACAGAGAACAGGAGCCCTAGCCAAGGCTTATCTCTGCTTAAGTAGACCACATCATAATCAGATCTTGCTATCGAAAGCATTTCAAGGAAGCAAGGCTTAATAATCACCTCTCCCTGACCTGCCTGGCTGGCAGCGCAGCGCTGGGGGAGGGCTGCCCAGCCTGCGTCAAGTCAGCAGAGCCTGAGAGCACAACCACTCCAAGGATGAGTTTTCTGAAAGGCTGGGCTGAGCCTGAGAGCAGGAGCTGTGGCTGCGAAGCTCGAATTAGCCTGTCTGGCCCGACTCTGATAATAAGGTCTCTTCCAACCTTGGTGATACTGTGACACTGTAATAGCTGCACAGAAGCTGTGCGCTGAGCACAGGAGACTACTTGTGCTTAAAATTAGGCATGCAGCTATTTATAGCATCTTCCAGAACGTTTTACAAAGTAAAGGGGTCACTGCTAGCATTGGTTCCAAGTGTGTTAGAGATGTAAAAGCCAGCTCTGCATAGAATGAGCTCTGTGGTAAAGGGTTGGACTGGATGATCTATGAGGTCTCTTCCAACCCTGATGATACTGTGATACTGTGATACTGTGAGTCGTAGAATCAACCAGGTTGGAAGAGACCTCCAAGCTCATCCAGTCCAACCTAGCACCCAGCCCTGTCCAATCAACCAGACCATGGCAGTAAGTGCCCCATCCAGGCTTGGCTTGAACACCTCCAGCGATGGCAACTCCACCACCTCATGTGGCAGATCTTGAGAGCAGTGTTACTAGGAGGCTTTTCAAAACACTCCCTCCCATTTGGTAGACATCTCTAAATAAAACAAGATCTGTGTAATATTGACTGCAACATCTTCTTCTGAGTTAAGTGTGAAGTCTGTCTTGCAAATGTCTTAACAAGGAGATGAAACTCCTTGCCTAGCAGTGATATGGGCAGGAGCTGAACACAGGCTCTCACAGGATCACAGGGTATTAGGGGTCAGAAGGGACCCAAGGAGATCATCAAGTCCAACACCCCTGCCAGAGCAGGACCACACAATGTAGGTCAGGTCACACAGGAACACATCCAGGCAGGCCTTGAAAGGCTCCAGAGAAGGAGACTCCACAACCTATCTGAGGAGCCTGTGCAGTGCTCTGGGACACTTATGGTAAAGTGTTGAAGTGGAGCCTCCTGTGCTGCAGCTTCCATTATTTGGTCCTTGTCCTACCCCAGGGAGCAGTGAGCAGAGCCTGTCCCCCCCCTCTCCTGAGCCCCAGCCCTCAGATGTTTATAAACATTTATTAGATCCCCTCTCAGTCTTCTCCAGACTAAACAGCCCCAGGTCCCTCAGCCTCTCCTCACAAGGCATGCCCTCCAGTGCCCTCATCACCCTTGTAGCTGTCATCTCTCCTAACACCATTCTACATGCTGGCAGCTCCCTCAGGACACCTGCTGACTATTTTTGTCACTGTGGCAATGTGGTTGCAGAAGTTCACACAGGTAAGCCCCAGTACAGGCAGATGATCCAACATGAACCACAAAAGAGGTTGCAGCTTCTCAGAAGCACATTTTGCCCTAACTTGTCTAGCTCTGATGTGAGACTTTCTTGTTAAGAGGACTACCTTACCCACCCTTTCCTGTGAAAGATGTGTTGAGCTGCTGGGTTCAGCAATATCTCATTTGAAATTCAGTGAGCCATAGTCTCCCATGCTCCAGGCACTCAGTGTCACAGCACCAACAGCCTTCTGGCAGGTGAGCCAGCTTGGGTATATGCTCTGGTGGAAAGGTTTGTGCTGTACAAATGGCATTTAACGCCAGGAGCCTGTTGCTCTGGCCTCCTCTTGCCTCACAGTAACAGCACGCCCACGATGCAGGAGAGGAGCTGTGACCTGCTCTGTGCAGTGGGAAGGACAACACAAGGACAGCCAACGAAGTACTGTAGCATTTCCCTGCAGTGCTCCTTCCCTGGAACAGCTCTCTGAGAAGCAGGAGTGGAATTGTGCACTGTCTGGCACTGCCCCTCCACTTTCCTATTGAATGGGCCATGACACAGATAGCATCATGCTTTGGGCTGCTTTTTGAACTCCTTCCTGCCCTGACAAAACCACTCAAGTGCCCTAGCTCCATCTGACATGGAGGGGAGGAGAAGGCAGCCTGTGATCCTGCTACTGCATGCTACACCCTGTGAGGAGGAGTGCAGGTAGCATGGACAGGCACAACCCAGGCAGAGGCAGAGAGAGCCATGAAGGTCTGGCAGAAGCCATGTGCTCATCACAGAATCAGTCAGGGTTGGAAGGGACCACGAGAATCATCTAGCTCCAACCCCCTGCCATGGGCAAGGACAGAAGCTGGGGCCATGGGCTGGGGCCAGAGCTCAGGAGACTAACACTGTCCTGCCACAGCATGGCAAACAACTGGGGAACTTCCTACTAATCACTCCAGGGCAGATTTCACATCCCATAAGTGATGCAATTACAAGTTTCAGGGTGGGACTGAGGAAAGGAAGAAAGAACTGCCTGGGCAAGGCAGGTACCCAACCAGCTGGCTCTGTGCATCTTCATTCCATTCATGGATGCACCACCACTGTGCCTACATTTTGATGCAAGAAGACCCCATCCTTAACTCTGCTCTTTGCAGAGCAAAGTGCCACATCACAGCTGTTGCATGTGGATCAGGCCTTACCAGGACAATATGCAAGCACAGAAAACCCATGTCCTGTATGCATGTATCTCTTACACAGGGTCACAACAACTAACCTCACATGCATTCCTGAGCACAGCCATCCCAGTCTGCTATTTGAAGCCATTGCAGGTGCCTGGATGCCTTGTTTGATCTGCTCTTGATATCAAACTCTTGCCTGCACTTTAGCATTTAATCTTTTTCCTTCTGCTCAAACTTTCTTGTCTGCATTTTGCTATCAAAACAGATAAAAATACAGAAGAGATACAGAGGAGTAAAATACAGGAGGAAAAAACCCCAACAACAAAAAAAGAGAGAGGCAGTACCTGTGACAGGACCACTGACAGCTGAGCAGAGCTGGGTTTCCAAAACTGAGGATGTGTATGGGCTTAGTAAAATGTAGTCTTTTTGTGTCTTTCCTGTTTGCATGTTTCACAGCTGCTGAAGTATATAGAGTGTATATATAGAGAGCTTACATATCTTCTGACTTCATCAACATGACCTTTTCATATCTATACCTAGCTGTGAATTTCATGTACCATGCCTGGTAAGATCACGGAGCAGATCCGCATGGAGGCACTACTGAGACAGGAGAATAGTGAAGAGGTGATCTGCTATATTCAGCATGGCTTCACCAAGGGCAAATCCTGCCTCACAAACCTGGTGGCCTTCTATGAACAGGTCACAACAGTCATAGATGAGGAGTGAGCAACTGATGGCATTTACCTGGACCTGAGCAAGGCCTTTGACACTGTCCTGCACCACATCCTGGTCTCCAAGCTGGTGACACATGGGTTTGATGGGTGGACCACTGGATGGATAAAGAACTGGCTGGATGGCCACACCCAAAGAGTGGCTGTCAATGGCTCCATGGCCAAGTGGAGGCCAGTGACAAGTGGAGTCCCTCAGGGAGCAGTCCTGGGACCAGGCTTGTTCAGCATCTTTGTGAGTGCCATGGGCAGAGGCATTGAGTGCAGCCTCAGCAAGTTTGCTGACAACACCAAGCTGTGTGGTGCAGCAGCCAGGCTGGAGGGCAGGGATCCATCCAGAGGGACCTGGACAGGCTGCAGAGGTGGGCACAGGCCAACCTCAGGAGGTTCAACCAGACCAAGTGCAGGGTCCTGCATCTGGGTCGAGGCAATGCCAAGCACAGATCCAGGCTGGGCAGTGACTGTCTGGAGAGCAGCCCTGAGGAGAGGGACTTGGGGGTGATGGTGGACAAGAAGCTCAACAGGAGCCAGCAGTGTGCACTTGCAGCCCAGAAAGCCAAGCAGAGCCTGGGCTGCAGCAGGAGAAGTGTGGCCAGCAGGGCCAGGGAGGTGATTCTCCCCCTCTGCTGCACTCTGCTGAGATCCCACCTGGAGTACTGCATCCAGTTCTGGATCCCCCATTACAAAAGGGATTGTGGAGATGCTGGACTGTGTCCAGAGCAGGGCCATGAGGATGCTCAGAGGGCTGCAGCAGCTCTGCTGTGAGTACAGACTGAAAGAGTTGGGGCTGTGCAGGCTGGAGCAGAGGAGGCTCCCAGGAGACCTTCTTGTGGCCTTCCAGGATCTGAAGTGGACTACAAAAAAGCTGGGGAGGGACTTTTTAGGCTGTCAGGGAGTGAGAGGAGTGGGGGGAATGGAGCAAAGCTGGAGGTGGGGAGACTCAGTCTGGATGTGAGGAGGAAGTTGTTGAGCCTGAGAGTGGTGAGAGGGCTGGAATGGGTTGCCCAGGGAGGTGGTTAAGGCCCCATGGCTGGAGGTGTTTCAGGCCAGGCTGGCTGAGGCTTTGGGCAGCCTGATCTAGGGTAGGGTGTCCCTGGCCAATGGCAGGGGGGTTGGAACTAAATGGTCCTTGTGGTCCCTTCCAGCCCTGACTGATTCTCTGATTCTATGATATGTATCTGACTCTCAATGCTAGGCTTTGCATATACATTCACCTAGTGACACAGGGCTGTAAATAGGAGGGTGCTGACAGCTAGTCCTCGAACTGTAAAGCACTTATATTTGCTAAGCAGCCTTGTCTCAAAACCATCCTGTTGTACAGCAAAGAGATCAAAGCATGCACATCTGTTCACCACTCTAGTGTAGCCACAGAGTCAGTGGCATCCTATCTCTGTAGATAACTTTGTTTAGAGATCCCAGGAGAAGATCCTGGGCCTATGCTCTTCTGTGCAATAAACTTTAACTAAGCCATTAGAAGCAGCTGGCAAAGTAAAGAGAATGGAAAGAGCAGGATTTGAAAGAGATTTGGTTTTGTTTCTCTTCAAACTTTTAACTCACAGCTACATCTGGAGTTCCAGTCTTACAGAAGCTGTTATGCTTATGAAAGAGAGAGAGAGTGGTCAGGCACTGGAATGAGCTGCCCAGGGAGGTGGTGGAGCCACCCACCCTGGATGTGTTTAATGGTGGTTTGGATGTGGTGCTTAGGGATATGATTTCAGGTGAACCTTGTGGAGTAGGGTTCTAGGTTGGGCTTGGTGGTCCTGAGGGGCTTTGCCAACCTGGAGGCTTCTGTGATGCTCTACTTCTGCCTATGTCTCATGTTTCCCACTACTGTCAGGTCTTGGGTGGGTGGAGGAAGCTGAGGATGACCAGCAGGTTGCAGTGGTTCAGGAGCTCTTAGAGGAAGTGTGGATTTGAAGCCCTTTGTTCTAAGGAGTGCACTGAGCTCCGATCTTAGCCCCGAGCTCTAACTGCTCAGCTGGGGCACAAACCCAGGCAGTAACTCCAGCACTGGCCACGTTTCAAAGGAATGAAACATAATGTTTGCTTCCACACACAGACCATGGTATGGCTCCAGCAAGCAGGTCCAGAGCGAGTCTGAGGTGCCACACATGGCATGCTCAGAAGTGGCTAAGTCTGGGGGATGGACCCTTCTGGATGCACTCCTGTGCACCCTGAGCTACATTCTATGTTCCTGCTCTGGCAGGGGGGTTGGACTCAGTGATCTATGGAGCTTGCTTCCAACCCCTAACATCCTGTGATCCTGTGACATTCTTCTCTGGCATCTCCTGCAGGCAGGTGAAGATGTGTCCCTGCCTGGCATGCTCTCTGCTGTGAATCTTGGATCTCAGTACCTAACCATCCTATTTTACAATGCAGTTTAGTCATCAAGCTCAGATTTGAGTTGCACTCCCAGGAGGATGGTGAGAATCTGGGCACTGCATTGCCTGGCACTGTCAATCCTGAAGTATCATAGAATGGTTTATATTGGAAGGGGACCTCAAAGATCATCTAGTTCCAACCCCCTGCCATAGGCAGGGACACCTCCCACTAGAACTCATCCAACCTGGGCTTCAACACCTCCAGGGAGGGAGAATCCACAACCTCCCTGGGTAACCTGTGCCAGTGTTTTACCACCCTCACTGGAAAGAACTTCTTACTAACATGTAGTTTAAAATCTCCCCTCTGCCAGTTTAAACCCATTAGTGCTCATCCTGTCATTACAAGATCTTGTCAATAGTCCCTCCCCAGCCCTCCCTGTAGGTCCCCTTCAGATACTGGAAGACTACTACAAGGTCTCCTCAAAGCCCTTTTCTTCTCCAGGCTGATGAGTCCCAACTCTCATAGCCTGTCCTCACAGGATAGACTCCAGCCCTCTGATCATCTTCGTGGCGTTCTCTGGACTCTCTCCAACAGTTCAATGCCAAGAGGCATTGCCTTCCCTACCCACTGTGCTGGCCACTGAGGCCATCACTTTCCAGTCTTGAGTTGACATCCACCCAACTGCTTGCCCATGCTCACTCTCCAGACAGCTCTGCTGACTGCAGGCTGTGCAGTAACAGCTCGTAACTCGGGCAGCTGGCAAAGATGCAGTCAGAGGGGATGTGGAGGGAAACTTCCAGTGTGACTCCTCCATAAATTGTTTAAACCTGCTGGATGAAGAAACTTCCCAAAACTTTGGGAAAAAAAAACCCCACCAACAACCCTGCAATACAGCTCCTGCTTCCTGTGTTTGGATCTAAACTTCATTTTACAACTGATCAATTCAGTCTAACTGGTTGTGCGATCTAAACTCTTTAGCTTGACTATTTTATTCACCTTGTTTGCTTACTCTTCTTACTTTGGAAGAAAGGTTCATTGCCAAATAATTAATATTTATCCCATTAAGGATTTCCCCCCCCCTGATCTCATCTAAATACCACAGTTTGGTAGCAATCTGATCTACACCACTGCAAATCGCAAGCACCGCGGATCTCGACGTGAGCGCAGAATGCGCCTTGTGTGTGCTGTGAAACCACAATCAATCAAGCTCTTCTCTCACAACACAGCCACTACAAACTAATTACAGACACTGGCTGAGAGCCATCATGTTTATTCTGCATATCACTGTGATCTGGGTTTGTGTTTTCCTTAATTGGTTTTAATTAATGAATTTGTAGAGCAGCCAAAAGCGGACTCTGGAGCGGACACAGAGCGCTGCAAGTTGCTTTGGGGTTTTGTTTTCCTTGCTGTATATAGTTTAAGGAAATTCTTCATACAGAAAGCAACCACACCTATTTTTTTTTTTTTTTTGTGCTTCTACAGCTTTAAATTGCTCCAATACATTTTCTGTTCTCTGCCTGACATGACCTTTGTCAGGGGGAACCATATGTTCACAGAGCAGAAGGAAGGGAGCAGTCTGGGGAACTTTGCTTCCTGTTCATGCAAAAAGGCTCTTTGGATCAGAGATGGGAGGATGCTGCTCAATAGGAAATAACCACAATACAAACAATGAGACTGCAGGTTAAAAAGTACAGGCAGTTCATAGAACCAACCAGGTTGGAAGAGATCATCCAGTCCAGCCTAGCACCCAGCCCTATCCAGTCAACCAGACCATGGCACTAAGTGCCTCATCCAGGCTTTGCTTCAACACCTCCAGGGATGGCAACTCACCATCTCCCTGGGCAGCCCATTCCAATGCCAATCATTCTCTTCTCTGCCAACAGCTTCCTCCCTAACATCCAGCCTAGACCTCCCCTGGCACAACTTGAGACTGTTGTCTCCTTGTTCTATTGCTGGTTGCCTGGCAGAAGAGACCAACCCCCACCTGGCTACAGCCTCCCTTCATGTAATTGCATCTGAATGATCAACTTGAATCTGACAGCTTTATGAAATGGATAATACATAAAATGTGCAAACCCTGCTATGGAAAAGTATCTTTATAAGCATGCAGTATCACCTCAGGAGATGTTTTGTGGTGTGTGTGTGGCAATGTTATTTGATCTGTTTGAAAGGAAATGGATAGGCTGGTCAAAAGTATTTTTAGGAGCTGGAAAATATCATCTTTGGCAGGGATGACTCAGCAGTGCACAGAGAGGGAGCAAACTCCATCACAAAGCAGGAAAACATCCCAGCCCTCTCATCACGTTGGTGGCACAAGTTTAACAAGGGGTTTTCAGGGGCCCCTTCAATACACCTAGAGCTGGTTGCCAGGCAGAAGGTGAGAGGCTGGCTGCAGCACTGCACAGGCACGTGTTTGCAGCATGTAAGCAAATCCATGCAATCACATGCTAAACCTGATTCAGCCCAAAGCTTCTGCAGGGTCACACTTAACATAAGACATATGGCTTGCTTTAGAATGTGCAGAAAACATTTCATGGCAATTTGAAATGTTGTCAACAGGCAAAAGGAAAGAAATAACCAAACTACTGGAAGCAGAAATGCAATGGGGAGGTAACTAACTAACCAACCCTGCAGTCCCAGGAGGAAAAGCAACATTTATTATAAGCTAATTAAATATTTGCTGTTATGTAAATGCAGTGTATGATTTGCCTTTGGAATGGGCTGCCCAGGGAAGTGGTGGAGCCATCATCCCTGGAGGTGTTCAAGCAAAGTCTGGATGAGGCACTTAGTGCCATGGTCTGGTTGACTGGCTAGGGCTGGGTGCTAGGTTGGCCTGGATGATCTTGGAGGTCTCTTCCAACCTGGTTGATTCTATGATTCTATGTGCACATGATCACAAAAACAAACCTGATTTGGTTCAAGTGTCATCCATTTAAAAGAACAGTGAAACTATCTAGAATATAGAGAGATGTTGAGGTGCTGGAACATGTCCAGAGAAAGGTGAGAAAGCTGGTGAGGGGTCTGGAGCACAGCCCTGTGAGGAGAGGCTGAGGGAGCTGGGGGTGTGCAGCCTGCAGAAGAGGAGGCTCAGGGCAGACCTCATTTGCTGTCTACAACTACCTAAAGGGAGGCTGTAGCCTGGTTGGGGTTGGGCTCTTCTGCCAGGCAACCAGCAACAGAACAAGGGGGACACAGTCTCAAGTTGTGCCAGGGGAGGTCTAGGCTGGATGTTAGGAGGAAGTTGTTGGCAGAGAGAGTGATTGGCATTGGAATGGGCTGCCCAGGGAGGTGGTGGAGGCACCGTCCCTGGAGGTGTTCAAGCAAAGCCTGGATGAGGCACCTGGAGGTGTTCAAGGCCAGGTTGGATAAGGACTTGAGCAACCTGTTCAAGTGGGAGGTGTCACTGCCTATGTCGGGGGGGTTGGAACTGGATGAGCTTTGAGATCCCTTCCAACCTAAACCATTCTGTGATTCCATGATAATTTGGTCACCAAAAAAACCCAAAACCATTCCCAAACCAAAATCAAAACCAACCAACCAAGCAAACAAAAAAAGTCCAAGAACCATTTATGATTTAAAGTAAAACATGTCCTGAACTCTCTTCTTTGTGTTTGATATGATGCTTTAACTTTGAAAGCCAATGATTTTGTGTCTTCTTTTTTGTCATAGCAAAAATAATTCTCCCCAAATATTTCGAGCATATTAGATTGAGCATGGCCTTTGTTCAGGCTGAAACAAAGCTTTCTCTTTAACGTTTTGATGCAGCAGCAGAGCTCCAAAGCAGTGATTTGCATAGCTCCACTTTGAACGTAGTAAAGACATCAGACACAACAGGAACGGCCCCTGCGAAGCTAAATAGGAGAGGAAGCAATCTATCAATTCTGGAGCAAACATTGCTCAGAAAGCAGTTTCAATCCCAGGATTCTCATTAAAAAGGCATTAATAACCTGGAGGAATTCCAAAAAAAGGTCAAGAATAATGATAACAGGATTACAGGTCACTGTTTCTGAAGGGAGATTAAGGCAATGCAATTTGTGTATTCCGGGATGAAAATGAATGCTGGCACCAGTGGTTATCACAGGCAGCAGGAATACAGCTGGAATGATGCAAAGCAAACCATGTAGCATTCTGGCTGTGATGCCTGCTATTCCATGAATAATGGCTTGAAATAAAAGCTGATGGTTGGTGAGAGCTGTGCATAGTAAAGTGCAGCTGAAGCAGGTTCAAGAATACTTTAGGTGGGGAACCAGAAAGGTATTTTCAAGAGCAGCATAAATAATACAGGTTGTAATGTAAAAGCAGAGCACACACACACAAAAATACCCTAAGGGAACATTCATAATGGCCTCTTTTGTATGCAGAGTGTTTCTGTGGAGGTGAAGGGGGCTGAAAACTGCCAGAAGGAGCATGAAATCCATTGCAGTAAATAAAGAAAAGGCAAAGCATGTCCTAGCTTGACTTCACACACACATTAAAACAAATAAAGCAGGCAGTGTGTGGAGCATCCCTTTGGCTTTTTTGGGTTTTTTTTGGCTCATATTCCACTCTGGATTAGCAGAGGAGAAGGACAAAAAACCCCAACCCTGCTTGGAGATTGCAAAATCTTTTTTTTTAACTTAAATATCACTGCTATTGCCATCTTCCATACCTGCCTCAGCTCTGACTTCTACTAAACTGCAGTGTCCTTCTTACACCAGGTATGCAGGCATCATTTCCCGGTGCAGAAGCACATCCTCAGGCTCAGAGGTGACCTCATTGCTGTCTACAACTACCTGAAGGGAGGTTGTAGCCAGATGGGGGATGGTCTCTTCTCCCAGGCAGCCACCAACAGAAGAAGGGGACACAGTCTCAAGCTGTGCCAGGGGAGGTCTAGGCTGGATGTTAGGAGGAAGTTGTTGGCAGAGAGAGTGATTGGCATTGGAATGGGCTGCCCAGGGAGGTGGTGGAGTCACCATCCCTGGAGGTGTTCAAGCAAAGCCTGGATGAGGCACTTAGTGCCATGGTCTGGTTGATTGTCTAGGGCTGGGTGCTAGATTGGACTGGATGAGCTTGGAGGTCTCTTCCAACCTGGTTGAGTCTATGATTCTATGATTCTAACCCCCAGGAGACCTGCATCACTGTCAAAAGGCATTTGGAGCTAAAAGATGAACTGGCTGGCACAGGTTTCACCCTGTTCAGTAGCCCAGGTGCTCCCTGTAGAAGTTCCATGTCCATGTCCTCTACTCAGCCTGATTTGCAGTTTGAACTGTGGCTCTCATGGACAATCACAGAATCACAGAATTAGCCAGGTTGGAAAAGACCTCTAAGATCACTGAGTCCAACCTAGCACCTAACCCTTCCAATTAACTAAACCATAGCCCTAAGTGTCTCATCCAGCCTCCTCTTCAACACCTCCAAGGATGGTGAGTCCACCACCTCCCCAGGCAGCTCATTCCAATGCCAATCACTCTTGCTGTGAAGAACTTCTTCCTAACATCCAGCCTAAATCTGCCTTGCAGCAGTTTGAGGCTCTGTCCTCCTGTTCTGTCGCTGTTGCCTGGGAGAAGAGCCCAACCCCACCTGGCTACAACCTCCTTTCAGGTAGTTGTAGACAGCAGTGAGGTCCCCCCTGAGCCTCCTCTTCTGCAGGCTGCACACTCCCAGCTCCCTCAGCCTCTCCTCACAGGGCTGTGCTCCAGCCCCCTCACCAGCTTTCTGGCCTTTCTCTGCACAAGCACTAAGCTTGAGGCTGCAGGCATCCTCAGGCACAAACCTCCCCTTAATGCTGTCCCACTTTCTGTACATCTAGAGCAGCACTGGGACAATGGACTGACCACAAAAAGGGGCCAGTGTGAGCCTGCTGGGAAGCCAGCTTCAAATCTCTAGTAAAATAGATTCTAAAGTAAATGAAGTGGAGCAGCTTCCCTGGGAGCAGGCTCCTGGTATCCCTTCAGCACTCTTCCCCTCTGTGCTCGAGTCCATCCTCCAAAAGAGGTACAGACAGATCTAAATGTAACTTTCTTTTCCCTTTACTGAACTATGCAATGGTCTTTGTTTTTACTGGGTTTTTCTTTGTAAGGAAGGAGAAAAGCCCCTGACTGCAGAAGATTTGTGCCTGAGACCCTGAATTGCAGGTGACCTGTGCCACCAGCACCCAGCTGGGCAGGGTGTTATCTAGGACAGCCCCGTGGAGAGGGGCCTGGAAGTCCTAGTGGATAACAAGTTGTCCATGGCACAGCAATGGGCCCTTGTGGCCAAGAGGGCCAAAAGAATCCTGGGGTGTATTAGGAAGAGTTTGTCCAGCAGATCAAGGGAGGTTCTCCTCCCCCTCTACTCAGCCTTGGTGAGACCTCAGCTTGAGTATTGCCTTCAGTTCTGGGCTCCCCAGTCGGAGAGGGACAGGGATCTGAAGGAGAGAGTCCAGTGGAGAGCTAGGAGGATAATTAGGGGACTGGAGCACTGCCTGATGAGGAGAGGCTGAGGGCCCTGAGGCTGTTTAGTCTGGAGAAGAGAAGACTGAGAGGGGATTTAATCAATGTTTATCAATATCTGAGGGCTGGGGGTCAGGAGTGGGGGGACAGGCTCTGCTCACTGCTCCCTGGGATAGGACAAGGAGCAATGGATGGAAGCTGCAGCACAGGAGGTTCCAGCTCAACTCAAGTGGGAACTTCTTGACTGTAAGGGTCCCAGACCACTGGCACAGGCTGCCCAGAGAGGTTGTGGAGTCTCCTTCTTGGACACTTTCAAGGCCTGTCTGGATGTGTTCCTCTGACCTGAGCTACATTGTGTGGTCCTGCTCTGGCAGGGGACTTGGACTCGATGATCCCTTTGGGTCCCTTCCAACCCCTGACATCCTGTGAGCCTGTGAACTGTATGGAGAACTTAAGAGTGATAGGCAGCAAGCTCTGACCTTCACTGCACAGGCAAGGCTATGCCTGATTGCAGCATGGTGTACTCTGATTAAATCCTGTGCTTGTAACCGAGTTAAAGGCTTCTTGGAGATCCATGCATGACCTTCAGGCACAAACTTTCTCCCACAGCTGGAGCTGAATTTCTAAGGCTGCCTGACTATGCTTCCTTGAAAAACAAACAAATAAACAGGCAAAGACTTTACTTGGCTTCAATAAGGGCTAGCAGCAGACTTTTCAAGGACCTGATGAGGGACACAGGTGACAGCAATAAGATTTGTTTGACTCCACATGGATGTCTCTAACATAGATACCTATGTCTGAGCTAACCTTTGTCCTGCTTGTAGCCCATGGAGCCTTAGGTAGTGTAACCAGGGAGTTCAAGAGTGTTTTTATCCTAAAGTAAATGCTGATATATTGGTTTAGAAAGGCTGCACCCTGGCCTCACTGGCTGTGTTATGTCTCCTGTGAAACAGAACAGGACATTAGTGTGCTTGTGTGGGCAGAGCCTATCACAACTGCACTAGAGATAGGGAATTGAGGTTAAATAAATGACAGTGCATCTCTGCTTTATCCAGTAGTGCATCTCTGCTTTATCCAGTAGTGCATCTCTGCTTTATCCAGTAGTGCATCTCTGCTTTATCCAGCTTGGCTCAAGACCATGAACTCACATCTTCCTCAGTCTTAGAACAGCTCTTGCAACCCCTAGCAGAAGCTAAATAGCAGTTTCATCTCTTATGAGCAATGGAATCAGTCACTAGACTGGAAAGTCAGTCTCCACTGACAGCCCACAGCTCCTGAAGCAGACCTGTAGACTAAGATTTCACCTCTTCTGTGTCACAGAACCTGTGGGATTTACACCAGAACAGACCCAAATGGATCTACTGGCTGTGCACGGCCTCAAGCTGTGCCAGGGGAGATTTAGGCTGGAGGTGAGGAGAAAGTTCTTCCCTGAGAGAGTCATTGGACACTGGAATGGGCTGCCCGGGGAGGTGGTGGAGTCACCGTCCCTGGAGCTGTTCAAGGCAGGATTGGACGTGGCACTTGGTGCCATGGTCTGGCCTTGAGCTCTGTGGTAAAGGGTTGGACTTGATGATCTGTGAGGTCTCTTCCAATCCTAATAATACTGTGATACTGTGAAACTGTGATACTGTGATACTGTGAAAAGAGTGGTCTTGGAGGGCTAGATGTCTATGTTCATCTCCCCACAAAGCACACCCTGGTCCTCTGGTACCCATGGTGACCAAGTACTTAGTAATTCCCTGTGCTGGCAGGTCAAAAAAGCAAATCTGCAAAGCACCATAGCAACAGCCATGAAATTAGAGCGGATCCCATCAGTAAAATATGCAGCAGGGCTCAGAGCATACAGAATTATTGTCTGGAAACACTGCTCTTAAAAAAAAATAATCAGAAATAGCTACTTTGTGCAGGCTCAAAATGAAAGGTAAAGAGAAGGAAGAAAAGCAACAGTAAATGAGAGAAAGGAGTAGGCTTGAAGATTGCCACAGATGCATTTAGAATCATAGAATCATAGAATCAACCAGGTTGGAAGAGACCTCCAAGATCATCCAGTCCAACCTAGCACCCAGCCCTAGCCAGTCAACCAGACCATGGCACTAAGTGCCTCAGCCAGGCTTTGCTTCAACACCCCCAGGGGCAGCGACTCCACCACCTCCCTGGGCAGCCCATTCCAATGCCAATCACTCTCTCTGCCAACAACTTCCTCCTAACATCCAGCCTAGACCTCCCCCAGCACAACTTGAGGCTGTGTCCCCTTGTTCTATTGCTGCTTGCCTGGCAGAAGAGACCAACCCCCACCTGGCTACAGCCTCCCTTCAGGTAGTTGTAGACAGCAATGAGGTCTGCCCTGAGACTTCTCTTCTACAGGCTGCACATCCCTAGATCCTTCAGCCTCTCCTCACAGGGCTGTGCTCCAGGCCCCTCACCAGCTTTGTTGCTCTTCTCTGGACACATTCCAGCACCTCAACATCTCTCTTGAATTATGAGAAAGACTGTCAAAGAAGGAAAGTAGCTCCCACTGCTCTTACCAAGATGCAAACATGAGCTGTAGGAACTTGAGATGCATCTTTGCAGGAGGAGCACACTAGGAAATGTGAATATGCAGCAGTGTTTATGCTCCTGTTTATTAAATTACTAAAGCTAGGATTCAGCATAGCATCTTGATTAGTGCTACTTAAGCTTTTAGTGCCTTTTTGGAAGGCCATTTTCTACAATATGTTTTCTATTCTTTTAATATTGCATCAATGAATCATGTCCAAAAAAAGAGACAACATTTTGTAAAATCCTGAAATTAAAAGGCTCACAATACTCCTGCACTGGATATTTTGTATCTTCCTTAATGATAAAATCATAGAATCAACCAGGTTGGAAGACACCTCCAAGATTATCCAGTCCAACCTAGCACCCAGCTCTGTACAATCAACATCAACTCATAGAATCAAGCAGGTCGGAAGAGTACTCCAAGATCATCCAATCCAACCTAGCACCCAGCCCTGTCCAATCAACATAGACTCATACAATCAAGCAGGTTGGAAGAGACCTCCAAGATCACCTATTCCAACCTATTACCCAGCCCTGTCCAATCAACATCAACTCATAGAATCAAGCAGGTTGGAAGAGTCTTCCAAGATCATCCAGTCCAACCTAGCACCCAGCCCTGTCCAATCAACATCAACTCATAGAATCAAGCAGGTTGGAAGAGTCCTCCAAGATCATCCAATCCAACCTAGCACCCAGCCCTGTCCAATCAACATAGACTCACAGAATCAAGCAGGTTGGAAGAGTCTTCCAAGATCATCCAGTCCAACCTAGCACCCAGCCCTGCCCAATCAACATCAACTCATAGAATCAAGCAGGTTGGAAGATACCAATGTACCTTCCTCTCCATCGTTTTCTGGGAATGCAGTCACAGCTTTTAAGCCAAATTCACCTTTAACACTGCTGGGATTTGGGTGTAACGTGCAATAAAATCCATTCCCATCTATCCCAAATGAACAACATCCTGATGGCGATAAATCTTTCAGAGGTTTAGCAAGACACAGTGATAAGGCATTGCAGGATTAAGGATGAGCTGCTATGCAAACAACATAAATCACAAATGATATATCCAAATCCAGTTCCTTAATACTTCAAGAGCTAGAGAGATGACTTAGATCCACATAACAATGCCTTAGGTTGTTTGAGAAGAAACCCCCCAATGTCATACTTTGTATTTTGAAGCACAGAAAAGAAAGCTGAAGTGATCTTGCTAGAGCAGCTTGGGAACAGCCTAAAAAGAGAAGTCCCAGGGTTCATTCCCAGTGCAATCCCACTCTGACATTTCCTGAATGATCTAAATATTTGTGTGAGTGTTGCTTCTGAGACCCAGCATGTTCCAAGCAAACAGCCCTGCAAGCAGATACCTTTGCAGCAACATGAGAGCCAGTGTGAAGGTGCCCACTGATTGATGTGCTTGCCTGGATAAAACCTAGGGCAGGGTGGAGTCTGCAACAAGAAGAAGAGTGGAGTAGACTGTGGTTGAACATGAGCCAGCAGTGTGCCCAGGTGGCCAAGAGAGCCAGTGGCATCCTGGCCTGCATCAGGAATGGTGTGGTCAGCAGGAGCAGGGAGGTCATTCTGCCCCTGTACTCTGCACTGGTTAGACCACACCTTGAGTGCTGTGTTCAGTTCTGGGCCCCCCAGTTTAGGAGGGACATTGAGATGCTTGAGCATGTCCAGAGAAGGGCAACGAGGCTGGGGAGAGGCCTTGAGCACAGCCCTACGAGGAGAGGCTGAGGGAGCTGGGATTGGTTAGCCTGGAGAAGAGGAGGCTCAGGGGTGACCTCATTGCTGTCTACAACTACCTGAGGGGAGGTTGTGGCCAGGAGGAGGTTGCTCTCTTCTCTCAGGTAGCCAGCACCAGAACGAGAGGACACAGCCTCAGGCTGTGCCAGGGGAGATTTAGGCTGGAGATGAGGAGAAAGTTCTTCCCTGAGAGAGTCATTGGGCACTGGAATGGGCTGCCCGGGGAGGTGGTGGAGTCACCATCCCTGGAGCTGTTCAAGGCAGGACTGGATGTGGCACTTGGTGCCATGGTCTGGTCTTGAGCTCTGTGGTAAAGGGTTGGACTTGATGATCTGTGAGGTCTCTTCCAACCCTGATGATACTGTGATACTGTTTTGCCTCCCCTGTCTGGCTCCTGCTCTGCAGCCATTACCACAGGACATGACAAATAAGCCACAAGTAGAGATTATCTCCACAAATCAGTGCTGACTTTTGGTAGAGAGCTGTTATGCACAAGCCTTTCTGTGCTGCAGTTCGAGGGGTCCAGCTGGATGCACAATTAGGTGATGCACAACAAGAATCCACTGCTGCTAACTCTTCTGCCACATCCCACATCCCTTCTGCTGCTGCCCTGGTACTCCCTGGCTGTTTGGCTACATGACAGTGACTCCTCTTTGCACAAAGGCTATAACTTTCTGACTGAGTCACCAGAAATTCATGCACAAGTAGGGCATGGGGAAGAGACTGGATCCACCTGAAGTCAGGAGAAAGCAGTGGGAGAGAATTACATTAACCTCAGTGGCCACCGCTGAGGAAAAGGGATCCCGGTTTTCTCTTGGCATGCTCTCTATCTCAGGAATGTTTCCAACCCCTGGCACCTCTCAACCTGAGCATTTTCTACTAGAAGGTGTGAGGTACTTGCCAGGAGGAACTTAGAAGTATTCTGTAAACCAGACTTGATTCCTGCTGTGAGAGTTTTGATGGATATCAAGAGAGCTTCGATGGACCTGGGGGCTTGCCTGCCTGCCTGCCTGCCTGTCTGTCTGCCTTTCTGCCTGCATTTCTGCCTGCCTTGGCTGAGGGGCCTGGGGCTGTTTAGTCTGCAAAAGAGAAGGCTGAGAGGGCACTCAATATCTGAGGGCTGGGGGTGAGGAGTAGGGGGTCAGGCTCTGCTCACTGCTCCCTGGGATAGGACAAGGAGCAATGGATGGAAGCTGCAGCACAGGAGGTTCTGCCTCAACACAAGGGGGAACTTCTTGACTGTAAGGGTGACAGAGCACTGGCACAGGCTGCCCAGAGAGGTTGTGGAGTCTCCTTCTCTGGAGCCTTTCCAGGTTTGTCTGGATGTGTTCCTGTGTGCCCTGAGCTAGATTGTGTGATCCTGCTGTGGCAGGGGGGTTGGACTGGATGATCTCTGGGTCCCTTCCAACCCCTGACATCTGTGAGCTGTGAGCTGTGAAGTGTGGCCAGCAGGGCCAGGGAGGTGATTCTCCCTCTCAGCTCTGGTCAGACCCCACCTGGAGTACTGCATCCAGTTCTGAAGCCCCTATTACAAGAGGGATGTGGAGATGCTGGATGTCCTAGTTAATTAGAAAGTGTAATTAACAGGAATTGAAGGAACCATACCACACTCACCAGGCTTTACAAGGCTTGACTTTGTTTCCTTCTTGTACCGAGCCAGCTGTGGATTCCCTTCACTCATTGTCCCTGGACTGAATTTCTTCCTGGAGAAGTCTCCATCGCTGCCAGTGGAAAAACTGATTGGACTGTTCCCAGCATCAGGAGTCTTAACTGGAGATACTGACTGGCTACTAGGACAGCCAGTGTCATCTGAAGACAAAAGAGGAAAACATCACCATTGCTAACTAATAAGTACATGAACATTAGCAGAATTAATTGAAAGAACACAAAAAGGAGAACAAAAGGAATAAAGTTTGAACCACAACCATTGGCAGTCAGCTCTGCAACCTGTGAGAAGCTCTTAACAACTACAGGTTGTCAACAGGTCTACAACTACCTGAAGGGAGGTTGTAGCCAGGTGGGGTTGGTCTCTTCTCCCAGGCAAGCAGCAGTAGAACAAGGGGACACAGTCTCAAGTTGTGCCCAGGAAAGTACAGGCTGGATGTTAGGAGGAAGTTGTTGTCAGAGAGAGTGATTGGCATTGGAATGGGCTGCCCAGGGAGGTGGTGGAGTCACCATCCCTGCAGGTGTTGAATCAAAGCCTGGCTGAGGCACTTAGTGCCATGGTCTGGTTGACTGGCTAGGGCTGGGTGCTAGGTTGGACTGGATGATCTTGGAGGTCTCTTCCAACCTGGTTGATTCTCTGATTCTCTTAATATTAAATGCAAAGCTAGGAGTCTGGGTTCAGGTGAAATGCACATATCAAACATGCCCTTCATCTAATCATATCTTCTGTATCTTGGGTAGTCACAGCTCTCCAGAAAGTAATGGTGGCTTTGGAGATACAAACCAAAACCACACAGTGCTCTGACACTGGCAAGCCTTGAATATTTACTCTCCTGGACAAGAGCAATTGTTTGTTCTTTCCCAGGCCAAAAGGAAAGCTGCCCTCTTAATTATGCTGTTGCACACTGCTCCCAGTGCATTATCTTTACCTAACATGAAACTCAAAGATGGATCTGTGACTGAGCCAAATAATTTGCATGATCTAACTGCACCTACCATTTCCACACCGTTCAGAATTTAGGTCAAGACTGATCTTAGAGTGAGCTCTGCATGGACAAATGGTTTTCAAAGTCAGTATGTGACTGTGCATTCATGAGGCAAGAGGGGCACCCATATCTAGTTCCCTTCCTGCCCACTTCCCCTTTGCAATAAAGTGCAGCTCTTGCTGTTGTCAACTGTTGCTCCCTCAGTACAGCAGAACAACCTTAGCATTTAATGTGAACAGTTTTCCCTCATGCCTGGCCCCTTACCCAAACCCACCTATTTGTTCCAGTGTTCTCCTTCTCATTGGAACATTGGTCAGGCCACACCTTGAGTACTGTGTCCAGTTCTGGGCCCCTCAATTCAAGAGAGATGTTGAGGTGCTGGAACATGTCCAGAGAAGGGCAACGAAGCTGGTGAGGGGCCTGAGCACAAATCCTATGAGGAGAGGCTGAGGGAGCTGGGGGTGTGCAGCCTGCAGAAGAGGAGGCTCAGGGGTGATCTTATTACTGTCTACAACTACCTGAAGGGACATTGTAGCCATGTGGGGGGTGGTCTCTTCTCCCAGGCAACCAGCAACAGAACAAGGGGACACAGTCTCAAGTTGTGCCAGGGTAGGTCTAGGCTGGATATTAGGAAGAAGTTCTTCACAGAGAGAGTGATTGGCATTGGAATGGGCTGCCCAGGGAGGTGGTGGAGGCACCGTCCCTGGGGGTCTTCAAGAAAAGCCTGGATGAGGCACTTAGTGCCATGGTCTGGTTGATTGGTTAGGGCTGGGTGCTAGGTTGGACTGGATGATCTTGGAGGTCTCTTCCAACCTGCTTGATTCTATGATTCTATGATTTCTACATGTCCTGACTGCAATGATGAGTGAGTTACTTGTAAGTGTTATCTGTCCATGCTATGTGTATTAGCATGTAACAGCACTCAGCAGCCTCAGGTGTTGCTGCCCAGGCCTCTGCAGGCTGCCAGACTTGATGCCAAGCCACAGAGGCAGCCCAGACTACTGCCAGGACTACCTCCCAAGGCACAAAGGGCAGTAACAGTGCAAAGCAGCTAATACACTTTAGTTAAATTTCATTCCTTCAAATCACCTCCATTAATCACCTCCTTTTGTCATCTTGCTGCTGCCTTCTGCAACTGTATCCCTAGAAGAACAGCAGGAAAGGGAAAGCTTCTAACAAAGTTTTCAGCCTGTCCACACCACGATGAAACAAAAGAATGACCCAAAAGAACCAAACAAAAAACCCCCTCCAAAACTATTAAAAAAAAACCCAAACCAACCAAAAAAACTCCCCAAACTAACCAAAAGAACTCCCAAAACCAACCAAAAAACCCCACAAAACTAAACAATAAATCCCAAAACCAAACAAAAAACCTCAAAACTAAACAATAAACCCCAAAACCAAACAAAAAAAGGCCAAACTAACAAAAAGAACCCCCACAAAACTAAACAATAAATCCCAAAACCAAATAAAAAAAGGCCAAACTAACAAAAAGAACTCCCACAAAACTAAACAATAAATCCCAAAACCAAATAAAAAAACCTCCAAACCACAAAAAAAAAACCCAAACCAACAAAAAGCCCCAAAACTAAATGATAAACCCCCAAAACCAATTAAAAAACTCCAAACCAAACAAAAAAGCCCCAAAACCAACAAAAACCCCCAAAACTAAACAATAAACCCCAAAACCAAATAAATCCCCCCCCCAAAAAAGAGCCAAAAAACCACAAAACTAAACAATAACCCCCCAAAACCAATTAAAAACCCCCAAACCAAGCAAAAAAACCCCAAACCAACCCAAAACCCCAAAATGAAACAATAAACCCCCCAAACCAATTAAAAAAACTCCAAACCAAACAAAAAAATAAACCAAAACCCACAAAAAAACCTCAAAACTAAACAATAGACCCCAAAACCAAATAAAAAAAAACCAAGCCAAGCAAAAAAACCAAAACCCAAAACCAATAAAAAAAACCCCAAACTAATCAATCAACCCCAAAATCAAATCAAAGAACTTCAAACCAACAAAATACCCCAAAACTAAAAAAAAAAACCCAATCTAATAAATAAATCCCAAACCCAAGTAAATAACCTCCAAACCTAACAAAAAAAACCCAGCAAACCCAACCAAAAAACCTCAAAACTAAACAATAAACCCCAAAACCAAATAAAAAAACAACCAAAAAAAATTTAAAAACCCCAAAACTAAACAATAAACCCCCAAATCAAATTAAAATACCCTCCAAATCAAACAAAACCCACCAAAACCAACAAAAAAACCCTAAAACTAAACAATAAACCCCCAAACCAAATAAAAAAACCCAAGCCAACAAAAAAAAAACAAGAAAAAAAAACCCAAACTAATCAATCAACCCCAAAATCAAATCAAAGAACTTCAAACCAGCAAAAAAACACCAAAACCAACAAAAAAACACCAAAACCAACAAAAAACCCCCCCAAACTAATTAATAAACCCCAAAACCAAGTAAAAAACCTCCAAACCTAACAGAAATAAACCAAAACGAACAAAAAACCCCCTCAAAACTAAACAATAAACCCCCAAACCAAACAGAAAAACAACCTAAATTACAAAAACCCAAACCAATAAAAAGCCCCCAAAATTAAACAATAAATAGAATCATAGAATCAAGCAGGTTGGAAGAGACCTCCAAGCTCATCCAGTCCAACCTAGCACCCAGCCCTGTCCAATCAACCAGACCATGGCACTAAGTGCCTCATCCAGGCTTTGCTTGAACACCTCCAGGGATGGTGACTCCACCACCTCCCTGGGCAGCCCATTCCATAGTGATGACTCCTGTAAAAAGCTCCCCCATCTCCAAGTCAAACCAGCATTTGGGCAAGGCCAAATCGATCAGGGTCTCTGTAATAATCTATTTGAGGGGAAAATCCTGATGGACAAGAGTGGAGGAGAGGAGTGGGCCATGGGAGAAATAACTGAGCTTGTTTGGAGGTTCTTTCAGGGAAGGGCAGCTACTGTATGCCCTTGACTGATGAATGGTACCATCTCTATCAGGGAAGGTCATCCTCTTTGAGCATGCAGCTTCAGAAGGGACACACATGGAGCGGTGAGGGAGGAAGAGGACACCTGTCTAGTCAGACAGATCAGCCAAATCAACCCTGGAGATCAAGGGGGTGACAGATGTTGCAACCAGATCACCCTTACATCCAAGATCTAGTGCCTGGATGGGGCACTTAGTGCCATGGTCTGGTTGATTGGGCAGAGCTGGGTGCTAGGTTGGACTGGATGATCTTGGAGGTCTCTTCCATCCTGCTTGATTCTATGATAAAATTATAAAGTTTCTAAATCTAGGGCAAGCTGCAGAGAAACACTTTTCTTCCTGCATCAGCTTTTTGCAGTGCCTTTTGAAGATCAGTCTGTTTACTAGCACAGACAGAAGCAGCTGCACAGGAGACACCAGTGCTTACCACCAAAGCTCTGCTGTACAGCTGGAGGATGCATCTCCCACCTGACCTGCAGCTCACCTTTCTGGCACAAGGAGAAGTCCTGGTGAACAGTGATGTGTAATCCAGCTGCTAGTGCAAGCCACATTGCCTGCACTTGCTTTTGTTCTATCGAGGCTTTAATGAGCTACTGAACTGTATTTGCTATTACACATAGAATCACAGGATGTCAGGGGTTGGAAAGGACCCAAGGAGATCATCAAGTCTAACCCCCCTGCCACAGCAGGACCATGCAATCTAGCTCAGGTCACACAGGAACACATTCAGGCAGGCCTTGAAAGGCTCCAGAGAAGGAGACTCCACAACCTCTCTGGGCAGCCTGTGCCAGTGCTCTGGGACCCTTACAGTAAAGAAGTTCCCTCTTGCGTTGAGGTAGAACCTCCTGTGCTGCAGCTTCCATCCATTGCTCCTTGTCCTATCCCAGGGAGCAGTGAGCAGAGCCTGTCCCCCCACTCCTGACCCCCAGCCCTCAGATATTGATAAACACTGATTAAATCCCCTCTCAGACTTCTCTTCTCCAGACTAAACAGCCCCAGGGCCCTCAGTCTCTCCTCATCAGGCAGTGCTCCAGTCCCCTAATCATCCTCCTAGCCCTCTGCTGAACTCTCTCCAGCAGATCCCTGTCCCTCTTAAACTGGGAAGCCCAAAACTGAAGGCAATAGTCAAGATGAGGTCTCACCAGGACAGAGTAGAGAAGGAGGAGAACCTCCCTTGGTCTGCTGGACACACTCTTCCTAATACACCCCAGGATCCCATTGGCCCTCTGGGCCACCAGGGCATTGTTTGGGTTGGGTCCCAACCCCTACCATCCTGTGATCCTGTGAACTCTGATGCAAGACCTCCACCTGCCCAGAAATGGGCCAAGGTAAGGCATCTATCACAGGGTAATAAGAGCAGAGAAGCTGGCAATGAGATTCACTTTGCAATGGAACTCACTTTCTGCTTCAAACACAATGTGAATTAGTTTTCAGCAAGATTAGTTAAGGATTCAGTCCTATTACTCAGCAAGAGCTTTGCATCAGTGTGGATTTCAGGTCCAGACTTCTCAGTAGTACAGATAGACCTGATTTGCCTTCTCATGAGGAAGGTAGAAGACACAAAGCTGGAAAACACTAAGTGAAAGTCCATACTTCTAATCCTGCCTGGATTATTCATTTGCATATGAGGGAGCACTGCATTAATTTATACCAGAGGACTTCCATTGCTTTCTTAGCAATATTTGTGGTGTGTTTTTCACAGCAGCCTTCTAAGAGCATTCTGGGAGCAGACTTTCCCTTTGAACATCAGCTGGATTTCATCACTGGAAGCCTAGATCCAACCCCTGTCCCAGATCAGACACGCCTGCCAAGTTTCAAAGCCAAGCCTGGGATAGTGTCTCCTCCAACAAACAGTCAGGGAAGCTGCTCAGAGCTCTCTGGCATTTGCATGCCCTGCCTAATGTTCACATAGTAAAGCTGGAGTACAAACAGCAGAGTTAAAGATAATAATGCTCTTAATGACTGACAAAAACTTTACAGTCCTAGACTTGGAGGCCATATGTTGTGACATGATGACTGTCTCTGAGTTTTTGGGCACTGAGAAGTCTCACTGGGAAATGCCTTTCTGGGCACTGAGGAGTCTCACTGGAAAATGCTTCAATGTCTTTTCCTAAAGGCTTTAAGAGCCACTGAAGGGACAACCTCCTTACATAATGCAGCCAAATAGTTAATGGTGCTCTGGCTCAAGAGCCACTGACTCATTTCTGCTTTCACTGCCAGCTGCCAGATCTATTGAGGTACTACTCTGAGTCTGACATGTCCACTCCCTACCTGATTCCACTCTTCCACTTTCATGCTCTCTTATAGCTGCCTTGACCAATCTTAAGGCTGTACATACTTTGCACTTCCACTAAGGAAAGTGGATTCCAGAATGAAAGGTGGGCCTCTAGTCATAGAACCAACCAGGAAGAGACCTCCAGGCTCATCCAGTCCAACCTAGCACCCAGCCCTAGCCAATCAGCCAGACCATGGCACTAAGTGCCCCATCCAGGCTTTTCTTCAACACTTCCAGGGATGGTGACTCCACCACCTCCCTGGGCAGCCCATTCCAATGGCAAATGGACTTCAAATGTTCAGTATACCAAGGCAAAAATAGTTTCCTGACTCTTACCTGACAACTCCTTTCCATTTGGCCCAGGAGCTGCTAGTCTGTGTGGCCATGGCTCTGCTGGGGTGGTGCACTGTGAGCTGGTTATTAACAACAAAGGTATCACCAAAGGGCAATTCAGTGTTTTTTTCCAGGCTAGTCTCCCACTCTGTTTGTCTGCTCCATGTTTTTTCACCCCCTCCATGTTGCTTTGGTCTTCTTCTCAAGACATAGAAATCATAGAATGGTCCAGGCTGGAAGGGACCTCCAGAGGTAACCTACTCCAGCCCCCCCTGCAGTCAGCAGGGGGTTGTAGGCAGGTGGGGTTGGTCTCTTCTCCCAGACAAGCAGCAGCAGAACAAGGGGACACAGTCTCAAGTTGTGCTGGGGGAAGCATTGGCTGGATGTTAGGAGGAAGTTGTTGCCAGAGAGAGTGATTGGCATTGGAATGGGCTGCCCAGGGAGGTGGTGGAGTCACTGTCCCTGGAGGTGTTGAAGCAAAGCCTGGATGAGGCACTTAGTGCCATGGTCTGATTGATTGGCTAGGGCTGGGTGCTAGGTTGGACTGAGTGATCCTGGAGGTCTCTTCCAACCTGAATGATTCTATGAAAATTACACAGGCTGTTGAAAAAAAATGATGTAATTTCATCACTAAAAATGCTGCTAGTTTTCATCCTTCTGATCTATTCTAACTTCGTTTTACAGTTATTTGTAAGATCTGCTGGGGTTGATGCTTAATAAATTATTCAGGCTGTTGTGTGCTTGTGAGGCAATGATTTACTAGAAGTCAAGCACATTAAAGCTGAGCAGAAGTGTAGGGTGGGGTGTCTCTGCCCATGGCATGGGGGTTGGAACTAGGTGATCCCTGCGGTCCCTTCCAACCCTGTCTGATTCTGTGATTCTAAGAGCAATCAAAAGTGTAGCTCTGTCAGGAAAAGAGAGGAGGTCTACTTATATGAAATCCTGCTAAGCAAATTAGTTCCACTTTTAATCTCTTTGTCTCTACAGACAGGACTTGAATTAACTCTGCTCCACTTTGCCTGTGAACTAAGGCAGTAGCAGCTCCACCACTCACTGAGGTCACCTAGAGAGGCTGTGCATATGTTTGTCCTCAAAGGTTTTCCAGATTCAGAGAGACAAAGCCATGGCTGATGGGATGCAATGCTTGTAACAGCCCTGCCTCAAAGAAGAGGCTGAGTTAAACAGGGCCACGAGGATGCTCAGAGGGCTGCAGCAGCTCTGCTGTGAGCACAGACTGAAAGAGTTGGGGCTGTGCAGGCTGCAGAAGAGGAGGCTCCCAGGTGACCTTCTTGTGGCCTTCCAGCATCTGAAGGGAGCCTACAAAAATGCTGGGGAGGGACTTTTTAGGCTATCAGGGAGTGGCAGGACTGGGGGGAGTGGAGCAAAGCTGGAGGTGGGGAGAGTCAGACTGGACATGAGGAGGAAGTTGTTGAGCATGAGAGTAGTGAGAGGCTGGACTGGGTTGCCCAGGGAGATGGTTGAGGCCCCATGGCTGGAGGTGTTTAAGGCCAGGCTGGCTGAGGCTGTGGGCAGCCTGCTCTAGGGTAGGATGTCCTTGCCCAGTGCAGGAGGGTTGGAACTGGATGATCCTTGTGGTCCCTTCCAACCCTGACTGATTCTGAGATTCTATGATTTTCATTCAGTTTGGCTCACTCCCAGCATGGCATGAATGTTGACAAGATCAGATTGTGTAGAACAAGTGAAAGGAAGGTGAAAGAAGATGGTCTGACCCACTCCTGGAGCTTGGACATCTTTTATCATGCAGTATTTCCCATAAACATATCCTTACAGGATTGTGCAAAAGCAAAGCTACACTGGAGCAGGAAATGCTAACTGACTTTGGCAGCAAGTGATGTCTCTACTATCTTCCTTTCATTTGAACATTTCACTAATAAGCAGCACTAATGTGAGTTCTGGGAAACAATCTGGGGAAAAAATGGACTACATAATTGTGTCTTCCTGGAAGTTGTAGTCAGGTGGGGTCGGTCTCTTCTGTCAGGCAACCAGCAAGAGAACAAGGGGACACAGTCTCAAGTTGTGCCAGGGGAGGTCTAGGCTGGATGTTAGGAGGAAGTTGTTGGCAGAGAGAGTGATTGGCATTGGAATGGGCTGCCCAGGGAGGTGGTGGAGTTGCCATCCCTGGAGGTGTTCAAGCAAAGCCTGGATGAGGCACTCAGTGCCATGGTCTGGTTGACTGGACAGGGCTGGGTGCTAGGTTGGACTGGATGATGTTGGAGGTCTCTTCCAACCTGGTTGATTCTATGATTCTATCATTTCTAGTACCAGTAATGGTATCAGTATTGCAGAACAAAAGCATCAAGGCTTACTGGTAAGGCTACTGATAAAAATAGTACTGTTACTAGGAGAGTGCTGCAGTCAGGAATAGTACAGCTTCTGGAGCTTTCACAGCACACATTACATTTGGGAAAAGGAGGTTAAGATGACAAAGGTCTGAAAATCTATTTGAAAACTTTAAAGGAAAGTTTTAACTAAAAGTGAGGAGAGGACAAACATGAAAAGGAGACAAAGAAGAGACTTGGCTGCTTGGTAGGAGTTTCAAAGAGCTTCAGTGGACCTCAATGACCTTTTCTGAGGACAACAGGTGGAAGCAAAACCACTGCTGCTACCTCTGGTGGGAGAGCCTTTCCTGCATCCAATATTCTCCATGAAGTATTGACATAATGTGAGATGTATATGTAGGCATAGATGGGTTTCTCTGTGTGTGTTTGTCATGTGTTTTGTTCCATCATCAGTATAGGAAAGAATACTAAATATTCACAGAATCATAGAATGAACCAGGCTGGAAGAGACTTCAAAGATCATCCAGTCCAACCTAGCACCCAGCCCTAGCCAGTCATCTAGACCATGGCACTCAGTGCCTAATTCAGTCTTTGCTTGAACACCTCCAGGGATGGTGACTCCACCACTTCCCTGGGCAGCCCATTCCAATGCCAATCACTCTCTCTGCCAACAACTTCCTCCTAGTATCCAGCCTAGACCTCCCCTGTCACAACTTGAGACTGAGTCCCCTTCTTCTGTTGCTGGTTACCTGGGAAAAGAGACCAACCCCACCTGGCTACAACCTCCCTTCAAGTAGCTGCAGATAGCAATGAGCTCTGCCCTGAGCCTCCTCTGCTGCAGGCTGCACACCCCCAGCTCCCTCAGCCTCTCTTCACAGGGCTGTGCTCCAGGCCCCTCACCAGCTTTGTTGCCCTTCTCTGGACACATTCCAGTACCTCAACATCTCTCTTGAATTGAGTAGTCCAGCTCCAGTATCTCTACTATCTGATTCTGAAGGTACCACTTGTAGAAATAAAAGCTTTCAATAGACCACACAGAAATTTGTCCCTGTTCCTCAAATTATAAACCATATTATACCCCTTTGTTCTCACACAGCTCTGCCTCCATGGCTGACAGCATATGACTGTGACCCTCCCAGCTTTAACATCACTCCCTAAGGCTTCATGATTTATCCTCTGATGGAAGCAAACCACATACATTCTATCTGTTAATTAATTTACTAACTTTCTCCAAGTCCAGAGTAGCTCTTAGCATCACCACAGCTGGATGAGGCTCTTAGTGTCATGGTCTAGATGATTGGATAGGGCTGGGTGCTAGGTTGGGCTGGATGATCTTGGAGGTCTCTTCCAACCTGGTTGATTCTATGATTCTATGACTCTATGCCCACTCATTGCACTTGGAGATGCACATCAAAACACCTGCCCAATATTTCAAGGACTTATGTTAAAGCTATACATGTAGATTTCAAACATGTCAGGTAGAAACTTCTTTCAAAACATCAAGATTCTATTTTGATTTAAACAAAAACTAACAAAAAAAAAAAGGAATACCAAAGACTTCAGATTGAAGTTTCCTTCCTGCTCCAATTTGTGATGTTCTTCAGTTAAGTGTAATAATGTTCAACTCAACAGAAAATTGCACGAGAAGCTTAGAATTCAGTCTGTAGTATGCCATAAACTGCCACAAAGAGGGCAGAAGAAAGGGTGAAGTACTGAGTGTTCTCAGGACACCATCCAAAATGTGCCAGAGAGAAGAGGAACTCTTCCACTGACCTCAGGAGGCTCTGGGTCAGGCTTTAAAGGTTGGTAGTGCTGACAGATACATAAAAAGGTGAGAACAAACATTTCTAAAGGTCAAATATTTTGGCTTCCAGATGTTGTTATGTGGCATAGGAACAAAAAGATCATTACTTAGGAAGAGAGAATAAATAGTCAAGCTGAAAGGGAAGCAGGCAAAGGCCAAATGCTGAGGAATGGGCAGGCTTGGCTTTGCTTTGCAGTACCTAGGCACTTTGCTCATTTCCATGTTTGGAGCAGATCTGTGCCCTGCAGGAACAGACCTGGTGGGTCACAGTGACAAATGATTGCACGTAAGCTGGCCCAGCAGGAAATTCTCCATGGGAAGCAGCAGTGACAAAAGGAAGCATGTCCCCAGTGTCATCCTTCTGCCAGAGGTGCATCTTTGAAAGCAGATTTTCTTTCAGTGGTTTTGTGACATTAGTATCACTGTGGTTACTGAACTGCCTCACAGAGTGCTGCAAATGAATGTGCTGGAGAAGACCTTGTGCTGGAAGGCCAATAGGTCTATTAGACATCCTGGCTTGCCTCACCTTTCTGCTGATGGGGGGAACAAGGGCAGGAGGAACACAAAGGCTTGGGCCATTATGTCCCCTCCCAAAGTGATAAACAGGTACCCAGAGGGGTTTAGGTGCTTGATGGTGTCTTGCCCAAACAAGGGTGAGCAAGCCCTGGGTTCACCTAGAATGGGTTCAACCTAAATGCCATTCAGATTGCTGAATCTCTGTGGCCAAAGGAGCCTTTGCACTTGGGCAAATCATAGACATTGAGCTAAGTTGCAAGCAGTTGAGCTGCTTCTGTCTGGCTGCTCTTGCCTTGCTGCTCCTGCCTTACAGAGCTGCCTGTGCCTCACTGCTCTAAGACTACACGTTCTGTTCTGCCTTGTTCTTCAGACCAGCTTAGCCCTGATGTTTTGGGCTTGAATTACCTGGAAACTTAAGCACCTCCAATCTCCCAGAAGAAGGCATTTAAGTGCCTCACAACATGGCAAGAAGTGACACTGCCATGGTGCTCTCTGCACATCTGCAAGAGATCCTGCCTGCACCTGTGCAAACCTTCGTGCCAAGAGGAACCAGGATCAGGCCAGAGATCGTTTGCCTCGTTCCCAGCTCCCTGGGAAGATCTAGAAGCCTCTTAACAGCTGAGCAGTTCCAACACTGCCACACAGGAGCCAGGGACTGTGTGCTCAAGAAAAGAGCTGTGGGCATGAAACAGGTCCTCTGGCTCGTAAAGTCTTTTGCTGAAATGATTATTAAATGCACAAGTGATTCCTTGCACAAGTTCTGTTGGGGGGGAGCTATAGGTTGGATGTTAGGAGGAAGTTCTTCACAGAGTGATTTGCCATTGGAATGGGCTGCCCAGGGAGGTGGTGGAGCCACCATCCCTGGAGGTGATCAAGAAAAGCCTGGCTGAGGCACTTAGTGCCATGGTCTGGTTGACTGGACAGGGCTGGGTGCTAGGTTGGAGTGGTTGAGCTTGGAGGTCTCTTCCAACCTGGTTGATTCTATGATTCTATGACTCCTGCCAAGCTGCATCTCAGTTAGCTAAGCGCTGCTGCATGGCTTGCAGAAATTCAGATGGCTGGCTTCTGAAACAAGCTGTTCTAAAGGGTGTCATTATAAAGACAGTATGTAACAACTCTCCCTCATAAGAACAGAGTTTGAAACTGAGTTATTCAGAGGCAGAAAACACACAAAAAGTATATCCTAAAAGAACTTCATTTTAAAATGAAAAGCTGAACGGGCTGAGCTTAGCACACCCAGGCTCTCTTTGATCCAATATGCAACTGGCTTGGCATCAGAAGGACGTGTGCAGAAACCCCAAGGATAAGACCCCACCCAAAGTATCTTATTTCTTACAAGGCAAACACTGCAATTGGAATTGCCAAAGGCAGCCTGGCTCCTTCTCAGAGCAGCTCCTCTACCACGAGCTTGTCAGCAGATAAATTGTTCCCGATGTTTCAAATGGTGCTCTCTGCCCAGCTGACAAGGTAAGCACACACAGCTGCTTCCAGGCCAAGTGCAGCTTAGGAGGAAAACATCCATGACAGGCAGATGCATGGTAGCAGCTGAGTCAAGTGAAGCTGATGGGAGAGTGTTTTATCCATCATTTAACATCACACAAGTTCTGTGGCCAGCATCCAAGCCAAAGGAGGGCAGTGGCTAAGGAAGAGAATTGCTCCTCTACCAAATGACAAACAAGCCCCCAGATGTGCTAACATTTCCAGAAGGATTCTGCACCATGGACACTGATGCAGAGGTCTAACTGGCATCCAAAGGGCATCCACGTTCATTTGGCAGGAAGATAAAATGCTAAAGCCATATTTCACTGGGAATGTCACTGATAAGATTGACAGTCTCACTGTCTTTCACCCCAACTGACACAGCAAAACTGACATAAAGTCAACTGCAAATTATTGTCCAACATGACCTAGTGAATCTCTGACTCAAACAAGACAAAAAGGGAGATGGTAAAGCGAATTTATAACTTATTTCAGCCAGAAATAACAACTTCAAAAGAAAATAAGCATTCAAACCAGGTGTCTTGTCTGTTGCCAGCAGGAATTTATTGCTGTTGCCACCACACTTGCAACACTGTCATGGGTCCCAAAGGCTCCTCCTACCTAAAGCTGGAAGACACTGATGCTCTCATTTAGAGAGAAGGGCCTCCAACCTTCACAACCCAGGCACCCAAGGAAAATGAGCATCCTCAGAAGCTCTAGAGAACCAAGGAGGAAACATATTTAAATGGACAAAGGAGAGAAAACCCAAATAAAAATTCTACTGAGGTTAAAAGAAGTCTACTGATCACAGCCACTCAATGTCAATAATAAAGGGAGAAAGGTAGAAAGGAACTTGTCAAGAGAAGTGTAATTGTTCCAGGGGTCTGTTCACACTGTCTGCTGCTTACCAACGACCTTCTAGAATGCTTCAAAGCAGTAACAAAAAAAGACTGCTTCTTCATGCTGCCATCACACTGTCATTCTTCACATCACATTCATCTGCTCACCTCTTCCAAATGTATTACTTGCTAATTTAAGCACACTTTCTGCACATGCCACTTCTCAGCCAAGACTGAAAGCTCCTAGCCAGGTACCAGGAAAGGCAGGTTAAAGGCTGCAGCCCTTCTACTCACCTCTCCATGCAGCTCTTCACCATGCTCAGAAATAGGAACCAGCAGCTGCCTGCTGCCACTGGGGAATTTCAGTCTGAATTATACATATGATCATAAGGAAGGACCATAAGTGGAACACAGAGTGAGGAAATCAAGTCAGCAGCTGTTGCCATACCTGCATCACGGTGAAAAATCCACTGAACCTATGCACAACACAACCACCTAGCAGGATGGAGGAGGGTGCCTTGAGGTAATGTCTGAAGACACCCAGCAGTCCATCTAGGTAGTGCATACCTGTATGGGTGCTGCAGGCAGTTTGAGAAGCAGAGAGCTCTCAGCATGGGGGGGTGGGGGGAATTCAAACTAAATAAATACAGCATTCATGGAACACTAGAAGATGAATAAAGGAAACAAAATATGAGCAGTTGTGCTCAAGACACAAGTTAAGAGACCAGCTTTGCACTCTCGAATACCTCTGCAAAGGGCACCTTAAAACTGTCAGGCTGTGAGATCAGACACACCCAAAGTAAGCGCAAAGCTCTGCTGGGACTCAGGACAGCCTACATAGTGCAGTGGGAGAGCAAAGGTATTGCCTTGGCAACTCTTTGCTGAGCAGATCTGAAGAACATGATACAAACCCAAAAGATACAAAAAAAAGAACCATCAGTAGCCAGGATGAAAGGCTTGTCAACACACAGGGGAAAAAAAATCAGGATAAAAAGCAGCCATAGAGGAGAGATCATAAAAATAATCTATTTCTAGAAAGCTTCAAAGGGTTTTAGTTCTTTGCAACAGGCAAACTGAAAGAGATAAGGTGGAGGGATTCAAAAGGCAGGGGGGAAAGACTTCAAGCATTCCTACAGTGTTATGTTGTTTGTTTAATGCTCTTAAATAATAAATAGATCATTCCACTGAGCCTGAGTTGCAAAATGTATCCAAGCTATGAAGGAAATGGTCGACTCAGACAGGGATATTGTGTTTTTCATCTTGGAAAGCTGAACTGCTTTTGGTTAAAACTTGAAAACCTGATCCACTGTCATGAAGACAAAGATAAATGTGAGCATTTCTGGCTGTTCTCAGGAAAACCTTTGGTAGCTGAAACACCTTACAAACAAATGAAAAGGCAGCTTAAGAACTTGCTCCGATATGAACTTCTAACATAACACTTGCTAGATTTCAGATGATTGGATAGAAAAATGTCATGCTTCTCAAAACACTATTAAACCCAAAATTCTCATAACCAAAACGTCTTTACTACGTGCACACAGAACCCCAGGTCTTCATGATGTGATCCCCAGTGCTGTCATCCGTGCACATAATGCCACACACAGTGAACTGTTTCCCTGAATTAAAGATTACTCAGCACTAGGAGGTATCTGAGTCATTCACTGCTAGTCGAGGCATTTAACTTGGGCTAAACTCTACACAGGACTAGCATTTAGTGTGAAAAGACATGGTTTCCAGTTGTTCCTGATGTAAAGGGATATGTTTATTTTGAAGAGCAAATGCCACTTTTGTGGTCTGCAGTTGGAAAGTAGTCATTTCCTTCTGGTGTATCACCCAGCCATTGCCCACTCTGTAAAGAAGACATCATGCCCACTTCATGCCTGGTGACAAGCTTGTCAGTGAAGCCTGAATCCTCAGATAGACAAGAACTCAATTCACCATGACAGTGAAGACCTCACCTACATATTTCACGTTGATTCATGAGCGAGGATCGTTGTCACAGAACCAAAAGGCATTGCAGCTTTTGACGCCTGATAACCCTGAACAGCAGCTCTCCTGTTTTACAGGCTCCGTGTCTTTACAGGTTTTTTTTCCTTTTATTTGATTGCCTCAGATCCAGGCTGCAGGTTCTGAGGCAAATCTTTCTCTTTAAAGCAACTATTCTGCTGCAGTGAACCCACCAACTTTTTAGCAGGGATGACAAAACTTGAAATGGAAACATCTGGGGTTGCTTATGGACACGCATTAAATGAAGGGATACTGAATTTTTCCACCCAAAATCAGTGGTTGCTCTTCGTCTGCAAAGCAGGATGCTCGTCAGGGCTCGATACGAGCCCGACGCACGGATGCTGTATCTAAGGATGACTGCAGAGCCTCGGTGGTCGGCGCAGGGCGACCCTCCGTGACCCCCAGGCTGAGGACTTAGAAGGGGCGGGGGAGGGTTGTCTGCGGTACCTGAACAGAAGCTGTTGCTGCTGATGGTTCTGCCGGAGCACCCGGAGGAACTGGGCGGGTTGAATTCCCGGCTCTCCTCTTCCGAAAAGGGAGACTCGGAAGCGGGAGATACCTTTGGCTGCGGCCGCAGGACGAGGCGGGGGATGCGGCTCCGGGACACCTCCCTCTCCAGCTGCGTCTTCTGCTCCTGCTCGGCAAAGGACACCCCGACGTCAGGGACCCCTTGGACGCTCCCTCCTCCTCCCAACACCCCGGCAGAGGCAGGCAAACCCGTCCCCCCCACCCCGCCCCTGCGGTGCCCGCCTGCCCTGCCTCTGCTCCGTCCCCGCAGCCCCGACTCGCCGCCCTCTTGCCTCGCCTGCTCCTCACCTTACTGCTCTCCCGCAGAGGCCCCATCGCTCCTCAGTCGCCGCGCAGCCGGGGACAGGCACCTGGCATGGGCGAGAGAGATGCGCTAAGCTGGGCTCGCTGCTGCGGCTGCTTCTGCCGCTGCGGCGCTAGGGGTGGCAGAGCCCGGCCCGGCCCCGCCGTCGCCGCTCCCCGCCCCGACACGTGGTGCCGCCGCCGCTGCTGCCTCCCCCCACACCCCCCCGCCACCGAAGACGCGGAGCAGGTGCGGGTCCAGCGCCAGAGCCCTCTGGCCCATTCGCTACTCCCCGGCGGCAGCCGCGGCTCCTCGGCATCTCTGGAGGGCCGGCTTGGGGACGTCGTTCCCTGCCCGCTCCCTGCCCGCTCCCTGCCCGCTCCCTGCCCGCTCCCTGCCCGCTCCCTGCCCGCTCCCTGCCCGCTCCCTGCCCGCTCCCTGCCCGCTCCCTGCCCGCTCCCTGCCCGTGCTGGCTAGCCCTGTTCGCAAAGGGCTGAAAGGATGGCAAACGTGTTAAAACCTCGGCAGGGTAGCACAGGCTGTGAGTGCAGCGGTACCAATTTCACGCCGATGTACCAAACCGAATACACGACAGCGGGCAGATGTTACCGGTAGAAACAGGATGGATCTATAGCTACATAAGCAGCAAAATGCGTCAGATGCTCTCTGCTCCTTTCTATGCAGTGACAGCTTCGAATGGAACATGTGAAAACTTACTAGATTCTCAGACAATATATTGCATAGACTATGTAATTATTGTATTATCTCCCTTTCCTTTTATTGTGGCAATTATTGACCCTTCCATTGATTAATGCCTGTGTTAACCTTTTTTCACCTGCTCCCCACAGTGGATCTACTTAAAAGATATGCATTTATTAGCAGGACTGCAATCTGGGTTGTGTTCATATCCACACAGTGGGTGAAAAGGATGATGAAACTCTCGGTATGGAGCTCATTTGAAGTTCAACATAAATATCTGTTCATAATATTCAGTGAGCTTGCAGAAAGTCTATTTCCAGCAATAGTATTTTTGGGCAAAGATGTCTTTTGCATGTATGCATCCTGCAAAGGGCCCCAGTTCCTGTGGGGAACTTCCATTTGCTGTTGGAGCATAAATATTAACTATGTCTCAAAAATAATTAAGAGCAAATGTGTCTTTTATGGGCAGTGCAGGGAACATACCACCAGTAATAGGCAAGGTGATGGATTCCTCTGGTCCTCAAAGAGGGAAGAGGACACTGGTGAGTACTGACACACTGATTGTTGCATATACAAAGAGTTATAATTACTAATTTATTAACTTGCTGCCAGGATTAGATCCATTACTTACATAGAGCTCCAAGCTGCACTCTGCCAAAATGATGATACCATCCTCCCCTGGCAGTGTCAAGGCATCTATAATTCAGAGGAATGAGGTAGTTACTGCTGAAAGGAAGGCTTAAAAATTCTCCTTTAAAAATTCTGCCTGCTTGTATCCTCTGAGTGCTGGAGTTATACCTTCCTGAGGCACAAAAGAGCAGGAAGAATCCTAGACCTTTCTCTGCTGCTTTGAGATGATTTCCACGGGAAAAAAAAACCCTGCAAAGCATGTATTTTAATCACACAAATTTACTCTTCCCTTCAGCAGGGCACCTGAGACCGTGGGCTTCTCCTGCAAGCTGCACATGGCACACGGGCGGTGGAAATTTCCCCTGCACATGTCAAAGCTCTTCTAGCAGCAGAGTAAAGAAGAAGCTGTGCAGCAGCAGCACCATTGCCATAGTAACTCAGCTCGACTTGATGATGGTGGTTCAATTGGCAGGGCCTGCTTTATCTTTTCTTTTTCCATTTTTAAGCTCAAATTTTCCCCCTGCTTAGGAACAACATAGGAAAGTGAAGTCTTTGGGCTGCTTTGGGATGCATAATGGGATGTGATTCCCTTTGATCTCCTCTCCTCTTTGCGGAGAGATTTATAGCCTTATCATAAATCATAAAGCCATCATTAACTTTCAAGCAAATATTTCCCCCCCCCTGTATATCTAATAAATATTGAGGCATTAAGTCACTTCTCAGCTTGTTAAAACGTTTTTGCTCTGAACTAGTTAATCATCAAGTGCTGGGAGGATCACATACTTGACACGTCCTGCGATAACCACTCTTCTCTTTGATGTCTTTTACTAACTGGTGGTATTGCTGTACTATCTGTAAAGCCAGTTTTCATAACCAGTGTGCAACTGACCAAACCTGTGTTTGCTGTGGAGGGGAAATATGTTATACATTCATGGGGGGGGGGGTGTGAGGGTGGCTCAGAGAACACAGTATCTTCTTACACTTTTTTTTTGCTCTGCTCCCTCCTGAAAAATAACAGCTCCAGGAAGCCGCAGAGGGCTGCAGATTCAGCAGAAGGGCCTGGGCTCCTGGAGCTGCCAGGGAAAGCTGGGCACTGAGCCAGGCCTCTGGGTTAGACCTTATGCTTTCCTGAAAGGGGAGAGAGGTACATGAAGCAGATTTTATTCCAGGCTTTGCTGCTAGGATCTTCACTCAAAGGGAGTGCTCTTCCTGAAAACTTTGCAAGGGAGAGAGGCTGGGGTGAAGTGCAGCACATCATAGGCTACGTTTTGCTGTCAGCTCTGCTTCTTTTCTGTTGCTGCCACCCAAACGCCTCAGTGGGAGGGGGAATGGGGTTCTGATTCAGCAGAGTTTTGCGAGCCAGTACTTAGCTGTATCCTTTATCACAAACAGGAGGAGCTCGGGGTGCTGCTGCTTCCACATCTGGACTGCCAAGGCAAAAACTTCACCTGGTTTTTGCAGAGCTTTCAGTGCAATTGTTTATTTGTTCCACCTGATGGCACATTGTTTCCAGACATCTGCAAATGACGTTTTCCACTTTGCTTTCTTGCAGTGTAACATTTTTGCTCATGAGCTGTCGAGTACCAGCTGTAGAGAAGTCCATTAAAGGTCTTGGCATCCTGATTAAGTATCTTTGTTCAGAACCAGGTGCTTCAGAAGTGCAAGAGAAAGGAATACCATGCCCAGGAGAAAATCACTTAGAGCTCTGCAGTACCCTGCAGCAAAAGAGGTATATTCACAGGATCACAGGATATTAGGGGTTGGCAGGGACCCAAGGAGATCATCGAGTCCAACCCCCCTGCCAGAGCAGGACAATCCTATCTAACACAGATCACAGAGGAGCACATCCAGACAGGCCTTGAAAGGCTCCAGAGAAGGAGACTCCACAACCTCTCTGGGAAGCCTATTTCAGTGCTCTGTGACCCTTACAGTAAAGAAGTTCCCCCTTGTGTTGAGGCAGAACCTTTCTCGCTGCAACTTACACCCATTGCTGCTTGTCCTGTCGCAGGGAGCAGTGAGCAGAGCCTGTCCCCCCAACTCCTGACCCCCAGCTCTCAAATATTTATAAGCATTTATTAAATACCCTCTCAGTTTTCTCTTATCCAGACTAAGCAGCCCCAGGTCCCTCAGCCTCTCCTCATCAGGCAGTGCTCCAGTCCCCTAATCATCCTCATAGCTCTCCACTGGACCCTCTCCAGCAGATCTCTGTCTCTCTTCAACTGGGGAGCCCAAAACTGAACACAGTATTCAGGATGAGGTCTCACCAGGGCAGAGTAGAGGAGGAGGAGAACCTCCCTTGATCTGCTGGACAAACTCTTCCTAATACACCCCATGATTCTTTTGGCCCTCTTGGCCACAAGGGCACATTGCTGTGCCATGGATGTTATCCACCAGGACTCTCAGAACCCTCTCCACAGGGCTGCTCTCCAGCAGATCACCTCCCAGCCTGTGCTGGTGCAGTTTATTATTCCTCCCCAGATGCAGGACTCTGCACTTGTCTTTGTTGACCCTCATTTGGTTCCTCTGTGCCCAGCTCTCCAGTCTGTCCAAGTCTCTCTGGATGGCCACACAGCCTGCAGCTGTACCAGCCAAGCCTCCCAGCTTGGTGTCAAACCAGTGAGATGTGATATTCTTTAAAGCTCCTTCTCAGCCACGCTCTAATTCCATGATCTCCACTCTGACTGATCTTAGTTCAAATGAGTTCCAGCTCTCCATGCAGAATAAACACCCTGTAGTTTGCTTATCAAATGTGTTGATCCTGTTGTTCTCTTCAGTGGGTTATATAACACAATGGCTGCTCTCACTCAAACACTGCACAAATGAGCACCAGCTGTAGCCAACCATTTCCATACCAGCAGTTTACAGTGGACATCTCCAGAGAGCAGCTTTAAGAAGTGCTGGATGAACAGAAAGATGAGCAGACAACAAATATCATTGCAATATACTGACAAGAGCTTCCTGTTGGGGTGAATAATTCATTTAGGACTCCAGAAACAGAAACCAGAGGTTAAAAATGATAACTAGTAGGTATCAGGAGGTGTTTCTGTGCTCAGAGTGAGTATCTTCTGTGTTCAGACTGTGGAGTAAGGCTATGAAAAACTGCAGCCAACTTAGAAACATCTGGGACAAATAATACATCTCTGCCAGTAAGATGGGAAACTGTTTTGGAAGGCAATGATGAAAGAAATAATTTGGACTCCTAGCAGTGAATGTCTCAATACTTTGGACTCCTCCTAGCAGTGAATGTCTCAATATGAGTCCTTAGATTGTGGCTGCGCTGAAGAGCGACTGGCGAAGAAGTGGAGTTCTTAGCTGCAGTAGGGGAGTGATCTTGCCTGTGCACAGAGTAAGCTATCTGCTGGAACAGTCTGTTCAGTTCTAGTGGGGAAGAGTTCAAGGGAGATGTTATTTTCTGCAGGACATTTATTTCATCTGACTTCTGATAAGCACTGTGTGATCTGTTTGTACTGGGCAGATCTCTGTCAGTACTACTCAGTGAAATGCAAGCCAGAAAGCAACCTAAAGCACTGCTTACCCACAGATGTTTGTGTAGTAGCCTTTATATGTAGAAAGGGCTTCTGATGGCCTGTCTGACTTCAGGCATCTGAAGTTATGGCATGAAATCATCAGATCACAGGATTGCAGGATGTCAGGGGCTGCAAGGGGCCCAAAGAGATCATTGAGTCCAACCGCCCTGCCACAGCAGGAGCATGCAATCTAGCTCAAGTCATACAGGAACACATCCAGACAGGCCTTGAAAGGCTCCAGAGAAGGAGACTCCACAGCCTCTCTGGGGAGCCTGTGCCAGTGCTCTGTGATCCTTACAGTGAAGAAGTTCCTTCTTGTGTTGAGCTGGAACCTCCTGTGCTGCAGCTTACATGTAATCAACCAGGTTGGAAGAGACCTCCAAGATCATCCAGTCCAACCTAGCACCCAGCCCTATCCAATCAACCAGACCATGGCACTAAGTGCCTCATCCAGTCTGCTTTTCAACACCTCCAGGGACAGCAACTCCACTACCTCTCTGGGCTGCCCATTGCGATGGCAAATCATTCTCTCACCCATTGCTCCTTATCCTATCCCAGGAAGCAAATGATCAGAGCCTGTCCCCCCACTCCCGACCCCCAGCCCTCAGATATATATGGAAATTTATTCAATCCCCTCTCAGTCTTCTCTTCTCCAGACTAAACAGCCCCAGATCCCTCAGTCTCTCCTCATCAGGCAGTGCTCCAGTCTCCTCATCATCCTCCTAGCCCTCTGCTGGACCTTTTCCAGCAGATCCCTGTTCCTCTTAAACTGGGGAGCCAGTTTAAGCCACTGAAGATACATAGAGGCAGAGTCATGAAAATCAAATATAGCTAATCCTGTGCCTACAATAGAGATAGAGGTGCATGGAAAGACCTGTGGCCTGTGCCTGACCTGGATTTTAGCTTCCCTCTCCAGGGCCCCCAGAGTTCTGCCAACCCCTGGGACTCAGTCCTGCATCCAAAAAGTTTGGGAAATATTTAAAGTCTGGGTTAAAGAGCAGTTTGGATCTGATTTTAAAACATACTATAAACACATTAGAAACACCCCAAAACAGCCAAACAAAAACTTGCTAGAAACAATTGCTAAACTGCCTTACTATAGCAGGCACTCCCATCATGGGCTATGCTTTTGTAAGTGACACAGAAATACCCAGTGTCTTTTCATAGAATCATAGAATCAAGCAGGTTGGAAGAGACCTCCAAGATCATCCAGTCCTACCTAGCACCCAGCCCTAGCCAATCAACCAGGCCATGGCACTAAGTGCTTCATCCAGGCTTTACTTGAGCACAACCAGGGATGGTGACTCCACCACCTCCCTGGGCAGCCCATTCCAATGCCAATCACTCTCTCTGCCAACAACTTCCTCCTAACATCCAGCCTAGACCTCCTCTGGCACAACTTGAGACTGTGTCCCCTTGTTCTATTGCTGGTTGCCTGGCAGAAGAGCCCAACCCTACCTGACTACCTGACTACAGCCTCCCTTCAGGTAGTTGTAGACAGCAATGAGATCACCCCTGAGCCTCCTCTCCTCCAGGCTGAACACCCTCAGCTCTCTCAAACTCTTGGGCTGTTGTGGCCAAAGTGCAGAACCCTGCACTTGGCCTTGTTCAATCTCATCCCATTGGCCTCTGCCCACCCATCCAGCCTGGCAAGGTCCCTCTGCAGGGCTCTCCTACTCTTCAACAGCTCCACAGCTGCTCCTAGCTTGGTGTCATCTGCAAACTTACTGATGCTGAACTCAATCCCCTGGTCCAGATCATCAATAAAGATGTTGAACAGGACTGGGCCCAGCACTGATCCCTGGGGCACATCACTAGTGACAGCTGCCAACTGGATGTGGTACCATTCACCACCACTCTCTGGGCCCAAACTTCCAGCCAGTTCTTGATCCCTTTCAGAGTGAATCTGTCCAAGCCAGGAGCTGCCAGCTGTGCCAGGACCTTGCTGTGGCAGATGGTGTCAAAGGCTTTGCTGCAGTCCAGGCAGACTCCATCCACAGCCTGCCCCACACTCACCAGGCAGGAACCTGATCACAAAAGGAGCTCAGGTTGCTCAGGCAGGACCTGCCCTTCCTAAACACATGCTGGCTGGGCCTGATCCCTTGGCCATCCTGTAGGTTCCTTGTGATGGCACTCAAGATGACCTGTTCCATGCCCTTGCCTGGCACTGAGGTCATAGAGCAGGCCACACATTTTGATGATCCCTGAGAGGATTACTGCTTGATGCAGCATCCAAATTTAAGAGCAGTCTTATTAGGAGTCCTAAATTCAACCAATCTGAGCTGCATAACTGTAGCTTACTCTACCCCATGGCATTTGTAAAAATATAAAGTGAAATCTATGCAGAGTTGCAGCAGAGCTTGGGATGTGTCAAGAGAAAAGATGATGTGCAGCTATTTCTGCTAGGTCAGCCCAGGTATAATCAAAAGCTCCAATTGGTTGGGAGTTTAGTATGATATTGCTGAAACACAAATACCCAAGGAAGACAGATTGGTCTGAGATGATGGAAATGCTCACAGTGACTCCTACCTGCTTGTGAAAGCTTTTTTTTTAACTTCAGAGCAAGTGTTGTACAATCACAGAATCGTAACATCAGACAAGGTTGGAAGGGACCACAAGGATCAGCCAGTTCCAACCCCCTTGTCGTGGCCAGGGACACTTCACGTTAGATTAGGCTGTCTAGAGCCTCATCCAGCCTGGCCTTCAACACCTCCAGGGATGAGGCTTCAACCACCTCCCTGGGCAACCCATTCCAGCCTCTCGCCACCCTCATGATGAAGAATGTTTTCCTAACATCCAGTCTGAATTTAACCATCTCCAGCTTTGCTCCATTCCCCTCAGTCCTCTCACTCCCTGACAGCCTAAAAAGTCCCTCCCCAGCTTTTTTGTAGCCCCCTTCAGATACTGAAAGGCCACAAGAAAGTCACCTGGGAGCCTCCTCTTCTCCAGCCTTCACAGCCCCAACTCTTTCAGTCTGTGCTCACAGCAGAGCTGCTGCAGCCCTCTGAGCATCTTCCTGGCCCTTCTCTGGACACACTCCAGCACCTCCACATCCCTCTTTTAATGGAGGCTCCAGAACCAGATGCAGTACTCCAGGTGTGGTCTCAGCAGTGTTGAGCAGAGTGGGAGGATCATTTCCCTGGCCCTGCTGGCCACACTTCTCCTTCTGCAGCCCAGGCTCTGGTTGCTCTCTGGGCTGCAAGTGCACACTGACAGCTCATATTGAGCTTCTCATCCATCAGCACCCCCAAGTCCCTCTCCTCAGGGCTTCTCTCCAGCCACTCACTGCCCAGCCTGGATTTGTGCTTCAGATTCCCTCGACTTTGCACTTAGTCCTGTTGAACCTCCTGAGGTTGGCTTGTGCCCACCTCTCCAGTCTGTCCAGGTCCCTCTGGATGGATGCCTGCCCTCCAGCCTGGCTGCTGCACCACACAGCTTGGTGTCATCAGCAAACTTGCCAAGGCTGCACTCAATGCCTCTGTCCATGGCACTCACAAAGATGCTGAACAAGACTGGTCCCAGGACTGCTCCCTGAGGGACTCCACTTGTCACTGACCTCCACTTTTATCCTGGCTCAGCCAAGCATCATTTACTGCAGAGGATACAGGTATGGTAAATCTGAGCAAGACATTTTTGGTACTGAGTTAGAATGAATGTGGAAGTAAGCAGCAGTGGCATTTGGTAGTTAATTATCTCTGAATGCTGCACCTCCTGGGGTTATCAGGAAAATAATGTAAGTATCTTGCTTTGTTTTCCTAACGTTTCTTTACACAGCAGCACACATACCTGCAGGATGGAGCAGACAGAAAAAGCATTTGATTTGGAATCTAGACCAAAGTGTCACTTGAAGAAGCATAGTTAATGTTTCAAGTTCTATCTAGAGAAAAGTGCTTCTTGATGAATAAAGCACTTGTGAAAGGAGTTTTATGACTCCCAAATGGCTGTCTGAAAGTTGTCTTCTCATTTATCTTACATGCCTAGTTGGGTCTCTGCATTCTGAGATTTATTTCTGAGCTGCTTTTATTCTGTTCTTACCCTTTGGGTAGAGAGGAGTTTGGTTTCAGATGCTCTTCAGTGTGGGAAAGACAAAGGGTGCAGCGATACCTCCCTATCAGAAACTTGTCCAGGGATTGAAGCAGGCTCAGAGATCTTGAGGTGAGCTTGAAATTGGTTGATGACATTTAATATGGTTAAGAAGATAAACTCTCACTGACCTGGAATCAAAGTAATGCCTTGCCAATTGTCACATGCTGCTGGCAAAATGTAATGATTGGAACTGGGACAAATTAAATCGACTTATGGGAACGCTTGCACAGGAGCGAAAGGCAAAATGAGAGACTGTTAGGGCGGACAAGAAGATGAGGTTTAGAGTGTCCTCACACTCTGTATCGTGCTGCAGCCATGTGAGATGTGATATAGGAGGTGATGATCAGTGCTAAGTCCCTGAGGGGCAGACACAAGATAATGGGGAAAGGATATCTTGGGTGCAGATGTGATCCGAGGCTCTGCTTGCCAACATAATACAATATATGAGGCATGAATCCATCTGAACTGCCACTGAAATAAGGAAAGCAGGACAAACAAGGGCACAATTGCCAGTGTCAGGAGCAGTTCAGCTGAAGGGAAGAGCTGAAATTGCATTAGCAGAGCGTTGTAATTTGAACATGGGTGAACTGAATTGAATTTTAACCATATTTCACAAGTAGTGGTAATGAAGAATGGGCAAAACCAGAGGCATTTTACCACATGTCCTTTTAAATGACATAAATATGAACAACTGATCTAGGGTAGGGTGTCCCTGCCCATAGCAGGGGGGGGTTGGAACTGGATGATCCTTGTGATCTGTTCCAACCCTGACTGATTCTATGATTCCATGAATACTCCCACCCCCAAAAATACTGTGAGCCTTTGATCTGATGATTTCATGTGGCAGATCCTGCAATCCTGTGGTCAGAGAGGTGTTAAATTTGGCATAAATCAATAAATCAATTACAGAAAGTAAGAACCTTATAAAGTCTTTTAGCCTAATGATGTTACTAAGTACTGTTTTAGGCCTGGGGTTGCTTTAATAATGAAGTCTGGGACGTGCATGGGTTTGTTCAGTGCTGAGACCCTGTGCAGAACAAGTACAAATTGGTAGATGGGTATTCACTTATAAATGCACAGCACCAAAGAGGAGCCATAGAAACATGTTTTATATATGATATAGCATTTATATGGTGTTTGGTCTTAGCTGGCCAAGCATCTGTCAGCCTCACAGTATTGATACATGTATAAGCTGAAGATCATATTGTAGTGACTCTCATCCTTCTGATGCAGCCTGGGCTGCAGCAGAAGTGTGGCCAGCAGGGCAAAGAAGGTGATTGTCTCCCTCTACTGTGCTATGGTGAGACCCCCACCTGCATCCAGTTCTGGATGGTGTCCTCAGCAAACTTGCTGAGGCTGCACTCAGTGCCACTGCCCATGGCGCCCACAAAGATGTTAAACAAGGCTGGTCCCAGGGCTGATCCTCGAGGGACTCCACTTGTCACTGGCCTCCACTTTTATCCTGGCTCAGCCAAGCATCATTTACTGCAGAGGATACAGATATGGTAAATCTGAGCAAGACATTTTTGGTACTGAGTTAAAATGAATGTGAAAGTAAGCAGCAGTACTGCATCCAATTCTGGAGCCTCTATTACAAAAGGGACGTGGAGATGCTGGAGAGTGTCCAGAGAAGGGCCACAAGGATGCTCAGAGGCTGCAGCAGCTCTGCTGTGAGCACAGACTGAAAGAGTTGGGGCTGTGCAGGCTGGAGCAGAGGAGGCTCCCAGGTGAGCTTCTTGTGGCCTTCCAGGATCTGAAGGGGGCCTCCAAAAAAGCTGGGGAGAGACTTTTTAGGCTATGAGGGAGTGAGAGGACTGGGGGGAATGGAGCAAAGCTGGAGGTGGGGAGAGTCAGCCTGGAGGTGAGGAGGAAGTTGTTGAGCATGAGAGTGGTGAGAGGCTGGAATGGGTTGCCCAGGGAGGTGTTTGAGGCCCCGTTTGTGGAGGTGTTTAAGGCCAGGCTGGCTGAGGCTGTGGGCAGCCTGCTCTAGGTTAGGGTGTCCCTGCCCATGGCAGGGGGTTTGGAACTGGCTGATCATTGTGGTCCCTTCCAACCCTGCCTGGTTCTCTGATTCTAGGATGATTCTGCCCTTTTTCCATTCTGCTGTTATTGATGTTTTTGGCTAGACACTAAGCCAGCAGTGCCCTCCCTGCAGGCACTCCCTGAGAAGGTTTAAAGCCTGAACTATGAATGAAGGCAAGGCTTTTTGATCTGTTTTTTTTTTTCCAGTATACATTTCAGTGTGCTCTTGAACGTGGCCTTGAATTGCCAACTCCATATAAACAATAAACGCTAATATTAATAGGAGTAAAAGATAAAGGCTAATGCCTTTGACATCAGAGAGGTTGTCAGGATGCCAGCTGGGCTATAAGCTCTTCAAGTAATCAAACAGATTGTGGGATCCTTGACAGCTTTTAAATCACTAGCACAAAGATTCTGGAGAAGTGTGCCTGTGGTTTGTTTGTGTGGGTCCTGACAGGTACATCTCTGCTTGATAACATCCCCACGTGAGGCAGCATCTTGTTACCACTCTCCCACTTCCTTCCCATAAGATTGTTCTGCTATCTGGGGCAATTAAAAGGCAAGTGTCACTTTTTCTTTTCTCTAGGCATCCACTTTCAAATGATGCTGGTGTGATATTTGCCACAGCTGTCAGCAAAGAGCAGTGACACTGCTCTGATATGAAGGCTTGTGAAGCTGTTTCTGCAGTGCAATCAACATGCAAAGGGCAGAAGCAGGGCGCTGCGCTTTCAGGGGGAGATGTGTGTTTGGAGGGCTGCTTGAGGAACTTTGTGTTCATTAGAAATGCCAAGAAGAGGAAAACAAGATTTTTCAGCTGCTTTTGTTGTTTTCTGATTGATAATTTTATTTGCACTGTGTGCTTGCATTTTTATCACAGAATCACACAGTTAGCCAAGTTGGAAGAGACCTCTAGGATCATCCAGTCCAACCTAACACCTAACTCTTCTCTTTCACTAAACCATGGCACTAAGTGCCTCATCCAGGCTTTGCTTGAACACCTCCAGGGACACCTCTTCCACCTGGAAGACCCCTCTTCAGCCTGCAGAAGAGAAGGCTTCAAGGAGGTTTTCAAGAAAAGACTGGATGAGGCACTTAGTGCCATGGTCTAGTTGATTGATTAGGGCTGGTTGGACTGGATGATCTTGGAGGTCTCTTCCAACCTGGCTGATTCTATGATTCTATGATTCTAAGGAGACCTTGGAGTGGCCTTCCAATATCTAAAGGGACTACAGGACAGTTGGGGAGGGACTATTGACAAGGTCTTGTAATGACAGGACAAGGGGTAGTGGGTTTAAACTGGCAGAGGGGTAGATTCAAACCAGATGTTAGGAAGGTCATTATAAGCTCTCCTTGAACTCTTCTCCAGGCTGCAGAGACCCAACTCTCATAGTCTGTCCTCATAGCAGAGCTGCTGCAGCCCTCTGAGCATCTTTGTGGCCACCTCTGGACTGGATCCAACAGGTCCATGTCCTTCTTGTGTTGGGGGCTCCAGAACTGTACACAAGACTCCAGGTGGGGTCTTGTGAAAGCAGAGCAAAGAAAGACAATGGAAGAAGAACTGCCTTTTTGTTCATCAGCAGCTGTGTACTGACCTTCACCCAGCATTAAAATAACATTACAGCTGCAAAATAACTTACAAATGAAACGGGCATAAGCGATACCCAAATTCTCCCCCTCTGCTCTGCTCTGCTCTGCTGAGACCCCACCTGGAGTACTGCATCCAGTTCTGGAGCCCCTATTAGAAGAGGGATGTGGAGATGCTGGAGTGTGTCCAGAGAAGGGTCAGGAGGATGCTCAGAGGCTGCAGCAGCTCTGCTGTGAGCACAGACTGAAAGAGCTGGGACTGTTGAGTCTGGAGAAGAGGAGGCTCCCATGAGACCTTCTTGTGGCCTTCCAGGATCTGAAGGGGCTACAAAAAAGCTGGGGAGGGACTTTTTAGGCTGTCAGGGAGTGATAGGACTGAGGGGAATGGAGCAAAGCTGGAGATGGGGAGATTCAGGCTGGATGTGAGGAGGAAGTTGTCCAGCATGAGAATGGTGAGAGGCTGGAATGGGTTGCTCAGGGAGGTGGTTGAGGCCCCATTTGTGGAGGTGTTTAAGGCCAGGCTGGATGAGGCTGTGTGCAGCCTGCTCTAGGGTAGGGTGTCCCTGCCCATGGCAGGGGGTTTGGAACTGGCTGATCCTTGTGGTCCCTTCCACAACCCTGACTGATTCTCTGCTTCTGTGTTGATTCTGCCCTTTTTCCTTTCTGCTGTTATAGATGTTTTTGGCTAGACACTAAGCCAGCAGTGCCCTCCCTGCAGGCACTCCCTGAGAAGGTTTAGAGCCTGAACTATGCCATGGCAGGGGGGTTGGAACTAGATGATCCTTGTGGTCCCTTCCAACCCTGAGTGAGTCTGTGATTCTATGATTCAAATAACACCCACTGTGTTATTTTTCATGGCACCAGGAGAGTTAAAAGAAACATTCTTCTAGCAGAGACTCAAGAGAGAACTTGTGACAAAATGAAATATAGCCTGCTGAAACCTACTGTAAGCAAATACCACAAGCTGCACCAAACAATCCTATTAGTTTCACTGCAAAAGTAACACCAAAGAGAAAGAAAGGACTTGGGATGTGCCTGAGCCTGTCACCATTGTTTTCAAATGGTATGTCCGTGAAGAGGGCTTGCAGTCACCTGACTATGAAGCCATTAATCACCATCTCTGTATACAAATGCCCATCACAGGCTGAGCTTTAAGGTTGTTTTTTTTCAGAAGGAAAAAGATCTGCTTCCTGATCCTATTTAGGAATGTTTAGAAACCCTGCTGTGATTTCAGAGTTTAATTCTCATTGCAGTTCATCGCCACAGAATCACAGGTTGGAAAAGACCTCTGAGATCATCGAGTTCAACCCATCACCTAACCCTTCTAATTGACTAAGCCATGGCATTAAGTGCCTCATCCAGCCTGCTCTTAAACACCAGCTGAAGCACTGGTTGCTTTTGTTGGTCCAATATGCATGCTGACTCTTTTTCTACTTTCATAGAATCATAGAATTAACCAGGTTGGAAGGGACCTCCAAGATCATCCAGTCCAACCTAGCACCCAGCCCCAGACAATCAGCCAGACCATGGCACCAAGTGCCTCATCCAGGCTTTGCCTGAACACCTCCAGGGATAGTGACTCCACCACCTCCCTGGGCAGCCCATTCCAATGCCAATCACTCTCTCTGACAACAACTTCCTCCTAACATCCAGCCTAGACCTCCCCCAGAACAACTTGAGACTGTGTCCCCTTGTTCTGTTGCTGCTTGCCTGGGAGAAGAGATCAACCCCACCTGGCTACAGCCTCCCTTCAGGTAATTGTAGACAGTAATGAGGTCACCCCTGAGCCTCCTCTTCTCCAGGCTGCACACCCCCAGCTCCCTCAGCCTCTCCTCACAGGGTTTGTGTTCCAGGCCCCTCACCAGCTTTGTTGTCCTTCTCTGGACACCTTCCAGCACCTCAACATCTCTCTTCAATTGAGGAGCCCAGAACTGGACACAGTACTCAAGGTGTGGCCTGAGCAGTGCTGAGTACAGGGGCAGAATAACCTCCCTTGTCCTGCTGGGCACACTGCTCCTGATCCAGGCCAGGATGCCATTGGCTCTCTTGGCCACCTGGGCACACTGCTGCCTCATCTTCAGCTCCTCTCTACCAGCACCCCCAGGTCCCTTTCTTCCTGGCTGCTCTCAGCCACTCTGTTCCCAGTCTGTAGTGCTGCTTGGGGTTGTTGTGGCCAAAGTGTAGAACCCTGCACTTGGCTTTGTTCAATCTCATCCCATTGGCCTCTGCCCACCTATCCAGCCTGTCCAGGTCTCTCTGCAGGGCTCTCCTACCCTCCAGCAGATCCACAGCTGCTCCTAGCTTGGAGCATTTAGGAAAGTTATGGTGCAGTGCACCTGCTATTTGCAGCAAAGCAGGAAAATGTGGTAAGTGCTTAGCTCTTGCCTAGTACATGACAGCATTTATAAGGCTATAAATGGATTTCTGTGGACACTGATGAAGTGGTGAGGTTATACATACTTAAAACACCAGGGTAGGGGTGCATGTGTCAAAGCCAACAAGACCTTTCTATGCTTGTCTATATTAAAGTAGGGGAAAAAAATAGCCTGTCATTTGGTCTGGGATCACACATGCCTGGCTCAGAGCCCTTGGTGCAATTTCTCATCAGATGCTGCACTGCTTTTTCAAACACTCTGAGTCTGCAACCTGACCTCAAGGTGCAGAGAAACTCCCTTCTCTACCAAAACAGATGAATCTGGACACGGCTGGAGAATACAGGCCTTGATAATGGGGGCAGTATGGGGTGTGATTTTATCTTTACAGTTTGCAGAACACACTGCCAATGGTTCTGTTTTCAGAGCCAAGTTCAGCTTCTTTATGGAACCCTTTGTTTATGCCAGCTGGGAATCTTCCCAAGTGCTCAGATTTAGCAGCACTTCAATAGGAATACAGAATCACAGAACCTTAGAGGTTGGAAGGGACCTCCAGAGATCATAAACAAATATCTGCTGTGTTTTTCATGTATCAAAAGTCTGTGTGTCACTTTACATGTAGCCTCAAATGATCCTATGTTGGAATAATTGTATCTCACTAAACATGGTTTCATAGTGTACCATCAGTCAAAAAATATCCACATGTCACTAGCCTCACTCATTCTAATCCCACCAAAAGTTCCTGAGTGTCACAGGATCACAGGATGTTAGGGGTTGGAAGGGACCTCCACAGACCATTAACCTGGAGAAGAGGAGGCTCAGGGCAGACCTCATTGCTGTCTACAACTACCTGAAGGGAGGCTGTAGCCAGGTGGGGTTGGGCTCTTCTGCCAGGCAAGCAGCAACAGAACAAGGGGACACAGTCTCAAGTTCTGGCAGGGGAGGTCTAGGCTGGATGTTAGGAGGAAGTTGTTGTCAGAGAGAGTGATTGGCATTGAATGGGCTGCCCAGGGAGGTGGTGGGGTCACCATCCCTGGAGGTGTTCAAGCAAAGCCTGGATGAGGCACCCATGGTCTGGTTGATTGGCCAGGGCTGGGTGCTAGGTTGGCCTGGATGATCTTGGAGGTCCCTTCCAACCTGGTTGATTCTATGATCCTATGAAGTTTGTAGTCCTGCCTTAGCAATAGCATTTTGTTATTCTCTCTCTAATCCTATTTTCAAGCTGCAAGAGAGAACTGAAAAGAGCTTTCTTTGCCCTGTTTTCTTTTTTGCTTCATTTACTTTCTATAGTTAGTCTAAACTACAGTTTCTTCCATGACCTCAGCTAACTTTTAAAATCACACTAACTTTTATGGGTGCTTTGGCACAAAACATAGAATGATCTAAGCATTTTAATGACTCCACTGAAATACACACTTGGAAAGTGCTTTTATCTGCCAGCTCCCTGTGACTTACAAGGCAGTGCACAGAAATTAAGGGCATGCACTTTTTTGTAGAGGGCAGAGTTTTCATTCTTCCTTTCCAGCTTAAAGCTGGTGCCACCTCCCCTCATTTGCACAGGTTTATAACTGAAGGGCACAACAATTTATAAGGAGTGGCTGAGTTGCATGTTTCATGGCCTGGCATCTTATTTGTGGAGTTAGGAGCTTTAAAATGTGAGCCAGCACTAAGAATAAAATCACAGAAACTGTTGCATGCAAATCACAGAATCACAGAACTTCTTAGGCTGGCAAAGCCCTTCAGGCTCACTGAGTCCAATCATTAGTTTCACACTAACAGGTCCTTGACTAACCAAAATCCCTCAGCACAACATCTCATCACTATGAATCACTATGGTTGGAAAGGACCACCAGGATCAGCCAATCCAACCTTCATCCCAGCAGCCTTCATCACCAGACCATAGCCTCAAGTGCCACATCTACTCTTCTTTTAAACATCTCCAGGGATGGTCACTCCACCACTTCCCTGGGCAGCCTGTTCCAGTGCCTGACCACCTGCTCAGTAAAGAACATCCAACCTAAACCTCCCCTGATGCAACTTGAGGCCATTTCTCTTGTCCTATCATCAGTAATTTGGGCAAAGAGACCAGCTCCAGCCTCACTACAACCTCCTTTTAGGTAGTTGATCATGACTAGTTCTATGGCTTGGATGACAGCAGTAGTAACTCCTCAGTCCTTGTCTAATTTGGTGCCATGACAACCTTCTCCTTTGGTTTTGTGGTGCATTTGCATTTTTTCCTCTCACGTGAACAATACCATGCAGGTTGGTAAAAGTCCACCTTTTGTCTGCTGCAATGTGTAAGAACCATGAATCATAGAATCAACCAGGTTGGAAGAGAACTCCAAGATCATCCAGTCCAACCTAGCACCCAGCCCTGGCCAATCAACCAGGCCACGGCACTAAATGCCTCAGCCAGGCTTTGCTTGAACAGCTCCAGGGACGGCGACTCCACCACCTCCCCGGGCAGCCCATTCCAATGCCCAATGACTCTCTCAGGGAAGAACTTTCTCCTCACCTCCAGCCTAAATCTCCCCTGGCACAGCCTGAGGCTGTGTCCTCTTGTTCTGGTGCTGGCCACCTGAGAGAAGAGAGCAACCTCCCCCTGGCCACAACCACCCCTCAGGTAGTTGTAGACAGCAATAAGGTCCCCCCTGAGCCTCCTCTTCTCCAGGCTAACCAATCCCAGCTCCCTCAGCCTCTCCTCGTAGGGCTGTGCTCAAGGCCTCTCCCCAGCCTCATCGCCCTTCTCTGGACACACTCAAGCATCTCAATGTCCCTCCTAAACTGGGGGGCCCAGAACTGAACACAGCACTCAAGGTGTGGTCTAACCAGTGCAGAGTACAGGGGCAGAATGACCTCCCTGCTTGTGCAAGCCATCAGTTGAAGGTCTTGGTTTGTAGTCCTCATTACACTTCCAGCAGCTCTAAGTGGTATCCAAACCTGAGTGCTCTTCCAGCTGAGTCCCTGGAAGCTGAAGGAGCACTTCACACTTAGCACCTACAGAAGCCATGATGTGTTTTCTTCCTGTTGCTATGACACTGGAGTTAGTTTGTGTTTCACAGCAGCTCTGGTCTTTCACTACAGAACTGCCACCTAACAAACTCTTCCTCACTTTGTGCTTTCATTCCTTTTCATTTTTGCCTGTTTAGAAAACCATTCTACAATTTTTGTTAGGATGGTTTTTAGTACTAAGCATTCTTCAAAGGTCTGATGGTCCAGTTCAGATTGTAGTTGTCTCCACATTAATAATAGATTTCTTATTGCATCCTGCAGCCTGTTAATGGAACAGCTTGCCAGACCCAGGGAAGATCCCTGAGGACCCTACTGTCATTTTTACAGAGAATCATTGATAACTGCCCTCCTGATAGGATTTTGTAACTGGTTTCACACTCAGTCACTGATGTTTTATCTGCATCACATCTCCCTGGCTTGTTTTGAGAATGCTCTGTCCTTACAGCCTCAGAAGAAGTACTAAAATGAAAATATATGACATCAGCTGTTTCTCTCTTCCAGGCCTGTCACCCTGCCACAAAGGAATTTTCATTGGCTTGACATCATTTATTGGCTCTTAGCCATCTCTTCTTCCTCTGGATGCTTACAGACAGTTTGGGCAAAAATCACCATTTTGGTTATGACTGGAGGGGTATTGAAAGAGACCAGCACTGTGGCTGGCTCCCACTTGAGTGTCAGTGGATATTGCCAGAACAAAGATCTATGTCTCTAGGCTCTTCTCCCCAGCTGCTGTTCAGACTGCAGCAGGGATCACTGCTGCCTAGGCTTAAACCAGGCCTATGTTTGTGCCAGTCAGCTCTTGTGCCAGGGACAAGCTCCTGGCATGTCCTATCAACTCCTTGGGATGAAGCTTCAGTCTTTTTCTCCTCTTGCATCCATTTTCAAAGCTGAGATCTTTCACAGCTGTCACTAGTGGGAACTGCTGATTGTAATATGCCATTTGAAAGGGATAGAGTGGGCAGCAAGAAGTTTAAATGAGTGAGGGAAGAAACTAAAGAGATGGGATAAGGAAAACACAAAGCCACTGTAATGGGCTTTGGTTTGCATCCTGAGGGTGGAAGTACCCAGGGAGCAGTTATGCAGCCTGCGCTCTCCAGCGCCCTCTCCTGGCCGGCCCAAGGGTGGCACTAGAGCCTGGAAAAGTGCTCTCTAAGGGAGTGAAACTGACAGGTCACAGCTACGTCTTGAATGGGAAGTCCAAATGGGAATGAAATTGATGAAAGGAAATAATTTCCTTCTTTCCCAGAAATGCTGAGGCTACCCACAGTGTCTGCTCAGCAAGTTTGCTGATAACACCAAACTGGGGGGGCTTGACTGGTACAGCCATCCAGAGAGAGCTGGACAGACTGAAGAGATGGGCACAAAGGAAACAAATGAGGTTCAACAAGGACAAGTGCAGAGTCCTGCACCTGGGGAGGAATAATAAACTGCACCAGTACAGGCTGGGAGGTGATCTGCTGGAGAGCAGCCCTGTGGAGAGAGACCTGGGAGTGCTGGGGTATAATACCCAGGGCACAGCAATGTGCCCTGGTGGCCAAGAGGGCCAGTGGGATCCTGGGGTATGTTAGGAAGAGTGTGTCCAGCAGATCAAGGGAGGTTCTCCTCCCCCTCTACTCTGCCCTGCTGAGACCTCATCTTGAGTACTGCCTTCAGTTTTGGGCTCCCCAGTTTAAGAGGGACAGAGATCTGCTGGAGAGAATCCAGTGGAGGGCTAGGAAGATGATGAGGGGACTGGAGCACTGCCTGATGAGGAGGGGCTGAGGCACCTGGGGCTGTTTAGTCTGGAGAAGAGAAGACTGAGAGGGGATCTAATAAATATCTGAGGGCTGGGGGTCAGGAGTGGGGACAGGCTCTGCTCACTGCTCCCTGGGATAGGACAAGGAGCAAAGGATGGAAGCTGCAGCACAGGAGGTTCCAGCTCAACACAAGAGGGAACTTCTTTACTGTAGGGGTCCCAGAGCACTGACACAGGCTCCCCAGAGAGGCTGTGGAGTCTCCTTCTCTGGAGCCTTTCAAGGCCTGTCTGGATGTGTTCCTCTGTGACCTGAGCTACATTGTATGGTCCTGCTCTGGCAGAGTGGGTTGGAATTAATGATCTCTTTGGGGTCTCTTCCAACCCCTGACATCCTGTGAGCCTGTGATCAGAGAGAGGTTAAATTTGGCATAAATCATTATTGATGTCCATTTGCTAAGACTTTCTGGGCACAGCCTTCCTAGTCTTTGTCTTCCTCCTGTCCCCTGACATATAGCTGATGGCTCAGATGATGGAGTACTTTACCTAGGGTGCTGCAGTACCTGTTTACCTCAGCTGAGCTGTTGTCTCACAGACCACACTAAAAGGCTTTGGCAATTATCAGGTGAGGGATTTGCAAGCCTGTTTGCCATAAGCATTCAAGGAGTGGCAAAGTGTCAATTGGAGCTGCAAAAGCCAAGTCTGTCTAAACGCATTTACTTTCCAAACTGCTTTCCAGATCATTTGTTTTCTTGGAGACCATTAACAGCTCAGGGTCAAAAGAAGTTCTGTGAAGATTATTTACATCAGCAGCATTCCTGTGGATAGGCACAGATGTAATTTGATCAGGCAGTGAAGTGAATTGCAATGCATCTAATTTTGTTAGACTTTAGCTGCTGCACATTAGCTGAAATCAGTCCTTACTTCCAAAAAGTTACAGGTCTGTTGCCTTCCACTGCAGACTTGAGGCTGTGGGATGCTAGTGGAGAAAAGGATTATGCTTTTTTCCCTTCCCTCTCTCTCCACAAAACAGAATCATAGAATCATAGAATGGTTTAGGTTGGAAGGGACATCAAGGATCATCGAGTTCCAACCCCCTGCTTTAGGCAGGGACACCTCTCACTAGAACAGGTTGCTCAAAGCCTCATCCAACCTGGCCTTAAACACCTCCAGGGAGGAAGCAGACACAACCTCCCTGGGCAACCTGTGCCAGTGTCTAACCATCCTCACTAGAAACAACTTCTTCTTAACATCTAGTTTAAATCTCCCCTCTGCCAGTTTAAATCCATTACCTCTCATCTTGTCATTACAAGACCTTGTCAATAGTCCCTCTCCAGCCCTCCTGTAGCCCCCTTCAGATACTGGAAGGCCACTCTAAGGTCTCCTCAAAGCCTTCTCTTCTGCAGGCTGCAGAGCCCCAACTCTGGTAGCCTGTCCTCATAACAGAGCTGCTGCAGCCCTCTGAGCATCTTGGTGGCCTCCTCTGGACTGGCTCCAACAGCTCCATGTCCTTTTTGTGCTGGGGGCTGCAGAATTGCACACAGGACTCCAGGTGGGGTCTGATAAGAACAGAGTAAAGGGGGAGAATCCCCTTCCTTGCCCTGCTGCCCACACTGCTCTTGCTGCAGCCCAGCACACATAAATAATACATAAATAATAACAGATAAATAATACTACATAAAAAGGCATCTGGGGAGCAGCTCTAGGTCAATGGCTCTATCTTCTTCCAGACGTACTGATTCTAGGTAGCATCCTGGAGCTTGATACTACCTAATCAACATTCTGGATTCTGATACTTGCTCTCCAAAATTTCTTGCCCACAGATCAGTCAAAGGCACAGAAGTGAAGAAATGTCACAGTATTGAACAACTTTTCAGGGAGGCACTTAAGGTCTGCTGATGGGCAGTTAGTGCCCTTTGAGTCAGCTTCCCTCTTCTGTGCAAATGTTTATTGCTACAATTGTGCTGCATCAATGGGGAAGGCTGATCATTTTCCCAGGCACCAATGAAAGGAAAATCATTTCCCTTTGCCATTCTCTGAATCTCTGGCACACACAAACGGCACAACATGGCATTTGCTAATTACTCAGCTTTATATCTTTGCATCACAGCTTAGAGAAAAGCAATTATAATTAATTCCTTCATGGATGTGGTATCTTCAGTATGGTAATTCCATGAGAAATAGCTCAGAAGCAAATAGCCATCATTCATAGTCACAAAGTCCATTATTGTTGAGTGAATTATCTCTTTTAAACACCTTTGGTCCAAGCAGCAGAAGGAGGGGACACAGTCTCAAGTTGTGCCAGGGCAGGTCTAGGCTGGATGTTAGGATGAAGTTGTTGACAGAGAGAGTGATTGGCATTGGAATGGGCTGCCCAGGGAGGTGGTGGAGTCACCATCCCTGGAGGTGTTCAGGCAAAGCCTGGATGAGGCACTTAGTGCCATGGTCTGGTTGACTGGCTAGGGCTGGGTGCTAGGTTGGCCTGGATGATCTTGGAGGTCTCTTCCAACCTGGTTGATTCTATGATTCTAATTTATGTTGCATTAATTGGGCTGCAGTGATGAAGTGCATGTTAATTTTGATGATAGATGCAAAGTCACTTGAGTTAATTTAGCTATTTTTCAATGCCAGATAAAATGACTTGGATTACATCACCCTTGAGCCAGATAAGGAAAATTCAGCCTCTAATGCAAGTGACAAACCTGTTCATTTCCTTTCAGCCCATGGATGGCAGTTACCTTTTTGTGTGGAGTGTTTTGATCTTCCTTGAATAAATTAAGATCCTTTTGAAATCCAATGTTAAATTTGACCTTTCTGAAGAGTGAGAATAATTTATGCTTAGACACAGCTACTTTATTTACTTTATATCTACAGGCATTTTAAATCTAACCACAGTCTTGAGTGTATAAAAATGGTACAAACATGACCTGTGCTTCAGTGTGTGCCAGATTAGGCAGCTGATCAGGAGTCTTCCCATGCAGATGATGGTTCTAAGGTGAGCCAACCTATCAGCAAGCTACCCTACATCAGCAGCTGTGCAGCAATTGCCTTTGGAGTTGTTTGCTTCTCTGAAATGAAAGGGGAATTGCCTTTCAGTCTCTAAAGGGTGAGCTATCCTAAATTACTTCACATTTCTAGGGCATAAGAGGGCATGTGGATAATTATAGTGGTGAGGAAAAGAGTGTGGTAACTTGTTCTCTGACTCAAACTCCAAATGTGAAATTGAGGGAAGAGCCAAGGAGTATCACAGCCTTCTCTGAGGAATAATGACTGGGAAAGAGGAAACTGCTGTAAATAATTAGGGGAACTTAAAGCAAAGAAGCATGGCAGATAAAATGGAGCATTTCCCCCTTATTCATCTCATATTAAAGATAGGAGTAATTTTCCCCACAATTTCATTACATAAAGAAACAAGGAATGTATTTTGCAGCCCTGAGAAGAGGGACTTGGGGGTGCTGGTGGATGAGAAGCTCCATACAGAATCATAGAATCAAGCAGGTTGGAAGAGACCTCCAAGCTCAGCCACTCCAACCTAGCACCCAGCCCTGGCCAGTCAACTACACCATGGCACTAAGTGCCTCATCCAGGCTTTTCTTCAACACCTCCAGGGACAGTGACTCAACCACCTCCCTGGGCAGCCCATTCCAATGCCAATCACTCTCTCTGCCAACAACTTCCTCCTAACATCCAGCCTAGACCTCCCCCAGCACAACTTGAGACTGTGTCCCCTTCTTCTGTTGCTGCTTGCCTGGCAGAAGAGACCAACCCCACCTGGCTAAAATGTCCCTTCAGGTAGTTGTAGACAGCAATCAGGGCTGGAAGGGACCTCGAGGATCCCTGAGGAGAGGGACTTGGGGGTGCTGGTGGGTGAGAAGCTCATTATGAGCCAGCAGTGTGCACTTGCAGCCCAGAGAGCAACCAGAGCCTGGGCTGCAGCAAGAGAAGTGTGGGCAGGAGGTTGAGGGAAGTGATCCTCTCTCTCTTCTCTGCTCTGGTGAGACCCCTCCTGGAGTACTGCATCCAGTTCTGGAGCCACTGCTACAAGAGGGATGTGGATGTGCTGGAAGGTGTCCAGAGAAAGGCCATGAGGATGCTCAGAGGGCTGGAGCTGCTCTGCTGGGAGGAGACACTGAGGGAGTTGGGGCTGTTCAGTCTGCAGAGGAGAAGGCTCTGAGGTGACCTTATTGTGGCCTTTCAGTATCTTAAGGAGCCTACAAGAAAGCTGTGGAGGGACTTTTTTAGGCTGTCAGGTAGTGATAGGACTGGGGGGAATGGAGCAAAGAGAGAAATGGGTAGATTGGGACTCAATGTTAGTAAGAAGTTCTTCATTGTGAGAGTGGTGAGAGGCTGGAATGGGTTGCCCAGGGAGGTGGTTGAGGCCCCATGGCTGGAGGTGTTTAAGGGCAGGCTGGATGAAGCTGTGGGCAGCCTGATCTAGGGTAGGGTGTCCATGGCCGTGACAGGGGGTTTGGAACTGGCTGATCCTTGTGGTCCCTTCCAACCCTAACTGATTCTATGATTCTGTGATTCTATGAGAATAGAACAGAGTAGAACACAACTGCCTGATCAATTCAAGGATGGCCAAAAGCTAAACCATATTAAGTAAGGACTTGCTCAAATGCCTGTCTCAGGACATTGAGCATCTCTGTAGGAAGCCTGTGCCAGTGTTTGAGTATCTTCTTGGCAAGGGAATATTTCCTTTGCTCATTTCAAAACTCAGCAAACTTTAAAACTCCAAAGTCTGTTTGACCTGTCCAGTAAAGTAATATCCTCCTGCAAAACTGCAGGGCTAAATAATAATCCTTTAAAACCACATAATGGAGCTATAACCAGACTAGTAAGCGTTGTTGGACAGACAGTGGCGAGCTGTGCTGGACTGTACAGTAAATCTGGGCTGGTTTTCACTTACATGAAAATGCTGCCTACACTGATAAGGACTACTAAAAATGCTCTCTAAAAAGCCACACTATTTTAAGGGCTATTGCAACAGAAAAAGATTAAGGATTCCCTGAGATGAAGCATGGTGATTTCTTGACTGCTGTGTTATTTTCAAGCTGTGAACACAGAAAACTTCCAAAATTATTCCCCTCCCACAAATCTTATGTTAAAAGTCTTTTCAGTACTGACTCCTGGAACAAATCCCAGTGATTTGATTGAGGAAAGCAAAGAGAACTTGGGTCAGCAATGTCAGTGCAATAGGAATGATAACTTCCTTCATAGAATCATAGAATCAACCAGGTTGGAAGAGACCTCCAAGATCATCCAGTCCAACCTAGCACCCAGCCCCAGCCAGTCAACCAGACCATGGCACTAAGTGCCTCATCCAGGCTTTGCTTCAACATCTCCAGGGATGGTGAATCCACCACCTCCCTGGGCAGCCCATTCCAATGCCAATCACTCTCTCTGCCAACAACTTCCTCCTAACATCCAGCCTAGACCTCCCCTGACACAACTTGAGACTGTGTCTCCTTGTTCTCTTGCTGGTTGTCTGGAAGAAGAGACCAACCCCACCTGGCTACAGCCTCCCTTCAGGTAGTTGTAGACAGCAATGAGGTCTGCCCTGAGCCTCCTCTTCTCCAGGCTAAACAATCCCAGCTCCCTCAGCCTCTCCTCACAGGGCTGTGCTCCAGGCCTTTCATCAGCCTTGTTGCCCTCCTCTGGACACGTTCCAGCACCTCAACATCTCCCCTGAATTGAGGGGCCCAGAAGGAAAGACTTTACCTTTTGAGAAGAAATGAGATGTGTTCTTCTTAGAGAGTCCTGTCTTGGACACACTGGTAAAAGATATCTTCCCTCTTGATCTAGATGAAAAGAATGAAGTTGTTTAAATGTACTTAGCATGTGGCTGTTGTTTCCCTTCCAAAGCAGAAAAGAGAGAGATATATACTAAGTCCTCAGCTGCAGCACTGCACCTTTGTTCTAGGCAGATGCCAACGGCAAACCTGCTACTTCACACTGCTCTTGTTACTTTGTGGAGCAATGATTTGATCTGACAAAGAGCTTCTAGCCAAATACCCTGTTAATAAAACAAGATGATGTGCTGCACCCTCTCAGAGGTGTGGGTGAAAAAGCAACCACAGTTAAGGGCATTAATACATGAAGTTAAAGGACATAAAAGCTTTGGCCGTGGGACTCTTTGTTGCCCATCCAATAAATTCTCCTACAAAGTGTACCCAAGCAATGAAAAGAAAATTTGAATGCTGAGAAATTCCAGACCTTTTTTAACATGCTTATGTTAATTACAGCCAGCCTGTCTCAAAGACAGCCTGAATCAGACAGGTCATTACTGTTCTAGAATGCTGCATGAGTTCTTCAAAGGGAATACATCATTTGAAAGGGGGAAAACAAGATGTATAAAGAGGAGTAAGGAAGCTAAGGAGGAAGCCAAAGAAAATAGAGTGTAAAATTAAGAAGATTTTCTGTCCACAAAGTCCATGACAAGATTTGAGTATCATAGAATCAGAATTATAGAATCAACCAGGTTGGAAGGGACCTCCAAGATCATCCAATCCAGCCTATCACCCAGCCCTAGCCAATTGACCAGACCACTAAGTGCCTCATCCAGTCTTGAACACCTCCAGGCATGACAACTCCACCACCTCCCTGGGCAGCCCATTCCAATGGCAAATCACTCTCTCTGTAATTTAATTCTATATGACATAAATCAGTGGAAATCAATGGAATGTATTTTGGAGAGTGCCATCTGCCCTATGGAAACTATCACAGGTGGGACTGTGGGGAAAAAAAATCCATCTTTTAACTGAAATTATTCACATGATGATGAAATATAGTCTGGATGAGGAAGTTCTTCACAGAGAGAGTGACTTGCCAGTTGAATGGGCTGCCCAGGGAGGTGGTGGAGTTACCATCCCTGGGGGTGTTCAAGAAAAGACTGGATGAGGCACTTAGAATCATAGAATCAAGCAGGTTGGAAGAGACCTCCAAGATCATCCAGTCCAACCTAGCCCCCAGCCCTAGCCAGTCAACTAGACCATGGCACCGAGTACCTCATCCAGTCTTTACTTGGTGTCATGGTCCAGTTGACTGGCTAGGTCTGGGGGATAGGTTGGACTGGATGATCTTGGAGGTCTCTTCCAACCTGCTTGATTCTGTGATTCTATGATTCTATGATTTTAATGCTCTAAGGTGAAAGAGAGTTAGTTACCTGGACATTCTGATCAATGAATCTTGAGAATCTCCACTCTGTAGTAAATATCCACAAACTCCTAGCAAGGAAGAGAGAGAGAAAAGAGAATGGAAAGTAACATCTAATCAAACTGTAGGATAGCAATGGAGTTAATTAGACTTAAAGGACCCTCAGGGGTTTCCAAAGCTTACAAAGTAGCTCACCCTTCCTTGGTATCTTTCTTTGGGATTTCCACCCAGTTTATTTTGTCTCAGGAGTGCTTTCCTGCACTGCTTATGAGTGTGTGATTACTTTGTTATCTTTGTTTATGTGCTTCTTATTCATGTCCCTCTTCTCTGGCCACTAGCCAAACAGGGAACAGTTTCTTATGTCACATTTATCTTGCTAATAAGACTTCCTCTCAAAAGTCCAATTTTCCCTGTTTGAAGGACTCATTATCTCCTTGTGGAAGTAGTGGCTGTTACGCTGCCTTGGCTCAGTTGTTTGATTTTGTCTTTCTCTCATCTCTTTTAACTACTTTATTAACTCTAGAGGAAAAAGAGTATCACCCCAAATCTAGGTTTCTTCTAAAGTTCAGCCTAAGTGTTCTCCTGTTTTCAGGAAATAGTGTGGAATCCCCTAAAATTCACTGTTGAAATCAAATAACTGCAGACTAACACTTGATCAGAAGCACCCAGGCTTAATTTAGGTATAATTACTTCCTTTAAACCTACATTGGAGAATATCACTGTGAAAAAAAATCATGGCAGAAGCGTGGCTGCACTCCTGTTGGAGAAAGCTGATTGAAACCAACTAACTGCTGCACTGTTGGAACCAAATAACTGCTGACTAACACTTGATCAGAAGCACCCAGGCTTAATTTAGGTATAATTATTTATTTTAAGCCAACATTGGAGGATAGCACTGTAAAAAATCATGGCAGAAGTGTGACTGCACTCCTGTTGGAGAAAGCTGATTTATTCTAGTGACATTGATGTCAAAATGTGTCTGTTTTGCAAAGGTATTAGCACTATTTTAGTCTACATAAATATTCATAGAATCATAGTCTAGTTTGGTCCATAAGGGACCTGGAAAGTTCAGCTAGTTCACCCCTCCTGCCATGGGAAAAGTTGAGGCACTGAAACATGTCCAGAGGAGGGCTATGAAGCTGGTGAGGGGCCTGGAGCAGAGCCCTGTGAGGAGAGGCTGAGGGAGCTGGGGGTGTGCAGTCTGCAGAAGAGGAGGCTCAGGGCAGAGCTCATTGCTGTCTACAACTACCTAAAGGGAGGATGTAGCCAGGTGGGGTTGGTCTCTTCTGCCAGGCAAGCAGCAACAGAACAAGGGGACACAGTCTCAAGTTGTGGCAGGGGAGGTCTAGGCTGGATGTTAGGAGGAAGTTGTTGTCAGAGAGAGTGATTGGCATTGGAATGGGCTGCCCAGGGAGGTGGTGGATTCGCCATCCCTGGAGGTGTTCAAGAAAAGCCTGGATGAGGCACTTAATACTATGGCATAGTTGATTGTCTAGGGCTGGGTGCTAGGTTGGACTGGATGATCTTGGAGTTCTCTTCCAACCTGCTTGATTCTATGATTCTATTCTGTGATTCAATGATGTAGAGACCTTCATGTAAGACTTCCTATTCTCCTGGATTAGTTAGGCTCAGGGAAGACTGTCTTGTGTTGTTTCTATCTGTTTACACTCAGCGTTAGGGCAATCTGTAGCTTTCGCTGGGCCAAAAGCTTTTCCCTTCTGCTGCAGTGCTTGCGGCTTTGGCGCTGACCCTCCCGCTCCGGCCACCGGCTCAGCACCGCGGACAGCGCCGGGCGCGGACCCCGGGCGCTGCGGCTCTCCCTGCCCCCTGCCAGCTCCTCTGCTCGCTCCCCTACAGCTTCCCCCGGCAGCTCACTCCGCAGCCAGACGGCCTGCGTGGAATCTCTCTTGTCTCCGAAGTGCGCCTGATGCATGCATACGACAGCCATTAGTCTTAACAGGAAGCAATCCAGACTCCAGTCTTATGGGAACTGTGCTTGTGGAAGGGGCATGATTGATGATAATGGGAAATGGTCTTGCCCTTAGACATACCAGATAGAAGAGCTGAGAGCTGTTTGCAGGTCTCTGTAACTTTGAGAGGTCGTTGAAACAGCAAAAGACTAGCATAGGATGCCAAGGTATGTGTTCAGCTGGTGTTACACAAGATAAATTTGATGTACAGCATAACCTGAGTATTTCATTTAGGTGAGCTGGGGAGGATGTGGTCCCCACAAAACCTGTGCTTTTAGATGCATGAACTGCAAAAATGAAAAGGTATAATCAAGGCTTATCTACATATGCTAGTCAAAAGGTTGAGTCTGTATGCCAAATGAAAACAGTTTTGACATAGAAGCATAGAATCAGCCAGGTTGGAAGAGACCTCCAAGATCATCCAGTCCAACCTAGCACCCAGCCTTAACCAATCAACTAGACCATGGCACTAAGTGCTTCATCCAGGCTTTTTCTTGAACATCTAAAGGGATGGCAATGCCACCACCTCCCTGGGCAGCCCATTCCAATGCCAATCACTCTCTCTGCCAACAACTTCCTCCTAACATCCAGCCTAGACCTCCCCTGGCATTACTTGAGACTGTGTCCCCTTGTTCTGTTGCTGCTTGCCTGGCAGAAGAGACCAGGAGCAAGTGAGCAGAGCCTGTCCCCCCACTCATGGCAGCCTTCAGATACTTATAAATCATCATCTATCAAATCCCCTCTAAGTCTTCTCTTTTCCAGACTAAAAAGTCCCACGTCAGCCTCTCCTCATCCTTATAGCCCTCCACTGGACCCTCTCCAGCAGATCTCTGTCCCTCTTAAACTGGGGAGCCCAAAAGTGAAGGCAGTGCTCAAGATGAGGTCTCACCAGGGCAGAGTAGAGAGGGAGAAGATAGCTCAGTGGAAAAGGATGTGCTCATTTATTTATTTACTTACTTATCCAATGTAAGAGGATGGGTATATGGTAGCCCTGGTTATCAAGAAATAGTTTAACTTGACTGAGTTAATTAACTTTGAGATCATCATTGGAAGTGTTCACATGTGCATGAAATGGGCTTTTGTCCATGGGGTTGTAGCTGCTTCTCTGATCCTGGAGGAAGAAATGCTTCAAAAAAAATATCAGGCACACTTCTGAACTAGTTCAGCCTCTCAAATGCTGTTCATAAAAAGAAATTATCATATGACCTACTTCTCTGTTCAATGTGTTAGCTAAAATGGTTTTTTTGGCACAACAAGAAGGGAGAGATGGCTCCTTGCCATACGCCTCTCTCTCATACCTTGAGCCATCAGCTGCTTAACTCCCCTCCCTTGCTCCCTCACTATACCCCTAGAACATAAAATACTTGATAGATGCACATTGTGTTTGCACACTTCAGTACTACATTGAATGTCTATATGAAGTTCTCAGAAAAAGAATGGATAAGGTATTCTGCAATTAGGCTCTTAGAGAAGAGATAATTCGCAGCAGTACTCTCAGAGGTGTATGTGTTTGAAGGATCAGTCTTCATCCCTGGAGCCTGACACAGCCCCAGGGTGCACTGCCACTAGTGTTTGTGAGCACAGCAGTGACATGGTGTCACAGAAAGCTAGGATCTAAGCATGAACTGAAAAACAATCCTTTTCTCCTCTTGTGTTTGTGGAGGACAGAGAAGGTAGGAGAAGCAGAGACATCACATGCGCCCTACCAGAGCTCCTGTTGCAGCTGTGGAGGTAGCAGAATGAGCTGTGGAGCAGCTATGCTATCTCCATAGTAACAGAAAGGCAAGGATGATGATTTGGTATTGAACATTCACTCTTCCCATTACTATGCAACCTCAGGATCATTTTTAAGTGCAGACTCCAAACAGAACCTTCCTTTTACACCCCAACATAGGAAAAGACAAACAATTGCAGAGCAGTCTTGTACTGCTGGGCAGGTCTGAACAAATGACAGAGAATCTTCTGCCAGAATGTTAAGTGCCACAACATAAAAACAGTAAATGTGTTTGCTGAAGAGATTGTGAAATAAATCCTACACTGACTGAATAAAGAGTAAAATGACAGACAAGCTTCTAGAGGCTCTCTCTTCCCTCCCCACTCAGGGAGCTCAGCTGTAAACCTTTCTGTTGCTTAGTGAAGGGAGGTGGATTAGGCTGCATGCTACTCAAAGCCATCTCTCTGACTCACTTTGACATATCATAGAATCAGCCAGGCTGGAAGAGAGCTCCAAGCTCATCCAGTCCAACCCAGCACCCAGCTCTGTCCAATCAACTAGACCATGGCACTAAGTGCCTCATCAAGGCTTTGCTTGAAAACCTCAGAACACCCTGGATGTGTGAGACTGAAAGTCTGCCTAGTTCTTAGTATTTTTTAATAGATTTTGTCCTTCTCTTGACACCTTTATCACTTCTTTCCCTAGGAAGTTCATTTCTTCTCTCTCTCTCTCTCTCTCTCTCAGCATGTACTGTAAGGTCATCATTGTTTTCTTGCTTTCATTGCTTCTTTCTCAGGGCTTTTTTTACTGTGTCTATCTAAAGAATGTTGGCCTGGTCAATGGGCAGAAGGATTGGGACTATTAACAGCAGTAAAATGCTGTCTGGTTTCCATAGCATTTTTCTGCAGTGGTGAATTTTCCACTGCATTACTGAAGAAATGGATTTGTGTACATGGTCAAGAAATGGATTTATGTACATGAATCATAGAATCAACCAGGTTGGAAGAGACCTCCAAGATCACCCAGTCCAACCTAGCACCCAGCCCTGTCCAATCAACCAGACCATGGCACTGAGTGCCTCAGCCAGGCTTTGCTTGAACACCTCCAGGGACGGTGACTCCTCCACCTCTCTGGGAAATGGATTTATGTACATGGTCAAGAAATAGTTTTATGTACATGGTCAAGAAATTGATTTATGTACATGGTCAAGAAATGGATTTATGTACACGGTCAAGAATTTCACCCATGATTTCTGGATATGATCATAGAATCCTTGAATCAGCCAGGTTGGAAGAGACCTCCAAGCTCATCCAGTCCAACCTAGCACCCAGCCCCATCCAACCAACTAGACCATGGCACTAAGTGCCTCATCTGGTCTTTTCTTGAATGATCACTTCCCTACTCCTGCTGGCCACACTGTTGCTGATGATTTATCACCACCAGGATGATGGTGATAAACAGGTCAGAAATTCACCCCCGAAGACATTATTGCTAGCATGGACAGGAAATTAGCTGCCTGTTCTTCTTCCTTCTAGTGATTAGAACAGGAACATTTTCCTGGCTTGAAATGAAATGTTTTAATTACATTTCTTTCTTCATTCTGTGCCTATTTCTTCCTCCCCTGAAAACAGCACGTGGTGAGCCATGAAACTGCATCTCTTAAGCAAGCAAAAAGAAGAAACTGTTACTGAGTTGCTGGGTTTGATATTAACATTTACTGACAAGTTTGTTCCACTACCCAGCAGCACTGACCTTATTATGCCAGTCTCATCTTCAAGCAGCCTCCATGCAGCAATGGGAAAAGAGGGTAGGCTATTTTTATGAACTACAAAATGCACACAGATGACAGTGCTTGCTGAAGCAAACACATCTTGTGGTGAGTTTAAAGGAACAGTAAAAAAAATATTAATGGGGTTGGTTTTTCTGTAGCTTGGAAGAGAAATACTACTATTTGAAGGCCTCTGCTGGAGTCCAACCAACTCCATTGCCCAGGTGGCCAAGAGAGCCAATGGCATCCTGGACTGCATCAGGAACAATGTGGCCAGTAGGACAAGGGAGGTTATTCTGCCCCTGTACTCAGCACTGCTCAGGTCACACCTTGAGTACTGTGTCCAGTTCTGGGCTCCTCAATTCAAGAGAGATGTTGAGGTGCTGGAAGGTGTCCAGAGAAGGGTGACAAAGCTGATGAGGGGACTGGAGCACTGCCTGATGAGGATAGGCTGGAGAAGAGAAGACTGAGAGGGGATTTAATCAATGTTTATCAATATCTGAGGGCTGGGGGTCAGGAGCTGGGGGACAGGCTCAGCTCACTGCTCCCTGGGATAGGACAAGCAGCAATGGATGGAAGCTGCAGCACAGGAGGTTCCAGCTCAACACAAGAGGGAACTTCATTACTGTAAGGGTCACAGAGCACTGGCACAGGCTGCCCAGAGAGGCTGTGGAGTCTCCTTCTCTGGAGCCTTTCAAGAGCTGTCTGGATGCATTCCTGTGTGCTCTGAGCTGGATTGTATGGTCCTGCTGTGCAGGGCGTTGGACTCAATGATCTCTTTGTGTCCCTTCCGACCCCTAACATGCTGTGAGCCTGTGATCTTTTTATGAAGAAAGATTTTCACTGAGCTTTCCAAAAGCACCAGGTATTAATCAGTTACAGAGTCTTTCTGTTCTTTAGAATGCCTTTAGTTTAGCTTTCATCATCTGAGGACCCTTTCATGACTTATTGAAAGGGAGTCTGCATTCTTGATCCATGTCCCACACATTTTACTTCTGTCTGAGAAACTCATTCAGCTGTTGTCCAGGGTCCCTCTTTCCAGAGTAGGCTCCCAGAAAAGCCAGCCAAAGGCAAATGTAAACCCATTCACTGGAAGATAGACCAGGACATAGCATTCAAACTGCATCAGTGGTACAAAGAGCAGATGAAGGGAAGACATCTGTTCTCTTCCTGCTTCACCCTTGCATTATGTGATTGTACAGCCTTGTTTAAGACAGTTAAGTGAAGTCCAGACCAATTTGTTTGAGGGTTCCCAGCAGGCAGCAACAAAATGGGAAGTGGTTGAAAATTCAATCCTGAGGATTAATTATACTTACAGAGCAGTATCAGGATTAGTTGATTGTCTATAATTCAACAGCAGATAGATGAAGAAGACTCATAATGGCAGGCAATAGAGAGCTAGCTGAGCTTCATCACATATAGCAACAGGGCTGTTAGAAAGATTGCAGAAGTAGTAGCACAGGTGTAAAATAGCAGGCACCAGACAACTAATATAGCTACAAAGCCTCCATCTTGTAATCTATGAAGTCTTAATGGAAGACAGAAATAACTGACAGTGAAATAAGCAAAGATCATAGAATCAAGCAGGTTGGAAGAGACCTCCAAGATCATCCAGCCCAACCTAGCATCCAGCCCTAGACAATCAACCAGACCATGGCACTAAGTGCCTCATCCAGTCTTCTCTTGAACAGCTCCAGGGACAGCAACTCCCTGGGCAGCCCATTCCAATGCCAATCACTCTCTCTGCCAACAACTTCCTCCTAACATCCAGCCTAGACTTACCCCAGCACAACTTGAGACTGTGGCCCCTTGTTCTATTGCTGCTTGCCTGGCAGAAGAGCCCAACCCCACCTGGCTACAATCTCTCTTCAGGTAGTTGTAGACAGCAATGAGCTCTGCCCTGAGCCTCCTCTTCTGCAGGCTGCACACCCCCAGCTCCCTCAGCCTCTCCTCACAGGGCTGTGCTCCAGGCTCCTCACCAGCTTCATTGCCCTTCTCTGGACACCTTCCAGCACCTCAACATCTCTCTTGAATTGAGGGGCCCAGAACTGGACACAGATCACACTGACTAAATCATCTTTCACTTTTCAGAGTGCCTGCCTTTCCTGGACCTCGTTATGGACTCTGTTTCTCAGCAGAGGCTGTGTTTTCCTGCACTGTGCAGCACCAAGGAGTGCCAGAGCTGATCAAGTAACAATGGTAATTGACTTTGATTTGCTCTTTGGAAATAAGCACTTATGCTTCTTTGCTGTTGAAGCAAAAGAGAGTAAAGTAGTGGCTACAGGCAGACTCTGAGAGCTGTTCAAATCAACCTTGACCACCCAGTCTGCCTCTTTGATTTGGCTGTGAGAATATTATAGGCTGCTTATGCCTTGCTAAAGCCACATCTACAAGTTTCCAGCTGTTCAATGACCCACTCATCTCATCATAGAAAGCCAAGGGGCTCATTGGGCATGATACACCCTTGGTATATCTCTGCTAGCTACTCCCAATCAAACTCTTGTGCTTCATGGGCCTGGAAATAGCCTCCAGGAAGATTTGTCTCTTAATTCTCCTGTGGATGGCCATTATGACTACTCATTTTTTTTCCCTTGCCCTTTGAAGATGGGTGTAATGCTTGCCTTGTTTTCCCCAGTCACTGTGGATTTCACCTAATTTCTGTGATCTCACAGTGATGATTCAGTGTGACATTGCAATGGCTTGTAGTAGTTCTTGAAGCACTCACATACACATCTCACCCAGTCCTTTGGACTTCATAGAATCATAGAATCAACCAGGTTGGAAAAGACCTCCAAGCTCATCCAAGTCCAAACTATCACCCAGCCCTAGACAATCAACTAGATCATGGCACTAAGTGCCTCATCCAGGCTTTTCTTCAACACCTCCAGGCAAATCCACCACCTCCCTGGGCATCCCAATCCAATGCCAATCACTTTCTCTGTGAAGAACTTCCTCCTAACATCCAGCCTAGACCTCCCCTGGCACAACTTGAGACTGTGTCCTTTTGTTCTGTCATTGGGTGCCTGGCAGAAGAGACCAACCCCACCTGGCTACAGCCTCCCTTCAGGTAGTTGTACATAGGAATGAGGTCACCCCGGAGCCTCCTCTCCTCCAGGTTGAACATCCTCAGCTCCCTCAACCTCTTGGGTTGTTGTGCAGAACCCTGCACTTGGCTTTGTTAAATCTCATCCCATTGGCCTCTGCCCACCCATCCAGCCTGTCCAGGTCCCTCTGCAGGGCTCTCCTACCCTCCAACAGCTCCACAGCTGCTTCTAGCTTGGTGTCATCTGCAAACTTACTGATGCTGGACTCAATCCCCTGGTCCAGATCATCAATGAAGATATTGAACAGGCCTGGGCCCAGCACTGATCCCTGGGGCACACCACTAGTGACAGCTGCCAGCTGGATGTGGCACCATTCACCACTAGTCTTTGAGCCAAGCCCTCCAGCCAGTTCTTGACCCATATCAGAGGGCATCTGTCCCAGCCACAAGCTGCCAGCTTTGCTTGTTGTGGCAGACTTCACAGAATCACAAAATAATTCAGGCTGAAATAGACCTCTGAGCTCATTAAGTCCAGCCTTGTTTGCATCCAATTTCCTCAGTGGCCCTTAATTTGGGGCATGTCATGGGAAAAAAAAGCAAATTCAGAACTGAACCTCCTTTTCCCTATGTTTTGGAAGTGAAAGCCTGAAGAAGAATGCCTTCTTAATGACACTGAGAATATAATTTTCTGATTCAGAGTGGTTATTCCAATTTACTTGAAGCTGCTCATAAAGCAGACTAAACTGTTCAGACTACAGCATGAGAGCTGAAATCTGCCAGACTCCATCTAGTTCCATGGTTGCTTTGAGACAATCAGGTCTTAGGACATATATTGCTTCCAAATGAGGGCAAATGCTGACATCCAGAGGCAGGATAATGCAATACTTTTTACAGTGGCTCATGCAAACCGTAATACTGAGTGCATGACAGAAGGACCTTAAGGAATGGCTTCTAAGGAACTTGCTTATGTGTTTGCAGGTAAATATTAACATAATGGAACAGCAGCAACAGAGCAAAATGAATAAAAGCAGAAGAGAAAGGATATCCTTTGAAATAGGGTGGTGTGGATCCTTTGGAGGTCTGTACTCTTGGACATGGGAAATGTTAAGAGGCAACAGCTGCAGCTTCAATGCTGCCTCTCACATGTGGACCTCATTGCTGTCTACAACTCCCTGAAAGGGAGGTTGTAGCCAGGTGGGGTTGGGCTCTTCTCCCAGACACCCAGCAAGAGAACAAGGGGACACAGTCTCAAGTTGTGCCAGGGGAGGTCTAGGCTGGATGTGAGGAGGAAGTTGTTGGCAGAGAGAGTGATTGGCATTGGAATGGGCTGCCCAGGGAGGTGGTGGAGTCGCTGTCCCTGGAGGTGTTGAAGCAAAGCCTGGCTGAGGCACTTAGTGCCATGGTCTGGTTGACTGGCTAGGGCTGGGTGCTAGGTTGGACTGGATGATCTCGGAGATCTCTTCCAACCTCATTGATTCTATGATTAAGTAAATAAAAGTTGATAAAAGTAATTTCCCAGTACCCTGACAGGAATGTGTCTCATTAATCCCATTTAGAGAGTAGGCTAAGGCATATCCAAGGTAATACCAAGGACCTCTTAATTCTAGTGGCCAGCTTTAGATAATTAGAAATTGTTTTTTTAAAGTGAATATTATATAACATTGTTGCTTCTCTCATGGCTGAGCACAGGAGGTCATACTGGAGACCTCCTGAAGTCCCTTCCAGCCTGAATTGCCCTGTGATTCTGTGACAAAGCAGTCAGGGAATTGGCACAACAATATTACAAGTTATGAAGGGTATGGGATTAAGAACTACCTTCAGAAAGCTTCATTTAATTGCTTAGTTCAGCATCTGGAATTTGCTCTGGGACACAGACTCTAAGAAGACACTCAGCTACTTAAATCATCACATCACTTTACCTCATGCAAGAGGCAAGATTAATCTGGACAAACACCTTTGAACTTAAAATTCAGTCAGCCTGGAAGGCTGAAAAATGTGATTAAATATTGGGCCAAAGCCTGTGAAGGGAATGAAGCTTTCAAAAGTGCATTTCTCTACAGAATCAAGGCTGAAAGTCTAATACCTAATGGCCATTCATTGCCTTGCCTCAGGTTTGGAGCTTATAAGTGAAAGCCTCTGTGGATTTGTTGGTCTGCAGAGGCTTCCCTAAAATATTGAGCAGCCCTTGCCTTAGACACAAAGCAAGGGAAGACTGCTCTAAGCAACAGCTTTTTCTGCCTGCTGTGCTGAAGGGACTGAATGATGGTGCCATGGACATCACTCAGAAACAGAAGTGTAATTAATGACTATATCATAGTGCTTCAATGATGGCATTTTCTAATCCCCAAGTTCTTCATTTTATACTGGTAGTAATATTTTGTTCTGACAGGAATGCTGTCCTGTAGGATGGGTGCAAGTGCTGGAGATATTGAATTCCAGTGAATTTAATTATTCCATTAAATTCCAAAGGTGTTAAGGTCCTCATCTTTTCTCAATAGAATTTTAATCTTAACAACATTTGACTTGCACATTTCTGATCCAAATGCTTTGTCTGCATGGATCCAGTCCCTACAGACATAAGATGTGCTCAGTCCCTGCCTAGGAAAGTGATTTCTCCAGGAATCTTTGCTGGCATTGGGCTGTGTAGACACTGCAAACTCAATATTAACAAGCAAGACCTGTGGGTCTGATGCCAGAGGCTCTCCAGGGATCTGAAGTATCTCTATCTGGGATAAAGCAGACTGATGTGCAGGATAGCATGCTCCTGGAGGCTATAAACTGTCTTCTGTTGATGTCCAGTACCTGTAGCAGAGCAGGAGACAGCATATGTCATGGTAGCTATAGTGTTTTTGGAGAAGCAGTAGCCTCCTTGCATGGCTGAAGAACATTGGAATGGGCTGATCAGGCAGGTGGTGAAGTCACCATCCCTGGAGGTGTTCAAGCAAAGCCTGGATGAGGCACTTAGTGCCATGGTCTGGTTGATTACAGTATCACAGTGTCACAGTATCACAGTATCACCAAGGTTGGAAGAGACCTCACAGATCATCAAGTCCAACCCTTTACCACAGAGCTCAAGGCTAGACCATGGCACCAAGTGCCACGTCCAACCTTGCCTTGAACAGCTCCAGGGACGGCGACTCCACCACCTCCCCGGGCAGCCCATTCCAGTGTCCAATGACTCTCTCAGGGAAGAACTTTCTCCTCACCTCCAGCCTAAATTTCCCCTGGCACAGCCTGAGGCTGTGTCCTCTCGTTCTGGTGCTGGCCACCTGAGAGAAGAGAGCAACCTCCTCCTGGCCACAACCACCCTTCAGGTAGTTGTAGACAGCAATAAGGTCACCCCTGAGCCTCCTCTTCTCCAGGCTAACCAATCCCAGCTCCCTCAGCCTCTCCTCGTAGGGCTGTGCTCAAGGGACAGGGCTGGGTGCTAGGTTGGACTGGATGATCTTGGAGGTCTCTTCCAACCTGGTTGAATCTAGGATTGTATGAAATGTTTGCTGCCACAAGATGGCAGATGGGAACAAGATAAGTCTACAAGGAGAGGATTTAACAGACCAGTTTCCTCATCTTTGAGCCAAGTAATAGTTGCAGAGAGTGATTCATTTACCTTGTGGCCAACAATGGGACTTTGATGGCAAACAAGGAAATGTTTTCACTGATGTTGAAGGGTAGCAGATGAAGCCTGGGAAACAGCTGGCAGTAAATGAATACCATAAAACCAGCTCAGAGACTAATAACATTAAGATTTTAGTAGCATTCTGGATTTTACAAGGCTGATCTTTGCATGAAGTAAATTTCCTAGGCATGAATTTTAGGCATTCAAGTGAGGGTATGATTATTGTCAACAAATCTTTATGGTTTTGGTACTTTTAAATTGTGTGTAATATTGCAACAACTGAATGTACCTGATGGGATGCAATCTCTTTCCTGAAGTGATGCAGTCTCTTTCCCGAGGTGATGCAATCTCTTTCCAGTGTGCACTTGCAGCCCAAAGAGCCAACCATATCCTGGGCTGCATCAAGAGAAGTCTAGCCAGCAGGTTAGAGGAGAGGTTTCTCCTCTTTGTCTCCACTCAGATTAGACCCTACCTTGATTACTGCAACAGTTCTGGAGCCTCTGTTACAGGAAAGATGTGGACATGCTGGACTGTGTCCAGAGAAGGGCCACGAGGATAATCAGAGGGTTGCAGCTCCTGGCTCCTATGGAGACAGACTGAGCGAGTTGGGGTTGGTCACTCTGGAGGAGGCTCTGAAGCAACCTTATTGTGGCCTTCCAGTATCTGAAGGGGTCTACAAGAAAGCTAGGGAGGGACTTTTTAGGGTGTCAGGTAGTGATAGGGCTGGGGGGAATGGAGAAAAACTAGAAAGAAGTAGATTCAGACTGGATGTTAGGAAGAAGTTCTTCACCATAAGGGTAGTAAGCCACTGGCACAGATTTCCCAGGGAGGTGGTGCAAGCTCCATCCCTGGAAGTTTTTAAGGCCAGGCTGGATGTAGCTCTGAGCAACCTGATCTAGTGTGAGGTGTCCCTGCCCAACAGAAGATGGGGTTGGAACTGGATGATCTTCGAGGTCCCTTCCAACCCTGACAATTCTGCAGTTCTGTGGTATGTGGTTTACCACTGGTCTTGCCCTTTCCCCATTTAAATCTAACCACCTCTCTCTCTCTCTTTTAATGGGGCTAGAAACCTAAGCAATCTCCCTCTGCTCCAGGACACTACCCTGTTTGGGGCAGATAATCTCCCCATCAAAACTGGAGCTTTGCTTTGTTCAGACTTGCTCTGAGCAGTCCCACATGGTTCTGGCTGGGAAATGTGAAACACAAGGGCCAGTGCTCTGCTAAGAGATTCTGACACTCACTGAAAGCCTTTGAAGTACTTTGTACATCAGCTTTCCAGCTGATAGTTCCAGCTACATGAGTTCACAGAATCACAGACAGTTAGGGGCTGGAAGGGACCTCGAAAGCTCATCCAGTCCAACCCCCCTGCCAGAGCGGCATCACCTACACCAGATCACACAGGAACATGTCAAGGCAGGTTGTGAACATCCCCTGAGAGGGAGACTCCATAACACCCCTGGGCAACCTGTTCCAGTGTTCTGTCATCCTCACAGGCTAAGATTTCCTCCTCATGTTTAAACGAAACTTCCTATGCCTCAGCTTCCACCTATTGCCCCTTGTCCTGTCACTGGGCATCACCCAGCAGAGCCTGGCTCCAGCCTCCTGCCACTCACCCTGCACATATGGATAAGCATAACCGAGGTCACCCCTCAGGTTCCTGCTCTCCAAACTAAAGAGCCTCAGCTCCCTCAGCCTCACCTCATAAGAGAGATCTTCCATTCTCATCACCATTTTTGTGGAGTTACAAGTGTTTTTCCACTGGTTTGAGACAGGGACTCCATGTGGATTTAATATCCCTGTGCAATGTGAGCTTGCTAGAAATCATGGGACCATAGAACCATTTGGTTTGGGAGAAGCCTCTAAGATCATTGAGCTCAAATGCAGTATTGCAGCAAGCCTTAGCAAGAGGCTAACCAGTACCAGCCTGGCAGCTCTCCGGGGCACAGACCTCCTGAATTACAAGGGAGAATCAAATAGAGCAGTTTTGAAACCTCTGCCCACCAAACAAGCAGCCTTGCTTGAGGGCCCAGAGCAGAACTCATTGCTGTCTACAGCTACCTGAAAGGAGGCTGTAGCCAGGTGGAGGTTTGGACTCTTCTCCTAGGCACCCAGTGACAGAACAAGGGGACACAGTCTCAAGATGTGCCAGGGCAGGTCTAGGCTGGATGTTAGGAGGAAGTTGTTGGCAGAGAGAGTGATTGGCATTGGAATAGGCTGCCCAGGGAGGTGCTGGAGTCACCATCCCTGCATGTGTTGAAGCGAAGCCTGGATGAGGCACTTAGTGCCATGGTCTGGTTGATTGGCCAGGGCTGGGTGCTAGGTTGGACTGGATGATGCTGGAGGTCTCTTCCAACCTGATTTATTGTACGACTGATTCTATGATTAAGCCCCAAGTGATGCCTGTTTAGGGATTAGCAGAGCTGGGACAGTTTGGCTGTCAAAGTGGTTCCCTACTTGCAAAACACCTTCACATCTGAAGGCTTGCCACTTGCAAGCTGTGAATCCTACCTAACATCTTCATGGATGCACACAGCTAACAAATGAACCTTCAACACCCCCACCCAGTGTAAGAGACCCCAGTTTCTAACCAGGCACAGCAAACGTTAGAGGTGTCTTTGATGTCCCAGCTGAGTGATTGAAGGTCCAGGTTGGAGAACAAGACTCTCTTCAGCTTGCCAAATTGAGCTGATATGCTCTCTAAAGGTCACTAATTATTCATCTGGGTCTTGTAGCACTTTCCTGTTCCATGTTCTGCCTCTTCACTGCATTTTTTGCCTTAGGTTGGTCTCTCAGTTGCAATAGAAGACACCCAAGGAGCCCATGTAAATATTTCTCATGAAGCTGGTTCTTCTCAAAGAATATTAAGGTTTTGATGGAAGTAATTAAAAACTCTCCACCTTTCTGTAAAGGATTTAAAATACCCTAAGGATGTTTTAACATGATAACCTTTAGATTAAGAGTTGAAGAGAGATGACAAAATGATCTGTTCTGTCTGTTAGCCTGCCTTGGAACCTTCTTCATATTTGGATTGAAATAGCTGTAGGATCTTGGTCCCCAAAGCAGGCTCTGCTGTTTTCATGTGCTGTGAAGAAATGGGAAGAACATGTGGAATAGATAAAGTTGTGGAGATCATAGAATCGTAGAATCAGTCAGGGTTGGAAGGGACCACAAGGATCAGCCAGTTCCAATCCCCCTGCCATGCCCAGGGACACCCTACCCAAGAGCAGGCTGCACACAGCCTCATCCAGCCTGGCCTGAAACACCTCCAAACAAGGAGCCTCAACCACCTCCCTGGGCAACCCATTCCAGCCTCTCACCACCCTCATGCTCAACAACTTCCTCCTCAGATCCACTCTGAATCTCCCCACCTCCAGCTTTGCTCCATTCTCCCAGTCCTCTCACTCCCTGACAGCCTCAAAAGTCCCTCCCAAGCGTTTTTTTAGGCCCCCTTCTGGTCCTGGAAGACCACAAGAAGGTCACCTGGGAGCCTCCTCTGCTCCAGACTCAACAGCCCCAACTCTTTCAGTCTGTGCTCACAGCAGAGCTGCTGCAGCCCTCTCAGCATCCTCATGGCCCTTCTCTGGACACACTCCAGCATCTCCACATCCCTTTTGTAATAGAGGCTCCAGAACTGGATGCAGTACTCCAAGTGTGGTCTCAGCAGAGTAGAGGGGGAGAATCACCTCCCTGGCCCTGCTGGCCACACTTCTCCTGCTGCAGCCCAGGCTCTGGTTGGCTTTCTGGGCTGCAAGTGCACTCTGCTGGCTCATGTTGAGCTTCTCATCCACCAGCACCCCCAAGTGCCTCTCCTCAGGGCTGCTCTCCAGCCACTCACTGCCCAGCCTGCATTTGTGCTTGTCATTGCTTTGACTCAGATGCAGGACCTTGCACTTGGTGTTGTTGAACCACCTGCGATTGGCTTGTGCCCACCTCTCCAGCCTGTCCAGGTCCCTCTGGATGGATCCCTGCCCTCCAGCCTGGCTGCTGCACCACACAGCTTTTTGTTGTCACCAAACCTGCTGAGGCTGCACTCAATGCCTCTGTCCATGGCACCCACGAAGATGTTGAACAAGACTGGTCCTAGGACTGATCCCTGAGGGACTCCACTTGTCACTGGCCTCCACTTGGCCATGGAGCCATTGACAGCCACTCCTTGGGTGCAGCCCAATGGACATGGAGAAGGAAAAGCTGGAAGACAAGAGAACTTGTTAAAATTGATATAGCCCCAGTAAGTACCAGTGAGTAGCAAAATTTACTGCTTTCCTACATCAACAGATGCACACAAAGAGATTACTTTTCTAACTATTCCCTTTTGTGTTTCCTATCTCCCTAAATACTTCATGTGGGATTTCTCCACAGAGGCAATGACTCAATCCATGCAAACCAACAGTTCTCCCACTTACCCTCCCGGGAAGGAAAGTTTATTTTGGTTGAACTGGGTGATTACAGCAATGGAGGAGACTTGAATACTTGATTTTTCTGCTGGAGCAGAAGTCAAAGAATGCTCAGAGGTGGTGAGCTCTTAAGTAAGATCAGTGATGTCTCCTGGCTGATCTCCTTGCATTGCTAAAGAAAGACCTAACTCCAGGTCTTCTAATCATGCCTTTGAGGCATCACCTCTCTGGAATGCCACCTTTGCTTTGATTTAAAACCACACTAAGAGAAGTATGACTCAAACCCCACTCCAGTGGTTTAGAGGCAAAATGGATTGATGGAACTGTTGCAAGAAACTGAAACAGATTAGGCATTGGTCTGCAAAGCTCTTGGCTGAAAACAGGAACACCTGATTTCCTTTGAGACTTGAGTGTGTTTCAAGCAAGGTGGACTTAATCACCTATAGATAGAGGTGCATGTGTGTATATACACATACAAATACATGCACACACACAGGCATATCTTTCTGTGAAGATATGAGCTACACAAAGCATTATCTGTACCAGTGGATGTCATATAAATATCTTGCATTTATCTTTATGGATCCATATGCTCTTAAAAGTGAGAATCATATTAACACATGTACATTTGTGTACAAGTTTCTCTCTGTATACTCACACTTTGTACACTCATCCATACCTATATATATACATACATCTAAGTATAGAAGGTATAGGATATATGCCTGTATATATACAGGCACAGATGGTATTTATGTGGCTCCAAACCTTGAAGTGTTTTCTAATCATTGTGCTCACAGAATCACAGAATCAACCAGGTTGGAAGAGACCTGCAAGATCATCCAGTCCAACCTAGCACCCAGCCCTGTCCAATCAACATAGACTCACAGAATGAACCAGGTTGGGAGAGACCTCCAAGATCATCCAGTCCAACCTAGCACCCAGCCCCAGCCAGTCAACCAGACCATGGCACTGAGTGCCTCGTCCAGGCTTTTCTTCAACACCTCCAGGGATGGTGACTCCACCACCTCCCTGGGCAGCCCATTCCAATGCCAATCACTCTCTCTGTCAACAACTTCCTCCTAACATCCAGCCTGGACCTGCCCTGGCACAACTTGAGACTGTGTCCCCTTCTTCTGTTGCTGGTTGCCTGGCAGAAGAGACCAACCCCACCTGGCTACAGCCTCCTTTCAGGTAGTTGTAGACAGCAATGAGCTCTGCCCTGAGCCTCCTCTTCTCCAGGCTGCACACCCCCAGCTCTTTCAGCCTCTCCTCAGAGGGTTTGTGTTCCAGGACTCTCACCAGCTTTGTCACCCTTCTCTGGACACCTTCCAGCACCTCAACTACTCTCTTGAATTGAGGAGCCCAGAACTGGACACATAATTCATCAATCTGTTGCCTAGAGACTGATCTCAAGAGTGAAATTGCACTACTCTTAGTCATTTTCTTTCAGGCTGCCTTTGAGAGACACAGTACTGGAGCAGATATCTTGATTTTTGAGACCTCCCATAACTTGCACACCAGACATTGAAGTGCTGTCTGGAGCAAACTGTTATGGGACTTGAAGTTCAGATTGTAACATTGGAGGCTTCTTGATTGTGATGGTTTGGGTGTTCCCTGCCCCAGCCTGAGAAAATGACCCAGACTAGGCTCAGTTGATCTGGCAATGGAATGAAGCTTTATATTTACAAGTTAGCACAATATCCAAGCAGATATTTACAATCTATACAGCTATAGACAGAAATAGACAAGTTCAAAAGGTAATACAGAAACACAGCAGCCCTCCCAGACACCAGTCCCCAGGAGGGGCTCCCAACCACCCTTCAACCTTCTCCCACCCCTCCACCTTACCCCAGACTTTGCCTTATGTTTCAAGGAGAGTTTGGAGGGTTGTCCAGGGGGATTAGGAAACAGAGGGATTAGTCATACAGACAGCAGGTTGGGTTAGAGAGAAATGCAGCCCCAAAGACAGAGAGCAAACAACTCTGTTATCTATATTTGTGTTCTTGTTCTTATCCATCTCAGCAAGCCTATAAGTGCAGCAACCATCACCATTGTTTTCTTTTCACAGCCTAGCATCTAATTTGGGGGAAAATAGAATAACTCTATTTTTGTATAATGTTCCTGACTGGGCCACATTAATTCCCTGCCTCCACAACAGAAATATACAGGTTAACCTGCCAGGCTGGCTTATCCTCTTGGTTTTGTTTTAAATCATTACAAGAGCCTATTGAAGAGAAGAATTCCTATGGCCAGTTCATCTTGACTATTTGGACTTTGCAGAGAATGGAGAGGGCTTATTGCTACACAATGCCTGGCACACACAAAAGGGATTAAGCAAAGAAAAGGCTTTCATGCATTTCAGTGATTAGAAGTGAGTGCATAATGACACAAGATAAACTCTTCCATATTTTGACCTGATTTCCTTAGAAGAAAACACAGTGTGAACAGAAAATCAGTTGTGAGTCTGATAGATTTTATGCAAAGAACAAAAGAGAGGTTTGTTGAAAGACTGTAAAAGGTTTGATGAGACCCTGGAGTGGAGGAAAAATGCCCTCTTCATGAGGCAGCTGTGCTCTGAGGGGAAAACAGTTGTAATGAGCAAGGTAGTTTGAGTGCCTAGCCTAATTCATAGTATTAATTGAAGGAGTTAGGAGCACAGGGAGATAAAAATAAAACATTTTCTCACCTGCTGCCACAGATGTGAATTTTAGTGCTGCAAGAACACTTTAACTGGTGGCACAGAAATTCAGAGGTGACAGAAAGTGCTTGGAGCCTTAATTGAGCAAGAGGTGGATAGCATCTCTGATACATCTGCAGGGCACTGCAAGGTCAAATCCAGTTTCTTTAAGTGGAGTATATTTACTGCTCACAGGTATTTTCCAAGGATGAAAGACTCAAGAGGATAAAGTTCAAAACATTAGTGCCATTCTTAATATACTTTTTCAGTTTTAGACCAATATGAGACTCATTAATAAGGTGTACAATATTCTTTTGGTAGGCAGCCTTACAGGGGCTCAGAGGTAAAGTCCCATCCTGAATAAAAAGTAGAATCATAGAATCAGTCAGGGTTGGAAGGGGCCACAAGGATCAGCCAGTTCAAATCGCCCTGCCATGCCCAGGGACACCCTACCCTAGAGCAGGCTGCACACAGCCTCAGCCAGCCTGGCCTTAAACACCTCCAGCTATGGGGCCTCAACCACCTCCCTGGGCAACCCATTCCAGCCTCTCACCACTCTCAGGCTCAACAACTTCCTCCTCACCTCCACTCTTAATCTCCCCATCTCCAGCTTTGCTCTGTTCCCCCAGTCCTGTCACTCCCTGACAGCCTCAAAAGTCCCTCCCCAGCTTTTTTGTAGCCCCCTTCAGATCCTGCAGGTCACCTGGGAACCTCCTCTTCTCCAGACTGCACAGCCCCAACTCTTTCAGTCTGTGCTCACAGCAGAGCTGCTGCAGCCCTCTGAGCATCCTCGTGGTCCTGCTCTGGACACACTCCAGCATCTCCACATCCCTCTTGTAATGGAGGCTCCAGAACTGGATGCAGTACTCCAGGTGGGGTCTTAGCAGAGCACAGTAGAGAGGGAGAATCAGCTCCTTGGCCCTGCTGGCCACACTTGTCCTGCTGCAGCCCAGGCTCTGGTTGGCTTTCTGGGCTGCAAGTGCACACTTTTTAATAGGTTACCATGTAATCTCTAATTACATGCTTCAGAATATTTCTATTGTGTGTGTGACTAATTTGCATACCAAAAATTTTAGGTCCTAAAAGTATCCACAAATAGAAGATTCAACAACAAAAAAACCTAAACCCCAAAGATAGATCAGAGAGATACTATCATGAGAAGTTTAAGTGAGATTTCACAAGGATGACTGAGCTATCTGAGCGTCTCTTCTATGGAGAGACTGAGAGACCTGGGGCTGATTAGTTTGGAGAAGAAAAGACTGAGAAGAGAACTCATCAACAACTATAAATATCTGAGGGGTGGGTGTCAAGAGGATGAGGCCAATCTCAGTTGTTCACAGTGGTAAGACAAGGAGCAACAACTACAAACTTGAACATAGAAGGCTTCATCTCAACATAGAATCATAGAATCAAGCAGATTGGAAGAGACCTCCAAGATATCCAGTCCAGTCTATCCAACTTATCTATCCAGTTCAACCTATCCAACCAAGATCATCCAGTACAACCCTATCCAATTAACTAAACCATGGCACTAAGTGCCTCATCCAGGCTTTGCTTCAACACCTCCAGGGACAGTGACTCCACCACCTACCTGGGCAGCCCATTCCAATGCCAATCACTCTCTCTGACAACAACTTCCTCCTAACATCCAGCCTAGACCTCCCCTGGCACAACCTGAGACTGTCTTCCCTTGTTTTGTCACTTGGTGCCTGGGAGGAAAGACCAACCCCACCTGGCTACAGCCTTCCTTCAGGTAGAGATATTAGGGATGCTCTGGATGGCATAGAAGTAGAGATCAAGGATGATCAGGTTGAGTCCCTATGGGTAAGGATTAAGGGGAAGGCCAACAAGGTTGACATCCTGGTTAAAGTCTTTTATAAGCCACTCAAACAAGAAAAAGAGGTTGATTTGTTAGTCTTTAAGCAGTTGGATGCTGCCTCAAGATCCCCTGACCTCCTTCTTGTGTGTGACTAACATGCCAGACATCTGCTGGGATTTAAACACTGCAGAGAAGAGGCAGTCTAGAAGGTTCCTAGAGTGTATGGAGGACAACTCTCAGTTGTTATGTGAACCTACCAGGGGTGCAGCCCTGCTTGACCTTCTGCTCACAAATAGAGAGGGGCTGGTGGGAGATGTGGTGGTTGGAGGCTGCCTTGGGTCCAGTGACCATAAAATTATAGAGGTTTCAACACATGGTGAAAGCAGGAGGGGCACAGGTTGATTGGCTAGGTTGGACTGGATGATCTTGGAGTTCTCTCCCAACCTGGTTAATTCTATGACTCTATAATAATGGAAAGCTCACAGCAAACCAGAGACGTGCTATGCTGCCTGATAAATAAGATGAATGCTTTCTTTGAATTACTTCACTTTTTGTGGCTTTCTTCAGCTGAAACAGGCAACACCTTATTTCTTATCTCCTGGAGATCATTGTATTGGCTTTCTCCTCAAAAACTACCTGGCTGGTAAGCATGCACACATGCACACATGAAAAGGAAGAAGCCAGAAGCTAAGCTGCCATGACTTCTGGACCTGCAGCTAGGGGAACAAAGCAAACAGCTGAGCTTCTTGTAGTGCTCTTCTGTGTTTCTACACTTTAATGCCAGACATTGCTTATGCTGGCACTTTAAAACCTATTTCCAATCTGTGCTGGGCAGTGTGAAATGAGGGCCTGCTGGAATATGAAAGCAGAGAAAATTCTTGCACTTCCCACCCCACTTTACTGGTGATCTTTTAACTCTAAGGAATGGTGCAATTACCATTTGGAAGGTGGTTAAGCTGAGCCTTTTAAGTATTTTATTCTCACAAGATTCTTCTTCTCAACCAATGACATTATTGCTGTGTTGCTTTAATGACAAAACCTTTATACAAATGGATGTTATGAATTAGGTGATTTCTGCTGAGGGTCAAGATTCAGAGACAGCCTCACCTCAGAACACAAGAATAAATTTTTGCCTGATTAAAGTGAACTTCTGAAGGAAGCAAGCAGAGTTAACATTTACTCAAGAGATAATAAATGGTGATGTTCTGCAGAGAGTGCTATGCTCTTATTAGCCTCATCAGCACGAGCTGGGACTCTTTCCATCAACCCTAACTTAAAGTTCAGTGGTTAATTTTTATCCAGACCTACTGAGTCATGTTGCTGAGATCTGTGCAGCAGGAAGCAGAATGCCAGCTCCTCTTCTTCTGGATCAGCCAGATGCTGCACATCCCTTCTGAGTTGAAAACTGAGCAACACACAGAAGCTGTTCCCTGAAGGAGAAGGAAAACATGAATAAATACAGTGTCCCAATAGAATTGAGAAGCCAGCATTGCAGAGAGTCTTGGTGAAGATTAGGTAAAGGCACTCTATACCTCTTTCCAGATTGGAAATGTAATTATAGAATCACCCAGGTTGGAAGAGATATCTGAGATCATCCAGTCCAACCTAGCACCCAGCCCTGGACAATCAACCAGACCATGGCACTAAGTGCCTCATCCAGGCTTTTCCTGAACACCTCCAGGGACTGTGACTCCACCACCTCCCTGGGTAGCCCATTCCAATGCCAATCACTCTCTCTGCCAACAACTTCCTCCTAACATCCAGCCTAGACCTCCCCTGGCACAAACTGAGACTGTGTCCCCTTGTTCTGCTGCTTGTCTGGCAGAAGAGACCAAATCCCAGCTGGCTACAGCCTCCCTTCAGGTAGTCGCAGACAGCAATGAGCTCTGCCCTGAGCCTCCTCTTCTGCAGGCTGCACACCCCCAGCTCCCTCAGCCTCTCCTCAGAGGGCTGTGCTCCAGGCCCCTCACCAGCTTCATTGCCCTCCTCTGGACATGTTCCAGCATCTCAACATCTCCCTTGAATCCTCATATGAAGAACTTTGCTGCAGAGAAACCTTAGAAATTGTATGTCAACATCTAATATTATTGATCAGAGACTAAAAATCATTTTGCATTACTTGACAGACTTCAGAAATGGGCTCTTGAGAGCAGGCTTTTTGTAAGGAACTCAACAGCATGCAAAGTAATCTCAGTGTAAGCAGGTGAGCTATCTTTGTTGTTGACCTCAGTGTTGTTAACCTTCCAGGGAGGAGGCTCAGGGCAGAGCTCATTGCTGTCTACAACTACCTGAAGGGAGGCTGTAGCCAGGTGGGGTTGGTCTCTTCTGCCAGGCAAGTAGCAACAGAACAAGGAGACACAGCCTCCAGTTGTGCTGGGGGAGGTCTAGGCTGGATGTTAGGAGGAAGTTGTTGTCAGAGAGAGTGATTGGCATTGGAATGGGCTGCCCAGGGAGGTGGTGGAGTCACTGTCCCTGGAGGTGTTCAAGCAAAGCCTGGCTGAGGCACTTAGTGCCATGGTCTGGTTGACTGGCTAGGGCTGGGTGCTAGGTAGGACTGGATGAGCTTGCAGGTCTCTTCTAACCTGGTTGATTCTATGATTCTATGCCCAGTTATTATCACACTTTTCTCCCTGGAGTTTTATGATAAATTCACAGAGTTTAAGATCAAGTGAACAGAGTTTTAGTTTTGCATCAGAAAAAGAAGTTGTCCAGCTTTATCATTGTGTCAGTTACTCATCTTACCATCTTCAGAATCTGCCTTGGATTTATTTTCCTGCACCTGTGTGAAGAATTATTGTAACTGACTATTTTTCCCCCCCTGCCTGAAATGGCTGTAGTGCTCCTCTCCCTCCTGCCAAAGACATAATCAGCCAATTAAAGCAGGAAATGCTCTAAAAGGTCAGAGCTACATATGCAGCTTATTGTCATAGCTCTGAAAAGCCTAACATTAATTACCTCAGAAAGAAAGTGGTGTAACCAAGAGAAAAGTATACAGCACAAAACCATTTGTTTGGGTCCAATGGTGAAGGTGTTCAAATCACATATGCTCAGATTGCTTCTGGTGCCTTGTCAGATGATGTCCTTTGCAGTGTCTCCAGGGATGGAGTGTTTCTCCTAAGCTTTTCTTTCATGGTTGTCAGCTTAAAGAATATTATTCATTTGAGTAAGTGCTGCCTCTGCTGCCTGTATGTATTGGGAATATTCCCTGCTGCTGATTTTTTCCCCCATTTAATTAGCCATTTAATTGAAAGCTGAATTCAACAGCCTCATTTCAGATTCTGATTTGCTGGAACTGATATAGAGTGAATAGTTCTTGTTTGCTTGGGTTTATATTTTTAAGGTAAAAGGCCCAGCCAGGCAACTGAAAATTAATCAGGGGGTTTGAAACAACAAAATAACCTTTGCTGGAAGGAAACTGCCTGCAAGGTCAGCTCACTGAATAGTGAAATGTGCTTTTCAATGTGATAGCTTGAACTGAATGATCTTAGAGGTCTCTTCCAAGCTGATTGATTCTATAATTCTATGATTCTATGAAACAAGGTTGGATTGGGTCATTCTGGAGGTTTCTTCCAAGCTGGTTTATTCTATGAAACAAGGTTGGATTGGGTGATCCTGGAGGTATCTTCCAACCTGGTTGATTCTATGATTCTATGTAACAAGGTTGGATTGGGTGATCCTGAAGGTATCTTCCAGCCTGGTTGACTCTATGAAACAAGGTTGGATTGGGTGATCCTGGAGATCTCTTCCAACCTGGTTGACTCTATGATCCTATGAAACAAGGTTGGATTGGGTTATCCCAGAGATCTCTTCCAACCTGGTTGATTCTATGATCCTGTGATTCTATGAAACAGAATAGACAGCTGGTAAAAAGAAGTGGCTGTCCCACTCTGGTGTTCATGCCATCTCACCTTGAATACTGTGTGCAGTTCCAGGATTTACATTAAGAAAGATTTGAAAGTCTTTGAGTGAGTCCAGAGAATGGCAATGTGATGGTTTGGGTGTTCCCCACCCCACGCCCCCACACTTAAGAAAATCACCCAGGCTAGACTCAGCCAAGCTGGAAATTAAAGAATGAAGCTTTACATTTACAGCTTAGCACAATATCCAAGCAGGTACTTACAATCTGTACAGCTAGACAAGTTAAAAGTAATGCAGAAACTCAACAGCCCTCCCAGAAACCTGAGTCCCCAGGAGGGGCTCCCAACCACCCTTCCACCTCCCTTCCACCCCTCTACCTTATGCCAGACTCTGCCTTATGTTCAAGGTGAGTTTGAAGAATCAGCCAGGGGGGTTAGGAAGCAGGATTAGTTAGGCAGCAAGTTAGTGAGAGAAATGCATGCAGCCAGAGCCAGAGAGAGCAAATGAGTTATCCATATTTGTGTTCTTGTCAGCAAGCCTACGAGTGCAGTAGTCATCACCATTGTTTCTTTTTCACAGCCTAGCATCTAATACCTGTCACTAAAATATCCCAGCTAGGCTCAAACTAGCACAGGCAACAAAGGTGGTGTAAGAGTTGATCTCTTCTTTCTAGTATCCAGTGATGGGACAGTTTGGAATAGTTCAAGGCTGCATCACCAGATGAGGTTTTAACTAGGCATTAGGAAGCACTCCTCTAGCAAAAGGGTGGTGTCAAGGTTAGGGCAGGGCAGGCCACTAAATGAGTGACAGATGCTCTCTATTAACTTCTCTTCCTTCATAGAATCATTGAATCAACCAGGTTGGAAGAGACCTCCAGGATCATCCCAAAGAAGAAGAGAAAATGTGTGTGAGAGATTTATGAGCTGAGAAAGAAAACCACACCACCTTTAATGAAAATAATAAAGTGAATTGCATACCAACCAATATTGAACCCACCCCTACTGGTGGTGATTATGTCACTGTCACCACTGCTGCTGTTGCAGGCTCTGGGGAAGTCCCAGCCTGGACTCAATGGTAGACAAGAACTAGACTCAGGAGATGGATTCTGAAAATGTATTCAGGAACATGCAGGCTGGGATTGAAAGGAAAAGGCAGTCCTCCTTGGACATCAGCCATGGAAGAAGAGAGCTTGGCCCTTGTGATTTCTCAGCTTTGTACTGAACGTGACATGGATAGAATGAAACACCTCACTGGTAAGTTCAGGGTCACCTGTTCTGTCTACTTCTCCCTGCAGGTGCACCATTTTACTTGCTGCACCCCCACCATGGCACAAAAAAATCTAGCAGTGACCCTGGTCTCCATGGGAACAAGCATAAGCAAAGGCCTGTCTGCATACTAATCCTTGGTAGTAACTATAAACATCAAGCAAGCATTATCACTTCTAAAAGCTGCAAAAACATGCTGTTAGCTTCAGAAAGTGCAGCTACTTAGAAGAGACTGAGCTTCAAAGTGAAATCTCTCAACAGAAGTAGTTGTAACTCAAGCCAGGACAAGTACTCAAACACTGAAAATGCTTCCTAGAGAGAAGTTCAATACCCCAAGACTGTCAGTGTTCAAAAGGCACTTGAACAATGCCCTTAGCAACATGCTTAAACTTTCAGTCAGCCCCAAATTTGCTTCTATTCTATTCTATTCTATTCTATTCTATTCTATTCTATTCTATTCTATTCTATTCTATTCTATTCTATTCCATTCCGTTATGTTCTATTCCATTCTATTATGTGCCATTCCATTCCATTCTGTTATATTCTATTCCATTCTATTCCGTTCCATTCCATTCCATTCCATTCCATTCCATTCCATTCCATTCCATTATGTTCCATTCCATTCCATTCTATTATGTTCCATTCCATTCCATTCCATTCCATTCCATTCCATTCCATTCCATTCCATTCCATTCCATTCCATTATGTTCCATTCTATTCCATTCCATTCCATTCTATTAAGTTACATTCTATTTCATTCTATTTCATTCCATTCTGTTATATTCTATTCCATTCTATTATGTTCCATTCCATTCCATTCCATTCCATTCCATTCCATTCCATTCCATTCCATTCCATTATGTTCCATTCTATTCCATTCCATTCCATTCTATTCCGTTCCATTCCATTCCATTCCATTCCATTCCATTCCATTATGTTCCATTCTGTTCTATGGCATTCCATTCCATTCTATTATGTTCCATTCTATTCCATTCCATTCTATTATGTTCTGTTCCACTCTGTTATGTTCCATTGTGTTCTATGGCATTCCATTCCATTCTATTCTGTTATGTTCCATTCCATTCTATTATGTTCTATTCCATTCTATCTTGTTCCTTTCCATTCTATCCTATTCCATTCTATTCAATTCTATTCCATTCCATTATGTTCTATTCCATTATGTTCCATTCCACTCTATTCCACTCTACTCTACCCTACTTTACTCCACTCCACTCTACATTCTATTCTATTCTACTCTACTATATCCTACTCTACTCCACTCCACTCTACTCTACATTTTATTCTATTCCACTCTACTCCACTCCACTCTACTCTACATTCTATTCTATTCCACTCTACTCCACTCCACTCCACTCTACTCTACATTCTATTCTATTCCACTCCACTCTACATTATATTCTATTCTCTTCCTTTCTGTTTCAACTGTGTGGCAGTAATCCTCAGGATAAAGGAGCATATGTGTACAAGTCTTGGTCCAAAGTCATTCAGGATTAATGGAAATAAATGACCAAAGAGCTAAATAACAATTAATTATAAACAACACTCCTAGATAGCAATCTTTACAGGGACAGCTTGGAGTTTTTGGTCAACTAGGATTATAATTTTCCTGTTTCTTTCATGCAAGGTCTCCTACCTTCACAGACAAAGAGGCTGGGTTGTGGGCTGTACCATTTACACACTTCATCTCCAGTATTCCTGAGGAGCTCATTTTGATTCACTGAAGGAAGTATATGATAATTTATGAGCAGTACAGAATGGAGACTGAAAATTCAAAGCTGTCTCCATTTACTTTTGGCATAGGTAAAGCACTATCCATTTACATAAGCAAATTTCCCAGCTAAAAAGAGTGCTGCTTATGGGAGCATTCTGAATTGAATGCTGGGGAAATGTGCACCACCTTCCCACACATGCTTTCTCTCATAGGGTGCTGTAAAACAATTGCCTCTGGCTAGCAAAAGCTGCTCTAGATGAATAGTGTCTGGCTGCAGTGATTTTTGCAACAAGGACAGAGATGCAGGTGCAGGAGGAGCTGTGGTCTTTGGTTGCTGTTAGGATAGAGAATGAAAATCAGAGTTTAAGAAAAACTTCCATAGGGAAGATTTTATCATTTCTTATCTTCATCCTCTTCTCTGCTCCTCCTCTCCTTATACTTTTCCTCTCATTTTCTCATTCACTTCATCTTCACTCTTATGTTGATATCTTTCAGTGCTCCTTGCTGGAGGCTGGATAAAATGTAGTCAAGATTTCATCATTTGGTCTCAGATACTGAAAGTACATTTTATATCTTTTGAGTCTTTTAGGTCTCTTAATGTACATTTTATGACTGCTGTTGAGAGTCTCCATCTCCAAGGATAACATCCAAAGGCTTCTAATCAAACATTCATGCTACCAAATGTTCTCTTTGATATATTTTAACTTATATGTTGTGAAAATAAAAGTGATCCTGCTTAGGCAGGGGTGTTGGACAAGATGATCATAGAATCATAGAATCAACCAGGTTGGAAGAGACCTCCAAGATCATCCAGTCCAACCTATCATGCAACCTTGTCCAATCAACCAGACCTTGGCACTAAGTGCCTCATCCAGGCTTTTTTTCAACACCTCCAGGGATGGTGACTCCACCACCTCCCTGGGCAGCCCATTCCAATGCCAATCAATCTCTCTGCCAACAACTTCCTCCTAACATCCAGCCTAGACCTCCCCTGGCACAACTTGAGACTGTGTCCCCTTCTTCTGTTGCTGCTTGCCTGGCAGAAGAGCCCAACCCCACCTGGCTACAACCTCCCTTCAGGTAGTTGTAGACAGCAATGAGGTCTGCCCTGAGCCTCCTCTTCTGCAGGCTAAACAAACCCAGCTTCCTCAGCCTCTCCTCACAGGGCTGTGCTCCAGGCACCTCTCCAGCTTCCTCACTCTTCTCTGGACACGTTCCAGTACCTCAACATCTCTCTTGAATTGAGGAGCCCAGAACTGGACACAGCACTCAAGGTGTGGCCTGACCAATGCTGAGTACAAACCAGTACATATCAAAACAGTCTGGACAGAATCACAGTGAACAAGTCAATTTCTTAGCTTCTACTGTTTCTCTAAATAACATTTACACTCCAATTCACTCAAGATTAAATAATTATCTTACCTAAACATTTGCATTTATGGCTTATTATGAAAGTTTATATTGAAAGTCTCATCTGAATTAGTGTGTAGTAAAGACTCACTATTTAGGAATCATAGAATCAGTCAGGGTTGGAAGGGGCCACAAAGATTGTCTAGTTCTGACCCCCCAAACATATGCAGTTACACCATACCCTAGAGCAGGCTGCCCACAGCTTCAGCCACCCTGGCCTTAAACACCTCCAGGGATGGGGTCTCAACCACCTCCCTGGGCAACCCATTCCAGCCTCTCACCACTCTCATGCTCAACAAATTCCTCCTCACCTCCAGTCTAAATCTCCCCACCTTCAGCTTTGCTCCATTCCCTCTGGTCCTATCACTACCTGATGTCCTAAAATGCTGCCAGTCATGAGCTCAGTTCATATGGCTCTTGCCATCTGTGAAAGAAGATGTATGTCTGGAGAGAAAAGATAGATATGACTCCTGTGGAAAAGTAAAATCCAGGTTTTCCTCTATGAGAGAAAAATTTAAGCTTGGGAAGGTGAGAGGTGATAGGAAAACCATCAAGCAACAGGTAATCAGTGCAGGGGTTGGACGGAAATGGGGGAAACTAGACATAAGAGTAGCAGAAAACAGAAGGGGTGGCAATGTGCAGTAAGAGAAGGGATGTTGCCAAGGACATTGTCTATTGTACTCCCACATCTAAGTCTGTTGTGCTCTGCTGTTCACACTAATTTTCTTCCTCTTCCCAGAGTACCTTTCAAGACTACATACAACAATATTTTAGTGAGCTGGCTGAACCAAATGTATTTTAGAAAGCCACATGGATTCCTGCCCTGTTTAAATTATTTAAGCCACAATCTATTATTCAGTGCTCTGTGTATTCATTTGGGTTTGGGCAATAGATCTGTACATACCAAAGCAATGACACTCTGACTGGAGTGCTCTTCAGAAAAGTGATACTGAGTTACCCTCCAAAGCAACTCAGACCTCCTAATAGAGTGTGCATTTCAAGGAACTACAAAAGGTTTTCTCCTGCTTAGTTTCATAGTATCATAGAATCAATCAGGTTGGAAGAGATCTCCAAGATCATCCAGTCCAACCTAGCACCCAGCACTGTCCAGTCAACTAGACCATGGCACTAAGTGCCCCATCCAGGCGCTTGATGTATCTAAACTCCTTCTTCACAAAGGAGAAGCAGTATTCCTTAGCTGAATGTGCTTTGTAAGATGAAATACTGAAGACTGAGCCTCCTCAAGACTATGGCAATGGCAGGCAAAGGACTATTGCCTTCCCCCCATGTCCTTCTTTCCTTCCTTCCTTCCTTCCTTCCTTCCTTCCTTCCTTCCTTCCTTCCTTCCTTCCTTCCTTCCTTCCTTCCTTCCTTCCTTCCTTCCTTCCTTCCTTCCTTCCTTCCTTCCTTCCTTCCTTCCTTCCTTCCTTCCTTCCTTCCTTCCTTCCTTCCTTCCTTCCTTCCTTCCTTCCTTCCTTCCTTCCTTCCTCCCTCCCTCCCTCCCTCCCTCCCTCCCTTCCTCCCTTCCTTCCTTCCTTCCTTCCTTCCTTCCTTCCTTCCTTCCTTCCTTCCTTCCTTCCTTCCTTCCTTCCTTCCTTCCTTCCTTCCTTCCTTCCTTCCTTCCTTCCTTCCTTCCTTCCTTCCTTCCTTCCTTCCTTCCTTCCTTCCTTCCTTCCTTCCTTCCTTCCTTCCTCCCTTCCTCCCTTCCTCCCTTCCTCCCTTCCTCCCTTCCTCCCTTCCTCCCTTCCTCCCTCCCTCCCTCCCTCCCTCCCTCCCTCCCTCCCTCCCTCCCTCCCTCCCTCCCTTCCTCCCTCCCTTCCTTCCTCCCTTCCTTCCTCCCTTCCTTCCCTTCCTTCCTTCCCTTCCTTCCTCCCTTCTTTCCCTTCCTTCCCTTCTTTCTTCCTTCCTTGTTGCAATCGACGACCAACTTTCCTTGGAGAAAACTTCCATCAGGAACGGGCCAGGATGCAAAATCAAACCAGAGAACCTATTTCCTGCTGGGTTGTGAGCCAGCTGTCACTGGGTAGCCATCTTTTAACAAAGATAAACTGATACCTTGATTTTTTTCTAGTAGATCCTGCTGCCTTTGCCAGATGGCAACAAAATACCAAGCAACACTGCTGTTGGAAGCAAGAAAATAGGGACATATGCACCTGCTCTTCCTACTGCTTCAGAGAGAAAATATTATTCGTTTTGCCAATTGTGATTTCATTAAGTGACAGCTTTGCCATCAGAAACCAGCACTTGCTTTTTTATGGCTTAAAGAAAAATGGGCTGCCCTGGTAGCCTGAGACACCAGAAAGAGGTTCTTCAGTGTGAGGGTGGTGAGATTCTGAAACAGGTTGACCAGCGAGGTTGTGGATGGCTCCTCCCTGGAGGTGTTTAAGGCTGGGCTGGATGAAGCCTCAACAGCTGGGTCTAGTTGAGATGCATCCCATTCCAATGGCAATCTCTTTCTGTCAACAACTTCTTCCTAACATCCAGCCTAGACCTCCCCCGGCACAACTTGAGACTGTGTCCCCTTGTTCTGTTGCTGCTTGCCTGGGAGAAGAGCCCAACCCCACCTGGCTACAGCCTCCCTTGAGGTAGTTGTAGACAGCAATGAGGTCACCCCTGAGCCTCCTCTTCTCCAGGCTAAACACCCCCAGCTCCCTCAGCCTCTCCTCACAGGGCTGTGTTCCAGGCCCTTCACCAGCTTTGTTGCCCTTCTCTGGACACCTTCCAGCATCTCAACATCTCTCTTCAATTGAGGAGCCCAGAACTGGACACAGTACTCAAGGTGTGGCCTGAGCAGTGCTGAGTACAGGGGCAGAAGAACCTCCCTTGTCCTGCTGGCCACACTGTTCCTGAGCCAGGCCAGGATGCCATTGGCACTCTTGGCCACCTGGGCACACTGCTGGCTCATCTTCAGCCTACAGAGTATATATGTCAGTATATAAAAAAAAGTGTTAATCATGGTCCCTTCAATGCTCTAGAGAAAAGGAATAAGACAATTATTCAAACAAAGCAATGCTCATAGATAGATTTCACAGCAAAATATTCCACTGCTGGTGCTGCTGCTGTAATAAATAAACAGACAGTTCAGCCTTGGACTGAAAAGTAGTCTGAGAATTGCTTTTGCAGGTCATTATGAATGAAGAAAAATGCGTTGTTTGCAAACATTTCTCAGCAAAAGCAGATGTAGGTGATGCATCCAAACACAAGTGTTGTGATAGGTTCATATCCAGAGAAAGGCACCAAGCTGGTGAGGGGGCTGGAGCACAGCCCTCTGAGGAGAAGCTGAGGGAGCTGGGGGTGTGCAGCCTGCAGAAGAGGAGGCTCAGGGCAGAGCTCATTGCTGTCTACAGCTACCTGAAGGGAGGCTGTAGCCAGGTGGGGTTGGTCTCTTCTGCCAGGCAACCAGCAACAGAACAAGGGGACACAGTCTCAAGCTGTGCCCGTGAGGGTTCAGGCTGGACATTAGGAAGAAATTCTTCACAGTAAGAGTGATTGGCATTGGAATGGGCTGCCCAGGGAGGTGGTGGAGTCTCTATCCCTGGAGGTGCTTAAGAGGAGGGTGGATGAGGCACTTAGTGCCATGCATGGTTTAGTGAATGAGAAGGGTTAGGTGATAGGATGGATGAGATGATCCTAGAGGTGTTTTCCAACCTGGTTAATTGTGTGATTCTGTGATTCTATGATAAGAACTTTGCTGTATTTGTGTGGTAGTTCTCTTCGTTTTTCTCAGCCAGGGTCTGTGCAGACAGAATTTGAGAGTGGTGCAAAGGATGTAATATCTGGCTGTCATTAGGAAAGTGGCTGCAGCTGTGCCTGTGGCTGCCTGCCAGAGAGATTAATCAGCTGAACAACTGACATCTGGTTGTAGGAAAACTACAACTAGGATGTGGAACACCAGCTGGAGCATGAAATCTGAAGAGCTCACGAAGGATCACAATTCATCTTCAGATCAGGAGAAGATAGAGAGGTTAATATCAATGTGAATATGCAGGGAAAGAGTAAACAAGGAGCAGACGTGACTTGCTAGAGGCACAAGCTGCTCAGTGTGAATGTGCACATTTTGTCCTTGCAGCTTTTCAGCCTGCATCTCCTTTCTCTGCTAATGGAGACATTGATGAGTAGAGGGACACATCATGCAATTGGCAGACTAATACATTTATTGCCTTAATCTTTTTTTGGTTGCTGATGTTAATGCATCAATTCCTCTTCCATTCTCTTCTCTCTCTGATAAGTGTCCTGACACAGAGAGATGTACTCAGCACTGGTCAGGCCACACCTTGAGTACCGTGTCCAGTTCTGGGCCCCTCAATTGAAGAGAGATGTTGAGGTGCTGGAAGGTGTCCAGAAAAGGGCAACAAGGCTGGTGAAGGGCCTGGAACACAAACCCTATGAGGAGAGGCTGAGAGAGCTGGGGGTGTGCAGCCTGCAGAAGAGGAGGCTCAGGGCAGAGCTCATTGTTGTCTGCAGCTACCTGAAGGGAGGTTGTAGCCAGGTGGGGTTGGGCTCTTCTCCCAGGCAACCAGAAATAGAACAAGGGGACAGAGTCTCAAGTTGTGCCAGGGGAGGTCTAGGCTGGATGTTAGGAGGAAGTTGTTGGCACAGAGAGTGATTGGCATTGGAATGGGCTGCCCGGGGAGGTGGTGGAGTCACCGTCCCTGGAGGTGTTGAAGAAAAGCCTGGATGAGGCACTTAGTGCCATGATCTGGTTGACTGGCTAGGGCTGGGGGATAGGTTGGACTGGATGATCCTGGAGGTCTCTTCCAACCTGGTTGATTCTATGATTCTGCATTTGTAATAATTTTGTGGGTAAAAATCAGACTTTTTGTCCTGTTTTGATTATCAAGACAGATGGATAGGAGGTCTCTGTGTACTTCACACAGTTATACTCCTACAAATACCTCCAGAAATAATCATCCAAGGATGATAAAATGTTTGTCACTGATGCAGGATTTAATACACATAGCAAACACATACACACATATATGTATGCACACAACAGTGCAGATTCTATGCATGAAGGCAAGAAGAAATTTCTGATGTGATTTGGTTTTTTTTTTTGGCCAGCCATTCATGTGGTTAACCAAAAATCCTGTGGCAATTTCTTCAGAGCAAATCACAGAATCAACCAAGTTGGAAGAGACCTCCAAGCTCATCCAGTCCAACCTAGCACCCACTCCTAGCCAATCAACTAGAGCAGGTACCCTCATACTTTTTAAACATGGTGCTGGTTCACTGTCCCTCAGACACTGTCATGGGCTGGACTATAGTTTGCTGGGGGCCAGACTATAGTTTGGTTCCAGCCCAGTCCCAGTGGGTGCTTGGTGGCTGCGGAGGCAGGTGAGAGGATTAAGTGGCAGGAGGTGGCTGCTTGCTTTCTCCCCCAGCCCCCAGCGGGTGAGGGGGGGGCAGTGGGGTTCTGTAAATAGCAATGGGCTGGATTGAGGACCCTGGGGGGGGGCATATACTGCCCACAGGAAGCAGTTTGAGAACCGCTGAACCAGACCATGGCACTAAGTGCCTCAGCCAGGCTTTGCTTCAACACCTCCAGGGACAGCAACTCCACCACCTCCCTGGGCAGCCCATTCCAATGCCAATCACTCTCTGTGCCAACAACTTCCTCCTAATATCCAGCCTAGACCTCCCCTGGCACAACTTGAGACTGTGTCCCCTTCTTCTGGTGCTGCTTGCCTGGGAGAAGAGATCAACCTCCATGTGGCTACAACATCCCTTCAGGTAGTTAAAGACAGCAATGAGGTCACCCCTGAGCTGTAGGAAGAACCCTACATCGATAAATGCTTGATAAATACATTCCTGTCAGCAGCAGGACACAGAAGTTTATTTAATGATGAGCTTCTACAGAAATTAATTTGAGAGGCAAGCTCCTGAAAGCTGATTTTGTGGGTAATAGCTAACAATTCTCTTAATTTAATGGGCAAGTAAAATGCACTGATTTTGGAGGAACAGAAATATTTTCGTTCCTTCTGAATAATGTTGGTAAATAGATTTCAAAACAAATTTGCTAGATGAAACAACTAAGTGAATATTCAAAGGAGTGCATATTAGAAAGTAGAATCATAGAATCAGTCAGGGTTGAAGGGACCACAAGGATCATCCAGTCCCAACCCCCTGCCATGCCCAGGGACACCCTACCCTAGAGCAGGCTGCACACAGCCTCAGCCAGCCTGGCCTTAAACACCTCCAGCCATGGGGCCTCAACCACCTCCCTGGGCAACCCATTCCAGCCTCTCACCACTCTCAGGCTCAACAACTTCCTGCTCATGTCCAGGCTGAATCTCCCCACCTCCAGCTTTGCTCCATTCCCCCTAGTCCTGGCACTCCCTGACAGCCTAAAAAGTCCCTCCCCAGCTTTTTTGGAGCCCCCTTCAGGTCCTGGAAGGCCACAAGAAGGTGACATGGGAGCCTACTCTGCTCCAGCCTGCACAGTCCCAACTCTTTCAGTCTGTGCTCACAGCAGAGCTGCTGCAGCCCTCTGAGCATCCTCGTGGCCCTGCTCTGGACACACTCCAGCATCTCCACATCCCTCTTGTAATAGAGGCTCCAGAGCTGGATGCAGTACTCCAGGTGGGGTCTCAGCAGAGTGGAGTAGAGAGGGAGAATCACCTCCCTGGCCCTGCTGGCCACACTTCTCCTGCTGCAGCCCAGGCTCTGGTTGGCTTTCTGGGCTGCAAGTGCACATTGCTGGCTCCTGTTGAGATTCTACTAATGTGGGATATTAATGCAACAAAATTGAAAGAATTGTTATTGTGGAAAGATTTGTGTCTATGACTGAAGTTAATTTTTAGTTTTAAACCTAAGATCACAGACTACAAAGTAAAGATGTGAAAGTTCCCAAAATGCACACATTTTAACTGCACCTGAACATTCATGCTGGTGAAATAAGAAAGAGAAACTTTGATTCATATCCTTAGAGACATTTGAGAGATGAAACTTTGAGATAAGTTGATCCCTTGTTTCTGACTAAACTCAGATGCAAAATGGCATGGCCTAGAAATGCCAGCCTATTTCATCTGTTTCAGCAAAGAATGACTCCTCAGGAAATGGCATGAAGAGCACTGGCATGTTGCACAAAGGAGATGCCCAGTGTGCTAGTTTGAAGCTAGCTAGAATGGTGTGAAGAACTAGATCACAGGCTCTGAAAGGGAAACAAGGGTGATGTCTACTTCACTCATAGGCTTGCTGAGATGTATAAGAACAAGAATGTAAATATAGATAAGAATGAAATACAGATAAGGTCACTGCCTGGGCTTTGAGCTGCATTTCTCTAACCTAACCTGCCATCTTTGACTAATCCACCTGCTTCCTAACCCCCCAGCCGACCCTTCATTCTTCCTTGGGCACAAGGCAACGTCTGTGGTAAGGTAGAGAGGGATGGGAGAAGGTGGAAGGTTGGTTGGGAGCCCCTCCTGGGGACTCAGGTTTCTGGGAGGGCTGTTGTGTTTCTGTGTTACCTTTTACCTTGTCTATTTTTGTCTCTAACTGTATATACTGTAAATAACTGCTTGTATCTTGTGCTAGCTGTAAATAGAAGCTTCATTCAATTTCCAGAGCTGGCTGAGTCTAGTCTGGGTGATTTCCCAAGTGTGGGGGGGTGCAGGGAACACCCAAACCATCACACCAGAGACCACCTCAGCACATTGATTCCTCCATCCTGCATCCTTTCATTTGTGCTGGTTCCCTCCAGAGGCTGCTGTGAGATGGGGCTGGCAGCTTCTCAACAAGAAAGCTTAGCTCACACAGCCTGGGCCACAGAACCAGGGGTGGCTTAGGGCAGTAGCCTGTACATTGTCATCTACTTCACCATAACCTCTAGGGCGCCGTCTAGTGGTAACTCAGAGTTTTGCTGCTTCCCTTGCCAGTGAATTCCAGCATCATCTACATATCCATGTTTCATCTGAATTCCCACCACTTTTTCATTGATCCCCTGGCTCCTTCATTGCCTTTCCATACTCAGAGAACCCAGTGGTACTGTGTCTCTGTGAAAACACGGGTCTAGTTAAAGCAAATTACCTTTCAGTTACCTAACAAGTTCAGGAGCACAGAATCACAGAATGGTTTAGATTAGAAGACACAAAACTTACAAGCACTGAATTTAAAGCAGTTCTGGTTTCCAGAGCTGATAATTGGAAAGAAGAGACAATTAATATTGTGATTATGTCTATCTTTTTTTCTCAGGAAATATGAGCTGGACTCCTCTCATCTTCAAGTTGTGCCAGGGTAGGTATAGGCTGGATATTAGGAAGAAGTTCTTCACAGAGAGAGTGATTGGCATTGGAATGGGCTGCCCAGGGAGGTGGTGGAGGCACCGTCCCTGGGGGTCTTCAAGAAAAGACTGGATGAGGCACTTAGTGCCATGGTCTGGTTGACTGGATAGGGCTGGGTGCTAGGTTGGCCTGGATGATCTTGGAGGTCTCTTCCAACCTGGTTGATTCTATGATTCTATGATTCAAAGAGATTTTCCTCTCCAATGCAACCACTTTATTATCCAGACAAACAGAAATAGTGGGATAAGGAGCTGGACACTGTCCACATTCAAGTTGGTGGGAAGAAGCATGGTTCTGGAGCTAGAGGTACATATTTTCTCTTTGGAAATGAAAAGGAATGAGGCCATCTAAAATTCCATTTCTGCTAGGGTGTTTGGGTTTGGGCTTTTCGAAAGCTGTTTGTTTATTTATTTAAATGCTTTTATTATGATTTTCTGATCTTTTCATGCAATATGCAATAACAGCCCCTAGGGCAAAGACCTGAAAGGAGATTTCCCTTCTGACTCTGATTTTTAAGGAGAAACCTTCAGCCTGATATCTCCAGATGTGATGACTGGATGAGGCACTTGGTGCCATGGTTTACTTGCTTAGGGGATGTTAGGTGATAAGCTTGACTCGATGATCTCAATGGTGTTTTCCAACCTGGTTAATTCTGTCATTCTGTGACTTGATGATCTTAAAAGTCTGATATCTCCAGACTTGATGACTGGATGAGCCACTTGGTGCCATGGTTTACTTGCTTAGAAGGTGTTAGGTGATAAGCTTGACTCGATGATCTCAATGGTGTTTTCCAACCTGGTTAATTCTGTCATTCTGTGACATGATGATCTTAAAAGTCTGACATCTTCAGACTTGATGACTGGATGAGGCACTTGGTGCCATGGTTAAGTTGCTTAGGAGGTGTTAGGTGATAGGTTGGATTCGATGACCTCAACAGTCTTTTCCAACCGGTTTAATTCTGTGACTCTGTCTTTACTCCACTCAGTGCAGCTAGAGGGCAGAGGCAAAGATGTATGGTACTTGGAATAAAACATTTTTGTGCTTGGCCAAAAAACACTGAAATGTTCAAGGAAATTCTAAATCTAATACATGAAATCAGTGTCTAGATGGACAGACAATGCCTGTAGCTCTACTTTTCATAAGATACTTTTTCCTATGCTGGTTGATGATTTATTTAATATACCACAGTTATTAAAAAATGGAGTGGCTTTGATATTGCTTTTAGCTGGCAGAAATTATACATCAGGTATTCCAGCTCCTCAGCCATGTTAGAAAATTGGCCCACCATAAGGTCTAGAATTAAATGGAAATGAGGCCTGGTGAATGTTGCCAGGTGACCTTCTGAAATATTGATACAGCTTGACCTAAGCATTATTGCTTTAAACCTGCAGCTCCTGCAATTTCACACAGGCAGTGGGATCATGAGATGAAAACCTGAGTGCTAAGAAAAAGTGCCTTGATTTTCTACACAGCTTTTCATAGAATCATAGAATCAGCCAGGTTGGAAGAGACCTCCAAGATCATCCAGCCCAACCTAGCACCCAGCCCTATGCAGTCATCTAGACCATGGCACCAAGTGCATCACCCAGGCTTTGACTGAACACCTCCAGGGATGGTGACTCCACCACCTCCCTGGGCAGCCCATTCCAATGCCAATCACTCTCTCTGACAACAACTTCCTCCTAACATCCAGCCTAGACTTCCCCCAGCACAACTTGAGACTGTGTCCCCTTGTTCTGTTGCTGCTTGCCTGCGCAGCAGAGCCCAACCCCAGCTGGCTACAGCCTCCCTTCAGGTGGTTGTAGCCAGCAATGAGCTCTGCCCTGAGGCTCCTCTTCTCCAGGTTGCACACCCCCAGCTCCCTCCACCTTTCTGTCAGCACAGGTGCCAGGGCTTCCCCGGTGGGTGGGGACCTCACTGCCTGGAGAGAGATCAGCATTTCAGCCTCTGTGCTGAGCAGAGAACTTCTGGGCAGAAATGCTGAATACAGGGGAACCTCTGAAACCCTGATGCTCTTCAGCAGTTGAGCATTAATCAGTGTTTCAGGAAGGCATTTCCTCCCTGTGGATTGCTCTCTTCTCCCAGGCAAGCAGCAACAGAAGAAGGGGACACAGTCTCAAGTTGTGCTGGGAGATGTCTAGGCTGGATGTTAGGAGGAAGTTGTTGCCAGAGAGTGATTGGCATTGGAATAGGCCATACTGATTTTAGGCTCCTCCAAAGCCCAACACACATGTAATACTTGGCTGCTTTGGGATTGTTTTTGTCACCATTTTGCTACTGAAATCTAATTTATGCACCTGCATATCAATATACATCTATACATATTTTTAATAGCACAGTTATAAGCAGTTTAAAGGTTGTCAGTACAACAAACAAACAAAAACAAATAAAGAAAAAATGATTAAGGGCTCTTACTTGCTAAATATTTTTATAAGAAATGATATTTCATTTAAAAAAATATTAATAATAACAAAAAAAAATCATAATAACACAAGAAAGACTGTTGGAGCCAGTCCAGAGGAGGCCCCCAAGATGCTCAGAGGGCTGCAGCAGCTCTGCTCTGAGGACAGGCTATGAGAGTTGGGGCTCTGCAGCCTGGAGAAGAGAAGGCTTTGAAGAGATCTTGGAGTGGCCTTCCAGTATCTGAAGGGAGCTACAGGAAGGCTGGGGAGGGACTATTGACAAGGTCTTGTAATGACAGGACAAGGGTAATGAGTTTAGACTGGCAGAGGGGAGATTTAAACTGGTTGTTAGGAAGAAGTTCTTTGCAGTGAGGGTGGTGAGACACTGGCACAGGTTGCCCAGGGAGGTTGTGGCTGCTTCCTCCCTGGAGGTGTTCAAGGCCAGGTTGGATGAGGCTTTGAGCAACCTGCTCTAGTGGGAGGTGTCCCTGCCTGCAGTGAGGGGCTGGAACTGGAAGATCCTTGAGGTCCCTTCCAACCTAAAGCATTCTATGATTCTACCTTTCTTTATTTCTGGAAACTTCATTATCTCAGGCTGAGGCTATCACTTTACACAGCCTCTAAGGGTGATTTGGAAGACTCAGGGATGAGGAGAAATCAAATAAAAAGCCTAATATTCAAAAAAGTAGTGTTTGAGTTACTAAATTATATCACCTGAGTGTGTAGTGTTGCTTTGGCTCCCCACGCTTGGACCTGACATTTCTTCATCTCCACATAAATTCTATGTGAAGACTCCTATTTTTACAGCCTAATTTCTACCTAAGTGCTTCCAGAATGGCATAGCCAGCAGGAAGCAGTGGGTTCCAGACATAAAGGAGATATAATCCATGTTAACATCCCTCCACTTCCACATGAAGCAAACTATTTCTGACATTCTCATATTTCTGTAACAAATTTCCAGTAACAGAGGGGAAAAAAAAAATGAGTGACCACAAAAATCCTCTGGAGGAAGGGGAAGGGGTAGAGGATGCTCACTTCCAAGCAGTCCTGAAGTGAATATTTGAACTCCTCTCTGCTTCTAACAACAGCTGACAGAAACTAAATCCTAGCCTTATAATTTGGGAAGGCAATCTCTTTCTAGGCACTCCAGGTAAGGTGAGAGGCTCACTGTGCTGAGCAGATGACAAATTAATACCTTTCAGGAGTTATGAGTGCTTGAAGGACGTGAGCATCTAACGTGGCATGAAATATTAAGCTGTCCATGGACATGCAGCAGAACGTTTTCTAAACCAGGAGCAGAATTAAGGAAGCCACATTTTCCCTGCAGTGCCCTCCACACCACAGCTGCTCCCCAGCAAAGAGCTACACAGGAGATTAGAAGCTCAGGAGAACAAGCCCCAAGAGGCGCACGCTGCTTCTGGGCCAGATTTGCCTGCCTTTGCAAAGCTCAAAGACAAAAACTATGACCCCAAAAGATAGGCTTACCATAAGTTAGTGGAACCTGTAGTTCCACTGTTGTGATAGGCCTGATAGGCCCAAAATAGGCCTGTACATGTCCTGCCTTGCCTAGCATGTTTTCCTGCTCCACCAGAGAGGCAAGCATGGGAAACAGACACAAAAGAACCTGGAGCCGCTGAGCCTGGCCTGCGTCCTTCACCCAGGAGCCAGGAAGATTCAAGCCTCAACATCCAACAAGACCCAGTCCCCTGAGAGCATTTGGGCACTGTCTGGACTGTGGCTAGCCTCCATGACAGTAATAATAACAATTTGTGAGCAAATGCTCAATGCCTCTTTGTAATTCTCTGCTGCCTGCTGCCATAGAGCAGAAAGAGCTTGAGCCCAGCTACTGGGCAAGCAGCATATTGACTGCAAGTGGCATTTGACTGTGGGAATCTTCTCTTGCAGTTCAACTAATGTTTGTCTATTTTGCTGGTTATTGCTAGATATAAATATCATCCATAGAATGTTTCCATGGCCATGTAAGAACCCAAATATTATTAAAATGAGTGGTTGGGGATGGCCAGAGCTCTGAATTGCAACATTAATTAACAGTATGAATTTTGGAGAATATCATAGAAACATAGAATCAACCAGATTGGAAGAGACCTCCAAGATCATCCAGTCCAACCTAGCACCCAGCCCTAGCCAGTCAACCAGACCATGGCACTAAGTGCCTCAGCCAGGCTTTGCTTGAACACTTCCAGGCACAGCGACTCCACCACCTCCCTGGGCAGCCTATTCCAATGCCAATCACTCTCTCTGCCAACAACTTCCTCCTAACACCCAGCCTAGACCTCCCCCGGCACAACTTGAGACTGTGTCCCCTTGTTCTATTGCTGCTTGCCTGGCCTGTAGCCAACCCCACCTGGCTACAACCTCCCTTCAGCAATGAGGTCTGCCCTGAGCCTCCTCTTCTGCAGGCTGCACACCCCCAGCTCCCTCAGTCTCTCCTCACAGGGCTGTGCTCCAGGCCCTTCACCAACTTTGTCACCCTTCTCTGGACACCTTCCAGCACCTCAACATCTCTCTTGAATTGAGGAGCCCAGAACTGGACACAGCACTCAAGGTGTGGCCTGAGCAGTGCTGAGCACAGGGGCAGAATAACCTCCCTTGTCCTGCTGGCCACACTGCTCCTGATGCAGGCCAGGATGCCATTGGCTCTCCTTCCCACCTGGGCACACTCGCATCAATTAATTTCCCCTCCTCAACAATCACAAATTAGTGAAACTTGCAGTTCCACTAACTATTAATGGAATAAATCCCACTAATTATTAGTGGAAGTGTGCAATAAGACACTTGTTGCCCAGTTTTACTATGTCATGGCAGTTAACCCTAGGTTGTGAGGCAGTGCATTGAACGAAGCATTTTCTCTCAGGTGGAGAAGTGGACTAGAAATTCTGTGAAGTGGAGAAGAAATTTCCTTTGACTAATATTTCTTTTTCTTCAGGTACAGTATAGTTTCTCTGCATGCTTTATTTTCCTTTCTGATAATGGCATTAATTCTGCAGATTCAGCTGGACTGGGTAAAAGCCTGATGTAAATAATTTACAGCCAGCTGAGAAAGCTTATTGAGAGGTTTTCTGATAGCTACTTCTCAATTAGTAGCTAGGTCTTCTATTTAGTTTTTGATAGGAGTTTCTTAATGGAAGCTTGAGAGTGTACAGCCAATATTATTCATCATGCTCTTTCTGTATTCCAGTTTCAAGTAGTAAAATCTACACTGAGTTGCAGAGCTAACGTTAAAATCTGCTGAGTACTGCATGTAAGGTTTACTCTCCACAGAACTTAGTCTGGAAGAACAGTCTACTTTAGCCACCAGATTGATGTGTCCAGTAGGTTTCCCAAATCATAGAATCATAGAATCATAGAATCAACCAGGCTGGAAGAGACCTCCAAGATCATCCAGTCCTACCTAGCACCCAGCCCTACCCAGTCAACCAGATCATGGCACGAACTGCCTCATCCAGGCTTTGCTTGAACAGGCTTTGCTTGAACACCTCCAGGGATGGTGCCTCCACCACCTCCCTGGGCAGCCCATTCCAATGCCAATCACTCTCTCTGGGAAGAACTTCCTAATAACATCCAGCCTAGACCTCCCCTGGCACAACTTGAGACTGTGTCCCCTTGTTCTGTTGCTGATTGCTTGGGAGAAGAGCCCAACCCCACCTGGCTACAGCCTCTCTTCAGGTAGTTGTAGACAGCAATGATCTATGCCCTGAACCTCCTCTTCTGCAGGCTGCACACCCCCAGCTCCCTCAGCCTCTCCCCATAGGATTTGTGTTCCAGGCCCCTCACCAGCTTTGTTGCCCTTCTCTGGACACCTTCCAGCACCTCAACATCTCTCTTCAATTGAGGGGCCCAGAACTGGACACAGCACTCAAGGTGTGGCCTGAGCAGTGCTGAGCACAGGGACAGAATAACCTCCCTTGTCCTACTGGCCACACTGCTCCTGATCCAGGCCAGGATGCCATTGGCTCTCTTGACCACCTGAGCACACTGCTGGCTCATCTTCAGCTACTCTCTACCAGTACCCCCAGGTCCCTTTCCTCCTGGCTGCTCTCCAGCCACTCAGTCCCCAGCCTATAGCGCTGCTTGGGCTTGTTGTGGCCAAAGTGCAGAACCCTGCACTTGGCCTTGTTAAATGTCATCACATTGGCCTCTGCCCACCTATCCAGATCATTCCCTAAAACAGCTGGAACTTGTATTCTAATCTATAAATGGCAGGGTATGAAAGAGCAAGTCTTCCTAGAGCACCACTGTCAAAGTGTGTCAAAGCTGTAAACACACCCATCTGTCCCTTGGGGAACAAGCTAGACACATGGAGTCCTGTGTTCTGCTAAGTGACTGCCCTGCTGGGGGCTTCCACTTGTGCAGGTGCTTAGTTTCCACTCAGGAAGAAAGAAATTGTCAAGCAAATCATCTTGTGTGAGTACAGAGCATCAGAGAAACACAGTCTGTCAATACTTGCCTGGGCTAGGCTCCTGGTGGGTTTTCATAGAATCATTTTGTTTGGAAGAGGCCTCCAGGATCATTGAGTCTTACCTTTAACCCAGCACTGACAGGTCATCCTGAGACCCCACCTGGAGTACTGCATCCGATTTGCAGCTCCTATTACAAGAGGAATGTGGAGATGCTGGAGTGTGTCCAGAGCAGGGCCATGAAGATGCTCAGAGGGCTGCAGCAGCTCTGCTGTGAGCACAGACTGAAAGAGTTGGGGCTGTGCAGTCTGGAGAAGAGAAGGCTCCCAGGTGACCTTCTTGTGGCCTTCCAGGATCTGAAGGGGACTACAAAAAAGCTGGGGAGGGACTTTTTAGGCTATCAGGGAGTGACAGGAGTGGGGGGAATGGAGCAAAGCTGGAGGTGGGGAGATTCAACCTGGATGTGAGGAGGAAGTTGTTGAGCATGAGAGTGGTGAGAGGCTGGAATGGGTTGCCCAGGGAGGTGGTTGAGGCTCCATTTGTAGAGGTGTTTAAGGGCAGGCTGGATGAGGCTGTGGGCAGCCTGCTCTAGGGTAGGGTGTCCCTGGGCATGGCAGTGGGGTTGGAACTGGCTGATCATTGTGGTCCCTTCCAACCCTGACTGATTCTATGATTCTAGTGTGCAGTCCTTTTAATATTCACTTAGTTTATTCATTTAGCAACCCTGACTGATTCTATGATCACTAAACCATGTCCATCAGCACCACATCTACACTGCTTTTCAAATCCTTCAGGGCTGGGGATTCCACCACTGCCCTGGACAACCTCTGCAAGAGGTTAACAAGTCTTACAGGGGAGATACAATTGATAACATCCAACCTAAACCTCCCCTGCTGCAGCTTGAGCCTGATTCCTCTTATCACAGTATCACAGTATCACCAAGGTTGGAAGAGACCTCACAGATCATCAAGTCCAACCCTTTACCACAGAGCTCAAGGCCAGACCATGGCACCAAGTGCCACGTCCAGTCCTGCCTTGAACAGCTCCAGGGACGGCGACTCCACCACCTCCCCGGGCAGCCCATTCCAGTGTCCAATGACTCTCTCAGGGAAGAACTTTCTCCTCACCTCCAGCCTAAATCTCCCCTGGCACAGCCTGAGGCTGTGTCCTCTCGTTCTGGTGCTGGCCACCTGAGAGAAGAGAGCAACCTCCTCCTGGCCACAACCACCCCTCAGGTAGTTGTAGACAGCAATGAGGTCACCCCTGAGCCTCCTCTTCTCCAGGCTAACCCATCCCAGCTCCCTCAGCCTGGACTGGAGGGTTACACCTCTTTAAAACACTATAAACCAGTGTGCCTGCATGGGTCGGAGAGCTTATTGCCTGTTGCCTGCGTGCCTGCTCTCCCTCTCTGCCTGCCTCGCTCCTGCCCCGGTGGCCTCTCACTCCTGATCGGCCCTGCCCGACGAGGGGCCCGCAGAGGCCTGAAGCCCGCTTGGGCCCGATCCTGACAGACAAAGGGACACCCCCAAACTTCGAACCCAGCTGAATTGAACTGCAGAACAGTGAGTAACCCGAAGAAAAGACTCTTCTGCCCAAAGACTGAGTAACTTTAAAGACTCAAAAGAACTCTAAAGAAATCACAGACTCTCTTTCATTTGCTATTTTCTGAAGTGTTATTCTACAACCTCAGATCAAAAGAACTCACGTGGGGAGTTTAGTTTGGGAGGGGATCTCCGTGTCTGAGCAATAAATCACTTGAAATCCACAAGTGAGCCTTCACGTGTTTCCCCCATAACCTCCCAAACTACCTTCTGTGACACCAAGTACTCTCAAAATGGGTGTGGTGTGTGCAGTTCTGGAGCCCCCAACACAAGAAGGATGCTGAACTGTTAGAGGGAGTCCAGAGGAGGCCACCAAGATGCTCAGAGGGCTGCAGCAGCTCTGCTATGAGGACAGGCTGAGAGAGTTGAGGCTCTGCAGCCTTGGAGAAGAGAAGGCTTGGAGGAGACCTTAGAGTGGCCTTCCAGTATCTGAAGAGGGCTACAGGAGGGCTGGAGAGGGACTATTTAAAAGCTCTTGTAATGACAGGATAAGGGGCAGTGGTTTAAACTGGCAGAGGGGAGATTCGAACTAGATGTTAGGGAGGAGTTCTTTGCAGTGAGGGTGTTGAGACACTGGCACAGGTTGCCCAGGGAGGTTGTGGCTGCTCCCTCCCTGGAGTTGTTCAAGTTCAGGTTGGATGAGGCCTTGAGTGACCTGTTCTAGTGGGAGGTGTCCCTGCCTGTGGTGGGGGGGGTTGGAAATGAATGATCTTTGAGGTCTCTTCCAACCTGAACCTTTCTATGATTCTATGATATTTTTGTCTGGTTTAAGTCACGTTCTTCAAGTGGATATTGATGTACTGTTTCTTTTGCACAGCATTTTTGGGGTTCTGAATTGCAGTGCCTTAAAGGAGGGGGTTCTCAGGTGGTTTAAGTGAGGTTTGAGCAGTGCACCGATCCAAGGCATTGCACCTGTGAACTCTGCACAAAATCAGCTCTCACAGCTCACAGCACTGAACTCCCATAAGGATTTTGTGTTTATCTGAGTCCTTGGTGTGGAAATAATTAAAGAACTAATGTTGGGAACAACAGCACTTCTCTCTTCAGACATGCCAAGGCAAAGGCAGCCTGGACTGCAATCCCAGAAAGCCAAGGCATTGTACTGTAAAAGACAACTCTAGAGCAGACTGTGGATTGTCTTCTGCTCTTTCTTTTCTTCAATTTGAGCAGCTCTGCAGCAGAAAAGAAGGTAGAGGCTTATTATTGACTCAGACCCTGAGCTATTGGCAGCTGAGGAAACATGTGCAGCCAGCATTGAATCTTCTGGCTGCTATACTTTCCATTTGTTCCCTGCCCAACTTGCATTTGAAGCATCTTTTTAGTACAGCTGGCAGTGTGACTTCCATTGGATGGCTTTTTACAATCAGGAAAGCTGAAGAGGAATAATCCTTGAGGCTCAGAAGCTAGTTTAAAGCCAAGTCTTCATCAAATAGTACTATTTCTGCTCCTCATAGCAGGCCTGGACTTGCTGCTGAGTCTCTCTCATTTTTCTGGGATTCAGTGGCCTAGAACACAGCCCTGTGAGGAGAGGCTGAGGGAGCTGGGGGTGTTTTGCCTGGAGAAGAGGAGGCTCAGGGCAGAGATCATTGCTGTCTACAGCTACCTGAAGGGAGGCTGTAGTCAGGTGGGGTTGATCTCTTCTGCCAGGCAACCAGCAACAGAACAAAGAGACACAGTCTCAAGTTGTGGCAGGGGAGGTCTAGGCTGGATGTTAGGAGGAAGTTGTTGGCAGAGAGAGTGATTGGCATTGGAATGGGCTGCCCAGGGAGGTGGTGGAGTCACCATCCCTGGAGGTGTTCGAGCAAAGGCTGCATGAGGTACTTAGTGCCATGGTCTGGTTGATTGGACAGGGCTGGGTGTTAGGTTGGACTGAATGATCTTGGAGGTCTCTTCCAACCTGGTTGATTCTATGATTCTGTGATATGCAGGGAAAAAGCCAAGATGTGCAAGTGACAAAATTTGTCCTTTATCTTTTCAAATGGCCTTGATTCCCTTCTCACAGGAGTGAGAGTCTCTTCCAACCCAGTTGATTCTGTGATTCTGTGCTCATTTATCACTAAGGCCCAATGCCTGAGTTCTCCTTTCTGATATCTCCTGGAAGAGTTGAGGGAAAACCAACTCCTTTCCTGTCCACGTGGTTGAGCTTAGCTCCATTATTCCATCTGTGGCAGCTCCAACCAGTCCCCTTCACCCCTTCCCTCAAACACAAGGTCCTAATCTATTTATGGAATGTCTTTTTGTTGCTCTTTAATTAACTCACAATCAGCTTATCATTTGGTTGGTTTTCCTCTTAATCACTTAGATGAAACAGTAAATAGAAGGATATTGATAAGTGAAGGATAATGATACATAAGCTAAGTCTCCTTCCCAAAATACATTTGAACATTTGTTTAATATTCACTGATTTTGTGTTTTTCTTTTCATTTCACATTGTTAGGTGAATCTGAGAGAAAAAAAATCCACAAAAATATGTCAATACACTACAAGGAAATGCACAATGTAAGAGCTGAATGCAACCTGTATTCTGAAACAAACCTCACCCCCCCCCCCCGAAAAATATCCCAATCAATTCCAAGTATCTATCAGTGACATATTCAGCTAAAAATTAATGATATCCCTTCTATAATTTAGGATATGATGATTTGCACCTTTTTTCCCCCCTTGAACTTTAGTCTCTGGATGAGGCACTTAGTGCCATGGTCTAGTTGATTGGATAGGGCAGGGTGATAGGTTGGACTGGATGATCTTGGAGGTCTCTTCCAACCTGGTTGATTCTATGATTCTATGAATGTATTCAGCTCTGGGATTATTGTTTTATTTCTTAAATGATTTCATCTGGAAATTTCATTATGGCTCCCATCTGGCATTTCTTATGTAATGCTCTGCCTTTGCTTAGTACACTCATTAAGGTAACTGTAATTCAGAGTAATTTCTGACAAATAAGCCTCCAATACACCTACTCTGCCACTAAAACTTTGCTCCTGCTTGTATCTATGGCACTGATACTGTCAAGACTAATCATAGAATCATAGAATCAATCAGGTTGGAAGAGAACTCCAAGCTCATCCAGTCCAACCTAGCACCCAGCCCTAGCCAGTCAACCAGGCCACGGGACTGAGTGCCTCAGCCAGGCTTTGCTTGAACACCTCCAGGGATGGTGACTCCACCACCTCCCTGGGCAGCCCATTCCAATGCCAATCACTCTCTCTGCGAAGAACTTCCTCCTAACATCCAGCCTAGACCTGCCCTGCCACAACTTGAGACTGTGTCCCCTTGTTCTCTTGCTGGTTGCCTGGCAGAAGAGACCAACCCCACCTGGCTACAGCCTCCCTCCAGGTAGTTGTAGGCAGCAATGAGCTCTGCCCTGAGCCTCCTCTTCTGCAGGCTAAATAACCCCAGCTCCCTCAGCCTCTCCTCATAGGGAGAATCACAGAATCAGTCAAGGTTGGAAGGAACCACAAGAATCATCTAGTTCCAACCCCCCTGCCATGCCCAGGGACACTCTATCCCGGATCAGGCTGGTCAGGGCCTCAACACCTCACTGGGCAACCCTGTCCAGCCTCTCACCACTCTCATGCTCAACAACTTCCTACTCACCTCCACTCTGACTCTCCCCACCTCCAGCTTTGCTCCATTCCCCCCAGTCCTGTCACTCCCTGATAGTCTAAAAAGTCCCTCCCCAGCTTTTTTGTAGCCCCCTTCAGATCCTGGAAGGCCACAAGAAGGTCACCTGGGAGCCTCCTCTTCTCCAGACTGCACAGCCCCAACTCTTTCAGTCTGTGCTCACAGCAGAGCTGCTCCTATGGTTCTGTGCTGCTTAGTTTGGATGCTAAAATGCTCTTGCCCCTTGTTCTGTCAGAGTTGTTGCTCTGTTTGTCTAGAAAGGAGAAATAATAAGGTCTGCCAAGTAGAGAGAGAAAGGCCCTGGAAGTGTCCTGTATTTTTAAAGGCAAAAATGGTGTTAAAATCAAATAACAGACTGCTCTTAAATCCAGCTGTGAGATCTCATAGTTAGAGGCAGCAACCAGGGAGCCCATGGCAGAAAAGGGAGCCAGAACAGAGGTGCTTAGTTTTGTGAGTTTTGTGAGATTTTATCAAGTCCTATTCCTCTGGGTTTATGAGCAGCTTCTCCTTTCATCTCACCCCAGCTTCCAGCTAGTAGTTTAGGATCCTGAGTTAAATAGAACAAGGGGACACAGTCTCAAGTTGTGCTGGGGGAAGTATAGGCTGGATGTTAGGAGGAAGTTCTTCACACAGAGAGTGATTGGCATTGGAATGGGCTGCCCAGGGAGGTGGTGGAGTCACCGTCCCTGGAGGTGTTCAAGCAAAGCCTGGATGAGGCACTTAGTGCCATGGTCTGGTTGACTGGCTAGGGCTGGGTGCTAGGTTGGACTGGATGATGTTGGAGGTCTCTTCCAACCTGGTTGTTTCTATGATTCTATGACTTAATCTCTGAAGTCCTGTTCAATCCAGTCACCATCATAAGTATGCACTGACATAAGAACACCTCAGTTCCTGGTTAGGTTATGCTCCTGATATTGCCATAACAGTTTTAGCTCTCAGAGATGCATTTCTCTGACTAACTCTTGTTTCAGATTATGTGACCAAATGATCTATAGGGCAGTCATTAACAGCTGTTAATACTCCACTGTTTCATGAATAGGGAGAAAAAGCAGACAAACAACCATGCAATGAAAGCTACTCATCTTTTCAAAGGCTCTTTGAGTTAGCTCTTACCAATTTAGGGATTTTCAGAGCCACTAGCAGTAATATTAATTTTAAAAGCATTCTCCCTCATGAAGAACATCAATCACTTTTTAATAAATCAAAGATAATGTATTTGAAGACAGCAACTTGAGGCAATTTGGTTCAGCAGTTGAAGATCAGGCCCATTCAGCACTTAAAGTTGCAAAGATGCTGCATGAGGCTGCATTCTTATCACTGATGCCCTCTTCAACTATCCTATTTTGTCCTGTGAGATGCAGAGCTCCTCTTATGTGTGGAGGAACTCCTGAGAAAGCTGCACAGGGAGCTGCTGCTCCTCTCTGCCACCCTTGAAATATACAAACCAAATGGACACATATGGCAGAGTCCTCATCACTCGTGGAGCTTAGTGTGTGAGCCCTTCACCAGCTGTGCCCTGCTGAACATCCAGCTTTCTCATTTAACAAAGGATTAGGGTGTTTCTCCAGTGAGTAAAGGCTTGCCAGAGGGATTCCTCTCCTGAATCTAAAAGGAAGCCCACTGAAAAACCTTAAGGGAGGATCACATGCCCAGCTCTAGCTCCAGCTAGATGTTGCCTTCCTCTTAAATGACAAATTGAGAGCCACTTGTATGACAGACAGTGCAGCTACAACAGCCATGCTGTATCAAGACCTCTGAGTTACAGAGACAGTGTGCCCTGCAGAGGGCTTCTCCTCTGCCACTGCTAGCCAATTGACAAGATCAACACTATCCTAAGAGTAAATTTTACTTAACAGCCTCCCACACTGCCAGGGTATTAGAGTGATCATTTTGGACTGGACCTAAAGTCTTGTGTCTGAAAGCAATCAAGTGGGAGGAATATGTTATGTAACATTTTCTTCCTGTACTTCCCCAACCTCTGCTTTGCAGCCCGAGCTCTTATTCATATGTTTTAGTAATATTGAATGGACTTCTCCAAAACTAACTTGTTGAGACTCCTCTTGAACCCAGTTTGTTGGACTGTGTTGACATAGCAGTGGTCAGTGGCAGATAACTGAACAAGCAGTGAGATCTATGCGGAGCTGTTTGGCTCCATCCAGTGTGTGCTTGAACTGCCTGAGCCTTCATTTCTCCAAAAGGGCCACTTCCTCTACCTGCACTGTTTTCAAGCAAGTCACAACAGCATCCACAGCCAGTATGTAAGAATGTTAGTATTGATATGGATAAACTGGATGAGGCACTTGGTGCCATGGTCTAATTGATTGGCTAGGGCTGGGTGCTAGGTTGGACTGGATGAGCTTGGAGGTCTCTTCCAACCTGCTTGATTCTATGATTCTGTGATATGATCAGTATAGAATGAATGCAGGAATTGGTATAGAAACACCAAATCTAAACATTCTTCATCTAGATACAGAACATCTCATGTTGTTTGAGTCTTGGTGCCCTCATTTGTTCATGGCTATGATGGTATTCTGCTCTTCTCCCATCTTTCTGGGCTTGGCTTGAGGACAAGATCAATATGGATCTTGACTCCATGCAGCTCACCCTGCAGTTAGCAGGTGGTGGCTTGCAGAGAGCAACCTTAGCTGATTGTGGGAAGGCTTTGTCTGAATTTAGTGTGAATTGTTTTTCTGCCCTCTGACTGACCACTGTGTGGCAACTGCTGGGTTTTAGCCACAATTCCATGAGGCCTCTCAGGGCAGGGTTCTGCAGAGACAGATCTGGGCCTGTGGTGGATGTGCCCAGGTTGTAACAGCCACCTCAGTGGCTTTGGACAGTGCTGAGTCTCTAATGAAGAGAGGGCTACAATCACAAACACTTCTCATTTGTGACATCACTTGTATGAAACTTTAATCTGCTACAAACATCAAAACTCCTTCTCCCTGTCCATGCAGAGGATTATAGGAGTCCATGGATATATGGACAAATTAGGCAGAAGGCAGTCAGTACTCATCCACCATGTAAATACCAGCTGCTGCCCTCTGGAAGGGATTCTCTCTGGAGAAAACACCTGTGGATTTTAGGTTTCCCCTCTTAACATTCAGCAGTGGGAATACACAGAGACCATAAAGTGCTTTTCCCTGGATGGTGAAGATTTAACTCAGGTTTTGTTGGGATGTGCCACTCAAGTCTGTCTGTCTCAGGATTCCATTAGAAAGATTTGGCAGATTCAGCAAAATGACTGAAGACAGGAACACCCTAGGACTACACCTAGGACCTGACAGTCTGGGAAGAGGTAGGCTCTAAGTTCAGCAGGGCTCTCTCCCTCATGCTGGATATCACATATTCCTTACAATGGACCTTTTCTGGCAGAGGTGTCCAAAATTAGTAAAATCCCTAGATCATAGAATCAACCAGGTTGGAAGGGACCTCCAAGATCATCCAGCCCAACCTAGCACCCAGCCCTAGCCAGTCAACCAGACCATGGCACTAAGTGCCTCATTTAGTCTTTCCTTGAGCAACTCCAGGGATGGCAACTCCACCATCTCCCTGGGCAGCCCATTCCAATGCCAATCACTCTCTCTGCCAACAACTTCCTCCTAACATCCAGCCTAGACCTCCCTCCACCCATCAAACCCATGTGTCACCAGCTTGGAGACCAGGATGTGGTGCAGGACAGTGTCAAAGGCCTTGCTCAGGTCCAGGTAAGTGCCATCAGTTGCTCACTCCTCATCTATGAATGTTGTGACCTGTTCATAGAAGGCCACCAGGTTTGTGAGGCAGGATTTCCCCCCCTTGGTGAAGCCATGCTGATTGTACCCAATCACCTCTTCACTATTGTCCTGTCTCAGTAGTGCCTCCAGGAAAATCACAGTCTTTGGTATTGGAGTGGAAATTCCTTGCTTTAGCCCAGCAAAAGGCCACTGAAGTCAGAGGAGAGTACATGGTAATAGTGCATATGTCACTATCTCTTCCCCTCTGAAGGCATCTAAGTACATCTGCAACTCCAGCCCTATGATCTCCAGTGCCATAAGCCCTGCAAGCTGTTTCTTTTGCCCAGATAGAAATGTGAGATTGCCAGTTCTGCATAATTTACAGTCCATAGAGATTCCTGAAACCCAACAGCCAATTCTCAGTGCTTTAGAGGCTCTGAATCCTTCCTGTACTGAGCAAGTGCAATACTGTGTAGAGGAGCTGGACTTCAGATTTTGTTTCAATTGTCTTTTTCTGATTCCTCCTTGAGAATTTCTGACTGTTGAGAATAGCTACTCACTGCTGCTGAATCACTGCTAGTCACTCAGTGCTATTTCTCACTACTTCCCCCTTTCTCACTGTTGGCATAAAGTAGAATAGCAAGATTTTCCCCTAGCCTCTGAGTACACTTGTTCTCCAAGTTTGCCACTGATTGCATTTGCCTGCTTGGGATGTGAGGTGAGAATGACAGATGCATTCTCAGCTAGAGAAAAGAAGCTCAGCAGAGTAGGCAAGTACTTGTTCAAACTTCATTGTAATGAGGACATTGTGTTTTAACTCCTCAGCATTATGGTCATTTTGAGCAGCTTAATTTCTGATCAAAAATTGAAACATGCTGAAGAAAGATTGCAAATTCCAAAGGTGATGAAGAAAATGCAGATTACAAACCAGAACCAAATCTCATTACATCACAGCTATGGAAAGCACTTTTGCTCTTCACTATCACTGACCAGGTCCAGAGCATGGCAGCTGTCTTCTGCTCCCAGCTTTCCTGCTTTTCACCCAACCTGACTGCAAGTTCCAGTGCTTACAGACCCATTTATTCAACTCTTAGTATCACTCAGGTGATTGATTAAAGGAATGGAAGATCTCTCTTATCAGGAGAGACTGAGGGAGCTGGGGCTGTGCTGCTTGGAGAGGAGACTGAGATGTGACCTCAGCCATGGTTATCACTATGTGCAGGGTGAGTGCCAGGAGGCTGGAGCCAGGCTCTGCTTGGTGATGCCCAGTGAGAGGATGAGGGGCAATGGGTGGAAGCTGAGGCACAGGAAGTTTCATGGAAAGATGAGGAGGAATTTTATCCCTATGAGGGTGACAGAGCACTGGAACAGGCTGCCCAGGGGCGTTGTGGAGTGTCTCTCTCTGGAGGTATCCAAAACCCACCTGGACATGTTCCTGTGTGATTTGGTATAGGTGATGCTGCTCTGGCAAGGGGGTTGCACTGGATAAGATTTTGAGGTCCCTTCCAGCCCCTGGCATCCTGTGATTCTGTGGCTACTCACCTTGTAGCAGAGCAAGATGCTATTTTAAGGCAAGGTAGTTTTATATTTGCCTTTCAGCTTGGATGAACACATTGTTAATTCAATGCTGTTTGTCTCCAGTGTCAAATAGTAGGCTGAAATAAAACAGCCAGCTAGATTCCTTGAAGAATCTTTAGGTTTCCTTACAGTAGAGTTAGGAAATGTCTCTAATGTCCATTCAAAAGACACTGGGAGAGACTGCAGTTCTTTCCCTTATCAGAGAAGCCCCTTTTAAAGGCAATTTGGAGGCATGTTTTGGGCAACTGACTTGCAGCACAAAGCTAAAACCTCAGTAAAACAAATTAAACCAGGATAGAAAATACAGATGAGATTGTGACACCTCAACAATTGTATTTGAGTAGTGAAGTGCCACTACCTGGAAGGAGTGGAGACAGCTCTCATTTCTTCTTTGTCTCTTTCAACACATATATGCTCTTTGTCAGATTCTTGGCTCTTATTCCAAAGGAGGTAGTCCAGAGTCTGTATCAAATATATTCCACTGCATGATGCTTCTTGGAACCCTTGATGCAAACAACCCATGTTCTGTGTTAAAAGGGCTTCTCCTAATACAGAGAGTGCCATTCACTAGGACAGGGCATACAAAGGAAGGCACAGAATCACAGAATCAACCAGGTTGGAAGAGACTTCCAACATCATCCAGTCCAGCCTAGCACCCAGCCCTAGCCAGTCAACCAGACCATGGCACTGAGTGCCTCATCCAGGCTTTGCTTGAGCACCTCCAAGGATGGCAACTCCACCACCTCCCTGGGCAGCCCATTCCAATGCCAATCACACTTTCTGCCAACAACTTCCTCCTAACATCCAGCCTAGACCTCCCCTGGCATAACTTGAGACTGTGTCCCCTTGTTCTGCTGCTGCTTGCCTGGGAGAAGAGGCCAACCCCCACCTGGCTACAACCTCCCTTCAGCAATGAGGTCTGCCCTGAGCCTCCTCTTCTCCAGGCTGCACACCCCCAGTCTCAAGTTATGCCAGGGGAGGTCTAGGCTGGATGTTAGGAGGAAGTTGTTGGCAGAGAGAGTGATTGGCATTGGAATGGGCTGCCCAGGGAGGTGGTGGAGTCACCGTCCCTGGAGGTGCTCAAGAAAAGCCTGTCTGGGGCACTTAGTGCCATGGTCTGGTTGACTGGCTAGGGCTGGGGGATAGGTGGGACTGGATGATCTTGGAGGTCACTTCCAACCTGCTTGATTCTATGATTCTATGGTTACTCCTCGTCTTGTCATGACAAGACCTTGTCTCTCCCCAGCCTTCCTGTAGCCCCCTTCAGATATTGGAAGGCTACTCCAAGGTCTCCTCAAAGCCTTCTCTTCTCCAGGCTGCAGAGCCAAAACTCTCATAGCCTGTCCTCACAGAAGAGCTGCTCCAGCCCTCTGAAGTCCACTGAGCAGACTAATCAACCCATCAGTATCTAAAAGGAAATGCCCCCTGACAAGGAATTCCCTCTTCAGACACATCTGCATGGCATGGCCTTTTGAGGAGAGTGATGACACACAGCATCAGATGTGAATGCTTTACATTGAGCATGCAAACCCTAAGAACAGTTGACTGAAATGGTTAAAGTGCTATGGGAAAAAACCCAAAACATTGAAAAAATGAACCTGATCCATTGGAGCCTATTCTAACACCCATATCCTCACAGAACAGAACAGATTTGCACTCTCACTGCCATCTGGAGTGGAATTATGTTAGCAGTCTCTGAAAAAACTCAAATTAACTATTTCATGCATTTCTGTAGCTTGCTTTCTCTTCATGTCTCCTTTTCAGTTAAGTATGAGAACCTGAAAGTCATTTTGTGAGAGCTGCATCTGCTTGCACTTCAGATCTGAAGGAGTAATAAAGTTTGTGCTATAGGTACATGAAACACAAAAGATAATTTAACAACAGTCTGTCTGTCATTGACTTGATGACCTTCACTAAGGTATAGCTGTATCAGAAGCTGTTAGACTTGCTAAGCTATATATTCTTACAAGTAAAATGAACATCAGGTATGTCTGATCAGTCTTCTGCAGGTGTTTAACAAGCTATACATGAAAGTCATGGGAAAAAAAAATCTGTTAAAATATCAGAATGTATTTTTTTCATTGCTGGAAGGGAGCCCACAGTAAATGAAGGTTGCTGCTCAAATTGGTTATCACAATTAATGTTCAGTTTTTAAAGCAGCCCTGCATTTGATTTCACAGAATCAAGCAGGTTGGAAGAGACCTCCAAGGTCATCCAGGCCAACCTAACACCCAGCCCTGTCCAGTCAACCAGACCATGGCACTAAGTGCCTCAGCCAGGCTTTGCTTCAACAACTCCAAGGACAGTGACTCCACCACCTCCCTGGGCAGCCCATTCCAATGCCAATCACTCTCTCTGCCAACAACTTCCTCCTAACATCCAGCCTAGACCTCCTCTGGCACAACTTGAGGCTGTGTCCCCTTGTTCTGTTGCTGCTTGCCTGGGAGAAGAGACCAACCCCACCTGGCTACAGCCTCCCTTCAGGTAGTTGTAGACAGCAATGAGATCTGCCCTGAGCCTCCTCTTCTCCAGGCAGCACACCCCCAGCTCCCTCAGCCTCTCCACAAAGGTTTTGTATTCCAGGCCTCTCTGCAAGTAAAAACTTGAGGGTTTTTTTTCTCCACTTTTTTTATGCACAAGAAGTTGTGGAATCTTTTTGCATAAATAAGCTTTGGATTCAAGGCTGTTTGTCAAGTGCTGAGTTTAATGATTCAACAATTGTGATTCATGTTTAGTGGATGGTCAGATACATGGAGCACATGGTATTGCTCCTCTTCTATGAGGAGCTGTCTGCAACTACCTGAATGGAGGCTGTAGCCAGGTGGGGTTGGTCTCTTCTGCCAGGCAACCAGCAACAGAAGAAAGGGACACAGTTTTGAGCTGCACCAGGGGAGGTCTAGGCTGAATGTTAGGAGGAAGTTGTTGGCAGAGAGAGTGACTGGCATTGGAATGGGCTGCCCAGGGAGGTGGTGGAGTCACTGTCCCTGGAGGTGTTGAAGAAAAGCCTGGATGAGGCACTTAGTGCCATGGTCTGGTTGATTGGATGGGGCTGGGTGCTAGGTTGGACTGGCTGATCTTGGAGTTCTCTTCCAACCTGGTTGATTCTATGATTCTATGAAGCACTCCTCTCTTAATTCAGAGCAAAGAACTTTCCTGAGGTCTACATATTCAACTGAGATCTATATATTCAACACTTAGACAATAAACTTGCTGGTGCCAAAAAGGGCCTGAGAGGGATGACTAATCTCTCCATGATTTTTGAGTTCTAAGTGTCTGAACTGGAGACAGGCTCAGGGGAGACCTTATTGCTCTCCACAACTACCTGAAAAGAGGTTGTAGCCAGGTGGGGGTTGGTCTCTTCTTCTAGGCACTCAGGGACAGAACAAGAGGACACAGCTTCAAACTGCACTAGGGCAGGTTTAGGCTGGACATTAAGAAGAAGCTCTTCATGGAAAGAGTGATTGGCATTGGAATGGGCTGCCCAGGGTGGTGGTGGAGTCACCATCCCTGGAGGTGTTTAAGAGGAGGCTGGGTGAGGCACTTAGCACCATGGTTTAGTTTATTAGAAGGGTTGGGTGATAGGTTGGACTTGATAATCTTAGAAGACTTTTCCAACCTGCTTAATTCTGTGATTCTGTGATTCAGACAATGAAGCATAAGATAAGATTCTATTATAGGCATCCTGTCTTAGATGAGATGACTGAAAAGAGGCATTAAGATGCCCTATTTCAGTGTTAGATTTTTCTACACTATGCTTGTCTGGAGTTAGGCCAGAAGACTCTCCTGGTTGTAATGTAGCTTATTCACAGTAGGTGTTTTGAGCCTATGCAGTTGCCTCAGGCACATCAATGCCCTGCAGGGAACAATGCCAAAGCACCTCTTTGTTCTGAGTTATTAAGAACAGGTTGGATATATTATTGTGGCTTTGATAATCAAAACTCACCTCTTTATATATATTTTTTTTTAGGGTGCAGGTGAGTTAAACATTTCTGTACAGCATTGTCTAACCTGGGGTTTGCAGGATGACTTTTTTAAGGGATTAAAAGGTCTGAATTTGCTCTGTAGGAACCAGAATGGAACAGTTTTGTCTCTCCTCAGAAAGGAGAAGGAATCATATGTATTTATAAATCGTGGCACTGTGCTGGCAGTGCATGACTAAAGTGCCAGTTCATAGCATGTAAAGGAAAAGCAGCTCAGATCATAGAATCATAGAATGTTTGGGTTGGAAGGGACCTTTAAAGATCATCTGATCCAACCCCCCTGTAGTGAGTAGGGACACTTTCTGCTCAGAGCCCCAAACAACCTGATCTGAAATGGTTCCAGGGATGGGGCACATACCACCTCTCTTGGCAACCTGAGTCAGTGTTTCACCACCCTCACTGTAAAAAATTCCTTCCTTCTCTCTAGTCTAAATCTCCCTCTTTTAGTTTAAAACCATCACCCCATGTCTTATCACAACAGGCCCTGCTAAAAAGATTGCCCCAAACTTCCAAATAGTCCCCCTGTGAGTACTGATAGTCTGCAGTAACATCTCCCTGGAGTCTTCTCCAGGTTGACCAGCCTCAACTTTCTGTCCCCATAGCAGAGGTGTTCCACTCTCCTGATCATTTTTGTGGCCTCCTCTGCCCCCACTCCAATAGGTTCATGTCTCTCTTGTGCTGATGACTCTAGAGCTGAACCCAGCACTGCAGGTGGGGTCTCAGAAATGCAGAGTAGGTAGGGCAAATCATGCCCCTCAACTAGCTGCCCACATTGTTTGTGATGCAGCCCAGGACACAGCTGGCATTCTGAGCTGCAGTGACCACTGTTGGCTCATGTCCAGCTTTTCATCCACCAGCACCCCCAACTCCTTCTCCACAGATGACCTGGTCTAGTATTGCTTTTCATCTTTTCAGCTCTTACATCAGACAAAGCCCTAATGTACTTATTTCAAGGCCTCTTCTCTGAAGTAGAGTATTTCCATAAGAAATAGAGTCTGACAAAGCTGATGTGTTGTCCATGACCACCAGCACTGTTCCAGGCTTGGTTGCTGTAGTGATAGCATCATATGAATGCTGCAATTGAGACTGAATCCTTTTGGTAGCAGAACTGATTTCCAAACAGATTTTAATCCCTTGTTTACAAAATTCTCCATAGTTTTCTGAGCACAGAAGCAAACTGAACAGAATAGGCCTACAGAAAGTCTGCCTTTGTGTAGAGGAGAGCAACTGATTCCAAATTAGCTTTGTGTGTGGAAGATCCAGAGTCTCCTCTCCAATGCAGTGCCCCAGAGCAGCCCTGAGTTGCTGTACGAGAAAGCTCTCACAGACCTGCAGCCCCTCTCAGATTCATAGAATCAACCAGGTTGGAAGAGACCTCCAAGATCATCCAGTCCAACCTAGCACCCAGCCCTAGCCAGTCAACCAGACCATGGCACTAAGTGCCTCAGCCAGGCTTTGCTTGAACACCTCCAGGGACAGCAACTCCAGCACCTCCTTGGACAGCCCATTCCAATGCCAATCAATCTCTCTGCCAACAACTTCCTCCTAACATCCAGCCTAGACCTGCCCTGGCACAACTTGACACTCTGTCCCCTTGTTCTATTGATGCTTGCCTGGCAGAAGAGACCAACCCCACCTGGATACAACCTCCCTTCAGGTAGCTGCAGACAGCAATGAGCTCTGCCCTGAGCCTCCTCTTCTTCAGGCTGCACAGCCCCAGCTCCCTCAGCCTCTCCTCACAGGACTGTGCTCCAGGCCCCTCACCAGCTTCATTGCCCTTCTCTGGACACGTTCCAGTATCTCAACATCTCTCCTGAACTGAGTAGCCCAGAACTGGACACAGCACTCAAGAAGTGGCCTGAGCAGTGTTGAATACAGGGGAAGAATAACCTCCCTTGTCCTACTTGAGTCAGGGTTTGGTGTGACTCCAGAATCCTGCTAAAGTAAGGATCAACACACTTATTGAGTCAGAAGCTGAAGTCCATCAGCAATGATATCTTTGCCAGAATCTAACACTGACTCACTTTCTCAGATGTAGGTGTCAGCCCTGAAATCTCCCTGCAGCTGCTGCTAGGCATATAAACCTTCCTGTTAGGCATCCTGCTAGTCAGTACTGCCCAGGCTTAAATTGTAATTCAGTCTTAAGATTCTCTTTTGAATTGTTTTTACAATTAGCAAATGATCATGCAAAAATATGATGCATTTTCAGCTTGCCTTACTTAGAGTTTAGCAAAGACCATTAAAAATCTTTCTTTCTATTAGCAGTTATATTTTACCTTGTTAATTAAACACCTCTACACAGAAAGATTAGGTGAGGAAATCAGACTGCCTGGAAAAAAAAACCAACAACATATAGCACTGGCTAGAATCAAATGTGCAAAGGACTCTTTATCACTCAACACATTCCAGATCTAGAATATTTGTCCCCTGGGCAAGTTCAGCAGCATTGAATGCATCTTCTCAGGTGTAGCTGAGCTGCTGGGGCTTCTTCCACAGTTTTTAGGGGCTGGCTGGGAAAAAAATATGAAGAATAGGAAGGCTGGAGAAGGAGCTGAGGATATGCAGAGCAGCTCTTTCTTCTGTGCCTTGTGGGTCTGCATTTCACTGAAGTCATTCTATGATCACTTGCTTTTGCCTCACAGACTAGATTGGGCTTGCAGGCTGCTCTGTCAGAAGCCTTGACTTGCTGCACACCACACAGTATCTCTTGCTTCTAACAGAGGCAGTTGTGTAATCTTCCTCTTGTCCTGTTACTGCACCTCTGCTGTGTTCTCTTGTCTATTACTGGTATTACCAGAGACTGCAACACACAGCACATCATTCTAGCATGAATCATCTAAAGGATCACATCTAAAGGATTACATCTCTCTGGCAAATGTAGCTCTGATGTGAGACTCATGAAACAATGCAGGTGAAAACAGCACACTTGATCTCAAGAAACTGAAAAGACAATGTGAGCAGAAGCACAACAGGAATGAATGAACTGTCTTGATCCACCAGCTGGAGATAGTTCTGCAGTTTGAGATGGTGCACATGGACTGTATGCCACCAGAGAGTGACATTTTTGACAGAGAAAAGTATTGCATAAACACATCCCTCAGTTTTGCACTGAATACTTTGCTTTCTCTAGTGCTGAATATTAAGAACATTAAATAACAGATAGTAAGCTACAGTAGCTCTGAACCAAACTGAAATCCTGGTGATAGGTGAAGACAAGAGCTTTCATTTTTTTCTCCCAGCTGATGGGAGCATTTGTGGCTAACAAACCTTGGTTGGTGATGACCAGTGGCATTTTGTAAGTTCACTCTGCCAATATTGCTGTTGCTATGCTTGGCACAAGCAAATGAGTCATCTCCATATCATAGAATCATAGAATCAACCAGGTTGGAAGAGACCTCCAAGATCATCCAGGCCAACCTAGCACCCAGCCCTAGCCAGTCAACCAGACCATGGCACTAAGTGCCTCATCCAGGCTTTTCTTGAACACCTCCAGGGACTGTGACTCCACCACCTCCCTGGGCAGCCCATTCCAATGCCAATCACTCTCTCTGCCAGGAACTTCCTCCTAACATCCAGCCTAGATCTGCCCTGCCACAACTTGAGACTGTGTCCCCTTGTTCTATTGCTGCTGCCTGGCAGAAGAGACCAACCCCACCTGGCTACAGCCTCCCTTCAGGGAGCTGCAGACAGCAATGGCTCTGCCCTGAGCCTCCTCTGCTGCAGGCTGCACACCCCCAGCTCTCTCAGCCTCTCCTCAGAGGGCTGTGCTCCAGGCCCCTCAGCAGCCTTGCTGCCCTTCTCTGGACACATTCCAGCACCTCAACATCTCTCTTCAATTGAGGAGCCCAGAACTGGACACAGCACTCAAGGTGTGGCCTGACCAGTGCTGAGTACAGGGGAACAATAACCTCCCTTGTCCTGCTGGCCACACTGCTCCTGATGCAGGCCAGGATGCCATTGGCTCTCTTGACCACCTGGGCACACTGCTGGCTCATCTTCAGCCTACTCTCTACCAGCACCCCCAGGTCCCTTTCTTCCTGGCTGCTCTCCAGCCACTCTGTTCTCAGCCTGTAGTGCTGCTTGGAGTTGGGGTTCCATATGGAAGGAGGCAATCTGCATAACAGAGGCCATTACTTGGATGTTGGTTTTGTCCCTTTTGTGGCCCAGCCACATACCAAGCTTTCACACAAGAAGGTCTCCTATGGGGAATGTTGGCTGTAAAGTGGTCCAAACTCATCCTGATGTAATCCCATTACATTAGTAAATTTGCCATGGGGGAACCCATTGCACTGTGCCTACAATGGGTCTGTTTTGACCAACTGTAAACATACAGCTTCCAATAACTTGGAAAACTGTGGTTCTGATGGTTCCAAATCAATGCTGTCCCTGTAGCTGTGAGAGAAATACCACACATTTCTTTTGACTTGTATTTTGTTTCTGAGATGGGAAAACTGAACACAGGTTTGTGGGGTAGGTTTGTCTACATTTTGACACTGAATGTCTGTGATTGGCAATTCTTCCATCTGTTATTCAGCAGTTCCTGCCAGGAAAAGAAGATGGGAGGGTTACATGAGGACTGACAGCAGAAAGAACAAATAGCAGGAACTGAAAATAGATTAATCTTGATCTCATTCCTTTAACCTGAAGTTTACAGGCTCACAGGGACACAGGATGTTAGGGGTTGGAAGGGACACAAGGAGATCATCAAGTCCAACCCCCTGCCACAGCAGGACAATACTGTCTAACACAGATCACAGAGGAGCACATCCAGACAGGCCTTGAAAGGCTCCAGACGAGGAGACTCCACAACTTCTCTGGGCAGCCTGTGCCAGAGCTCTGTGTCCCTTACAGCAAAGAAGTTCCCCCTTGTGTTGAGGCAGAATCTCTTTTGCTGCAGTTTACACCTATTCGTCCTTGTCCTATCCCAGGGAGTAGTGAGCAGAGCCTGGTCCCCCCCTCCTGGCAGCCTTCAAATACTTATAAACATTTATCAAACCCCCTCTAAGTCTCTTTTTCTCCAAACTAAATAGTCCCAGGTCCCTCAGCCTCTCCTCATAGGCCATTCCTTCCAGTCCCCTCAATATCCTCGTAGATCTCTGCTGGACCCTCTCCAGCAGATCCCTGTCCCTCTTCAACTGGGGAGCTCAAAACTGAAGGCAGTATTCAAGATGAGGTCTCACCAGGGCAGAGTAGAGTGGGAGGAGAACCTCCCTTGATCTGCTGGACACACTCTTCCTAATACACCCCAGGATCCCATTGGCCTTCCTGGCCACAGGGGCACATTGCTGTGCCATGGGTAACTTTTTAGCCACTAGGACTCTTACAAAAAATGTTGTTGATATTGATCATAGAATCATAGAATCAAAGAATCAACCAGGTTGAAAAAGACCTCCAAGCTCATCCAGTCCAACCTAGCACCCAGCCCTAGCCAGTCAACCAGACCATGGCACTAAGTGCCTCAGCCAGGCTTTGCTTGAACACCTCCAGGGATGGTGACTCCACCACCTCCCTGGGCAGCCCATTCCAATGGCAAATACCATGTGCTTACACATGGTGCAGGGAAGAGCTGTGTCTGCTATACAGGCCTGAATGGCCAGGATGAGGCATGACTTATTAATATGTGATCTAATTTGTGGTATGGGCCTCTGATGCATGCCTGTTAATGAGCTGAGAAGAATGTCTCCCTCTGAAGTGAACAATGTGTTCTTCATTTCTTAGTAGAAGCTATGAGGAGTAAAACACACAAGGCTGCTCACAGAGGCACTGTTCGATCTCAGCTGAAGAATGTCACCTTATTTTAAATCAAAAGTAATCTAAATCAATTTTGTCTTTCCTATTCTACCTTCATAATCTCTGCTCTCATATACTCAGCATTAGTAATGCATTAATCTGTCTGTTCAGGGCTACTGTGGTGAGAGGTTTTGTGACTGCAGCATCTAACGTACACCACAAAGGCACGGAGGGATCCCATGGAGCAGTTTGTGACATAAAGGCTGTAATGATGCTGCTAGTTTAGGGCAAAAGAGCTATGAGTTTATGAATGCTGCTTATGCTGCTTCACTGGACAGTGGCTCTTAGGCAGAGTGATATGGGAAAAAGGGATAGAGAACAGAGAGTGTAGAAAGCTAGCTAAATCATTAACTGTGTCAGCACCAATATAAAGCATCATCAACCAGATACATACCAAGGAGGGGGGTTGAGCTTGAGAGGGTCTTGAAACACTCTCATGGAGAAGCAGAATACTGTATTCAAAGATGAGAATATTGGAGACTCCAGCCACAAATGTGACCTAAAACTGATGCCAGGTGGACAAAAGGTAGAGAGGTCAGAGCGAGGAAGACATTGACCTTCCTCCCAAAGACCCCAAAAGACGAACATGAACAAGTGTGAAGAGGTGGGACAGGATGGAAATGAGATCCAGGAACTGCTCCTATTCCCAGTACTAATTGTAATAACTCTACCCCTGTGCTGAATATGATTTCGTAGCATAGATATTTTACCTGAACCAGGTGAAGGCGTGCAAGGGCTTTGGAGCATGACCTCCCCTTGCCATCCAGAGCTGATTAAAACATATCTTTCCTGGTAACACTTTGCCTGTTGTGAGGTCTCATTTTCCATACATCAAGAGGGATGCTCATCTTGGAATATTTTTCCATAGTTCACCAGGATTAGATTGAATAATATATTTCCTACCTCAGGCTGAGAGTTACAATTCAGAAGTCTGTATCAGGGCCATCTGTAAAGAATCATAGAATCAACCAGGTTGGAAGAGACATCCAAGATCATCCAGTCCAACCTAGCACCCAGCCCTATCCAGTCAATCAGACTATGGCATCAAGTGCCTCATCCAATCTTTTCTTGAACACCTCCAGGGACAGTGACTCCACCACCTCCCTGGGCAGCCCATTCCAAAGAGTGACATCATTAGTTAAAAGATAATTATTTTCAAGCCAATTGCCTTTTCTTGATAGAGTTGAAACAATCTGTTTAGGGCAAGTGAATTCACTGTGCTTATTTCATATGGCAATTGCCAGAGGCCATCCTGAATTCTCTTTTGGGTTCTGCTGAGAAACTGCTTCATGTAGTAGGCAGTGGCAGTCATGCACACTTCAGCCATTTCATAGGATCATAGAATCAAGTAGGTTGGAAGAGACCTCCAAGATCATCCAGTCCAACCTAACACCCAGCCTCATTCCATCAACCAGACCATGGCACTAAGTGCCTCATCCAGTCTTTGCTCGAACACCTCCAGGGACAGTGACTCCACCACCTCCCTGGGCAGCCCATTCCAATGCCAATCACTCTCTCTGCCAACAACTTCCTCCTGACATCCAGCCTGGACCTCCCCTGGCACAGCTTGAGACTGTGTCCCCTTGTTCTGTTGCTGTTGCCTGGCAGAAGAGACCAACCCCACCTGCCTACAGCCTCCCTTCAGGTAGTTGTAGACAGCAATGAGCTCTGCCCTGAGCCTCCTCTTCTGCAGGCTGCACACCCCCAGCTCCCTCAGCCTCTCCTCACAGGGCTGTGCTCCAGGCCCCTCACCAGCCTTGTTGCCCTTCTCTGGACACATTCCAGCACCTCAACATCTCTCTTGAATTGAGGAGCCCAGAACTGGACACAGCACTCAAGGTGTGGCCTGACCAGTGCTGAGTACAGGGGCAGAATAACCTCCCTTGTCCTGCTGGCCACACTGTTCCTGATCCAGGCCAGGATGCCATTGGTTCTCTTGGCCACCTGGGCACACTGCTGCCTCATCTTCAGCCTACTATCTATCGGTACCCCCAGGTCCCTTTCCTCCTGGCTGCTTTCCAGCCACTCAGTCCCCAGCCTGTAGCACTGCTTGGGGTTGTTGTGGCCAAAGTGTAGAACCCTACACTTGGCCTTGTTAAATCTCATCCCATTGGCTTCTGCTCACCCATCCAGCCTGTCCAGGTCCCTCTGCAAGGCTCTCCTACCTTCCAACAGATCAACACCTGCTCCTAGCTTGGTGTCATCTGCAGACTTACTGATGCTGGACAGGATCTATCTCTTCTGCACAGGTTTAATGAAGGGTTATATTAAGTAAGTATCCTTTCATAGCAGTTCTTCAGAAACAAACAAAAAAAGAGATGTTTCGTGCTACAGTGCTGATTTTCCAGCCAGTGTTACTGATGGTTGAATACATGATCCTTTCTTCCAAGTCTGCTGTGACAGAACAGGTGTGAAGACACTTCAGAGTGATTCTTAAGATAGCACAGTAACATCCTTATGTTGGTGCCTTAGTGGAGAGTGAGCTGTTTTCCAAATCTGTGGTGTTAAGTACATGGTGTACCTTCATGTTATAGAGTTGCAATGTCCTGCACTGTTTGGTGCTCAGCATGAATGCTCTGGTCCTTCTGTCTGCAAGAGCTGAAAGAAGAATTTGCCTTCACCTGCAAACCACTTTGCTCATCTCAGCCCCATAATGTGATAGACAGCCTTGCCTCACAAACAGCATGACTGACAAACTGTTTGGGAGACTTTGCATTTAAAATCAAAAGGTCTGCAAATAGAAGCCAAAGCAACTACTGGACAGTCTCAGGCACATTTTCCCAGCGGCATTCCTAAGACACTTTCTCTCTGGAAGTGGTGAAAGGAATGAATCAACTGATACATCCCAGAGTGTTTCTCTTGTTCTTTTTGGTCCTTATAGAGAACACAGGCTGCAACAAAAGCAGTCTTTCTCTAAAGACAATCAATCAGTCACCTAGCTGCATTTCCTTCAATAAACAGAGAGCAGATGCTGTACAGGAAAGCACAAAAGACACTACAAAACAGTCTTCCCACAATGAAAGCTTCTTCCTAATTCTCTATAATTAGAATGCCTTTTGAATGAGAAACAGCCTGTACAATTTGTGCAGCCCGAGAGACTTCCTGCTCTGAGGAGCTATGAAATAATACCCCGGAGTGGGCTGCATCAATCCTTCCCCTGCAAATGCATTTTCTCTCCTGAAGAACAGCAGGAGCTGTGTGATGGATTGACAGGGCAGAGGGGAGCACTGGTAGCACAGTAGCTGCCTGTGTAACACCGATCTCTGTGCTGACCTACAGATTTCACACCTAGACATTTTCTGGTAGAGCAAGACAGGTACTTCTGCTCTCCTGTTTTCTCTCTGACCCTGGTGACAGCTCCATGTGCTGCACTGGCCACAAATCCAAACGTTGACTGATGCCAGCTAACAAATGGGAAGAAGTTTCAAGCTGAAATGCTACTGTTTGCATCAAAGTTGGAGTCCTTGAAAACTTTGCCTCTTGTGTAATGTTTACATCAGCATTTATAGAGAAGGGGAGGAAAAATGCATTGCTGTTCCAAAACAAGTCTTACTCAATGTTTAATACAAGCAGATTATTTCACAGGGTCACAGGCTCACAGGATATTAGGGGTTGGAAGGCACCCAAGGAGTTCGAGTCCAGCCTCCCTGCCAGAGCAGGATCACACAATCTAGCTCAGGGCACACAGGAACACATCCAGACAGGCCTTGAAAGGCTCCAGAGAAGTAGACTCCACAGCCTCTCTGGGAAGCCTGTTCCAGTGCTCTGGGACCCTTACAGTAAAGAAGTTCCCCCTTCTGTTGAGGTAGAACCTCCTGTGCTGCAGCTTACATCCTTTGCTCCTATCCCAGGGAGCAGTGAGCAGAGCCTGTCCCCCCCGCTCCTGACCCCCAGCCTTCAGATGTTTATAAACATTTATTCAATCCCCTCTCAGACTTCTCTTCTCCAGACTAAACAGCCCCAGGTCCCTCAGCCTCTCCTCATCAGGCAGTGCTCCAGACCCCTAATCATCCTCATAGCTCTCTGCTGGACCCTCTCCAGCAGATCCCTGTCCCTCTCTGACTGGGGAGCCCAGAACTGAAGGCACTACTCAAGTTGAGGTCTCACCAAGGCAGAGTAGAGGGGGAGGAGAACCTCCCTTGATCTGGTGGACACACTCTTAATACACCCCAAGATTCCATTTGCCTTCTTGGCCACAAGGGCACATTGCTGCCCCATGAGGCACTTAGTGCCATGGTCTAGTTGACTGGATAGGGCTGGGTGCTAGGTTGGACTGGATGATCTTTGAGGTCTCTTCCAACCTGGTTGATTCTATGATTCTATGACTCTCAGGTCCCTCTTCACAGGGCCCACACACCCATTCATGTCTCTCCAAAGGCACTGTTAGATGCTTCTTTTCAGTATATTAATATCAAATGTATAGACAGATTGTATTTACATCGGCCAAAAGAAAAGTGAAATGAGAAAGGTTTGTGATTTTTCTAATTTCACCTACCAGCTGAGTTATATGCTTTAATGTGTCCATGTCATAGTCTAGGACAGTGAAATTAATGTTAGAGTTTTATTTGCTAAGAATGACACTAAGCCACTGGAGAGGTAGAATCATAGAATTGTAGTATCAAACAGGTTGGAAGAGACCTCCAACATCATCCAGTCCAACCTAGCACCCAGCCCTGTCCAGTCAACTAGACCATGGCACTAAGTGCCTCATCCAGGCTTTGCTTGAACACCTCCAGGGACGGTGACTCCACCACCTCCCTGGGCAGCCCATTCCAATGTCAATCACTCTCTCTGACAACAACTTCCTCCTAACATCCAGCCTAGACCTCTCCTGGCACAACTTGAGACTGTGTCCCCTTGTTCTGTTGCTGCTTGCCTGGCAGAAGAGATCAACCCCACCTGGCTACAATCCAATCTCCCTTCAGGTAGTTATAGACAGCAATGAGATCTGCCCTGAGCCTTCTCTTCTCCAGGCTAAACACCTCCAGCTCCCTCAGCCTCTCCTCACATGGCTGTGTTCCAGGCCTCTCACCAGCCTTGGCACCCTTCTCTGGACACATTCCAGTATCTCAACATCTCTTGAATCGAGGAGCCTAGAATTGGATACAGTACTGAAGATGTGGCCTGGGTACTAGCCTGAGAGGTAAGCAGTGGGAAACATGACTGAAAATACCTTTGATTCTTTTGTTAACTACATCAGATTAAACATCCAGGCTAAAAAGTGCTCAGTTTTCCTTTGGACCAAGACATTTTAATGAGGGATTTTTGTAATAATGGGTCAGTGAACTCTAACAGTGGGCCAAAAGCCTCTTTTTCATGCAAATGGAGTAGAAGATGTGGATATTGTTCATCCAGCACAAATAAGAATCTTACACATCTTTCAAATTCAGAAGACTGTGGCAATTTTCACTATAACTTTATTATTACATATTAGCAAGGACATGACTCACAGACAAGTGTTTGTGTCATTGTTTTACTTCAATGGACCCATTATTTCCTGTCTTACCCATTACAATTCAGTTCTAGAACAGGTTTCAGGGCTCCTGGAGAAAATCCCTATTACGAATTCTGCCTTTTGTTTAAAGCAGTTCATAGAATCACCAAATCAACCAGGTTGGAAGAGAGCCCCAGGATCATCCAGTCCAACCTAGCACCCAGCCCTGTCTGATCAACTAGACCATGGCACTAAGTGCCTCATTCAGGCTTTGCTTGAACACCTCCAGCAACAGCCACTCCACCACCTCCCTGGGCAGCCCATTCCAATGCCAATCACTCTCTCTACCAACAACTTCCTCCTAACATCCAGCCTAGACCTCCCCCGGCACAACTTGAGACTGTGTCCCCTTGTTCTATTGATGCTTGCCTGGCAGAAGAGACCAACCCCCACCTGGCTACAACCTCCCTTCAGGTAGTTGTAGACAGCAACAAGGTCACCCCTGAGCCTGTCCAAGAAAGCAAAACTCCAGCTGGAAGAGCAAATACACTGTGGCAAATAATAAAAACAGAGATGCTTAATACCATGTTTAAGAAGTCATCTATTTGCTGTACAAGGCCAACCAACTTCAAAGTCAAAACCAAAAGTCATCTGCTCCACTGCTCCTTGTGCTTGCCCTCTCTCTGCTCCTCAAGCGCAGCATGTCCATGACGCTGCGTGCATAAATGTCCCGCAGATTGACGTTGATATTCGAGTCGCTGGAGGAGTTCTTGGTGAGCTTCTTTAAAGCTTCACGTTGCCTAAGAGCAGCTTCTTTTATCTTCAGGGTAAAGTAACAGGCAGAAAAACGGTCATTTATTATAGCTATTGGCAAAGCCAAAACCAGGATTCCTGACAGGATACACATAAAGGCCACTACCTTACCAATGGTGGTGTCCGGTCTAATGTCACCGTAGCCAACAGTTGTCATGGAAGTTGTGGCCCACCACCAGGCACCAGGAACGCTTGTGAATGTTGTGCCTGGCACACCTTGCTCAACAAAGTACTCCACTGTGGAAAAGATAGAGATTCCTACGGAGAGGAAAAGCAGCAGCAGGCCAACCTCCTCGTAACACTGTGCGATAGTCATCCCAAGAGACCGCAAGCCTGGAGGAGAAGAAATGCTGTCAGCAGGTTGATTCACACAGCTGTCGTCAGAGCCTGGCAAATCATCTCTCACCTAACAGCTGACTGCCTTATGGTTTCCTTTGCTAGCAACCATAATGTAAGAAAAAGGGGTGCTGCTCTCAGTACTACTGGGGAAATGTGATTTAAAGGAATAGATAAAAACACGAGGCTGAACTAGTGAAATCATCTCCAGGTCCTTAATAAAGGGCATGGAAATTCTCCTCATGACTTGTCACTTGAAATGTGTTGTGCATATAACTTAGAAGAACCAATCAGTCTTGGTATAGTGATTGTGTGTAACAGAAGACCTAGTAGTAGAGGTGTTCAAGGAAAGCCTGGGTGAGGCACTTAGTGCCATGGTCTAGTTGATTTGCTAGGGCTGGCTGCTAGGTTGGAGTGGATGATCTTGGAGGTCTCTTCCAACCTGGTTGATTCTATGGTTCTGTTAGTACAGTTTTTAACGTGCTGTCTAAATAACCAGTCAAAAACATCTGTCCTCTACTTTGAGTCTGAATGTGCCAATCTCCTCTTTTCTAGCCATTGTCACACTTTTCATTTAGACCAAGTGACCTTCACTTCACCAAACTTGCATTCCCAGGTGTATCCTTAGAGTCCAGTTTGCTCAGTCACTAACTTTTTCTTTGCTAAGGACTGTTTGAAATCCTCTTGTAGTTCTCAATTCTTCTATAGTATTTCTTCCACCCCTCTTTCCCCTCATTCCCCCCCACCCCCTAAAACTATCAATATCTTTATCTGTAGTCAACAAAACAGATATAGCATTCCAGCAACAGCTGTGCTGGTGTCAAAATTGGACATAGCTAATCCTTCCAGAAATATGTAGTCTGTTAATTCATTGATAGAATCAGAGAATCATAGATCCAGTCAGGGTTGAAAGGGATCACAAGGATCACCCAGTTCCAACTCTCTTGCCACGGGCAGGGACATCTCACACTAAACCAGGCTGTCCAGAGCCTCACCCAGCCTGGCCTTAAACACCTCCAGGGATGAGGCTTCCACTACCTCCCTGGGCAACCCCTTCCAGGCTCTCACCACCCTCATGCTGAAGAACTTCTTCCTAACATCCAGTCTGTATCTTCTCATTTCTAGCTTTGTTCCTCTCACTACCTGACAGCCTTAAAAGTCCCTTCCCATCTTTCCTGTAGCCCCCTTAAGATACTGAAGGGCCACAATAAGGTCACTTTGGAGCCTTCTCCTCTGCAGACTGAATAGCCCAAACTCCCTCAGTCTCTCCTCATAGCAGAGCAGCTCCAGCCCTCTGATCATCCTTGTGGCCCTTCTCTGGACACTTTCCAGCACATCCATATCCCTCCTGTAATAGGGGCTGCAGAACTGGATGCAGTAATGTATCAGTCTTACAGCCTACAGACTGCACAGTGAGCTGACCATTCTCTGTAACCCCTCCCCACTCCCTTGAGAGCTGCAGCCTCAAGGCCAGAGTGCTTAACAAAGCAAGCAGGAAAGGAAATCCACTAATAGCGCAACACATCAATTCTGCACACACAAAACAAGACAGGAAGACAACAGGGTACCAACTCAGCTGAGACACAAGGGAGACTGAAACAATGTTCTGAATCACAAGTGACTTTGGATTTGGTTTTAGTAGCCTCTTTTAAAGATACATTTTCTCTTATAAATGAGAAAACCACCAGGCAGTGCTTAGGAATTATTCTTCACAGGGTACACTTCTAACTGAACCAGTGTTTGCAGAATAGCCTGTTGGAGCTCTGCCTCTGCTTGCAGACTTCATATGCTCCATAGCATAATAAACACTCAGATTTGCTTTTCTTTTCTTTCCTCAATCTCAAAAGTGTGAGAAGTTAAAATGTCTTCTTGCTTTTAGCTTCCTTTTCTCCTTCAGGTCTGCTGGGGTTTAATTTTTTTGTGTGTATGTACAGTACACTGTAAAAGTATACACTAGGGTTTGCAGGGAGTATTTCCTTTCTCAACAGTTCTTTTCCTACCAACTTTATATTACTAGAACTATGAGACATCTCAGCAAGTGTTATGACTTCCTATGAGAAATCCTTGCCAGGAGCTCTAACAGCTTGGTTACTTGTGCTGGCAGAAGCTAAGGTGCTGTAACAGAGCTGGCACAGGGTGGGCAAACAGCCCCACCCCTGGGTCTAGCAGCAGGAAAGGTGTTTCTGTCATGCAGGTCAAGTTCCATCTCTCTGTTGACCAAAGCATCTTCCTAGTAAAAGCTGATGTTCAGTGGCTTCAATTCACACACAGAACTCAAATGATTCTAAATTTTTGGCACTAAAAATGCCAAAGCTTCACTTTTTCATGTCCCTTGAGGTATCTCACCCTGACATATGCTACAACATTCTCTCAAACATATACTCATTGCCATCAGAAGTTAAGATGCTCACATCCTTCTTCTCCTCAAGAAGCCAATCTCTAAGTGCTTCCCAGAGAAGGAGCAGCAAGGCTTCACACAAAACGTGGCCCCAGAAGGAAGCCAACAGAGGAGGAGCAGGAGAGAATGTGAGAAATGCAGGTTCCGCTCTCGCCTATTCTTAAAGCCACTCAAATCCACATTTTGATTTCAGAGGAGTGGTCTAACCCTCTAGCTATACATTACCTGGAGAGAGGTACTAGTCATTTCTCATCTGTGCATAAATAATTACACACTCACCCAGTCTATCCCAGGTATTTCTAGGCATCACATCCCTCCTACTAGCTGGGTTCAGCTTTCAAACAGAAAGAAATGATTCTTTCATTTCTTTTTATGTTCCTTTCACACAAAAAGGGTTAAGTTGCCATTTCTTTAAAGAAAAGAGTTGATATGTGTTTTTAACTAACAATTCTGTCCCTGACAGCAGAGCCAGGCTGCTGTTGTGATCCCAGCTTTGCTGTGGATCTGTACAGCATGACAGAGATGATGTCCTTGTGACTGTGACCACATTTACTTGGTGAAAGAGGAGTTGCTGCCTGCAGCCACGAATGTTCTCTTCTGATTTTGCAGGTGAGCAGTGCATGAAGCTTTCTCTAGTTTGAGCATGCAGGAGTCAGAAAGAAGCTACTCTGGGACTTTAAGCTGCTGGATCCAAGACAATAGAGCAAAAGAGTTGTGAGAGTCACCCTTAAACAGTGAGATTTATCACGGCTGCCTAGGTAAGTGCATAGGTGCTGGTCTCTGTAGTATTTAGGGGGTTTGTTTTATGTTAGCAGCTGTGGTTAAGCTCATGCTAAGCTCACAGGGCAATGAAGCTGGTGAAAAGTCTGGAACACAAACCCTATGAGGAGAGGCTGAAGGAGCTGGGGTTGTTTAGCCTGGAGGAGGCTTAGGGCAGACCTCATTGCTGTCTACAACGACCTGAAGGGAGGCTGTAGCCAGGTGGGGTTGGTCTCTTCTGCCAGGCAACCAGCAGCAGAAGAAGGGGACACAGTCTCAAGTTGTGCCAGGGAAGATCTAGGCTGGATGTTAGGAGGAAGTTGTTGGCAGAGAGAGTGATTGGCACTGGAATGGGCTGCCCAGGGAGGTGATGGAAGTCACTGTCCCTAGAGGTGTTCAGTCAAAGCCTGGATGAGGCACTTAGTGCCATGGTCTAGTTGACTGGATAGGGCTGGGTGCTAGGTTGGACCAGATGATCTTGGAGGTCTCTCCCAATCTGGCTGATTCTATGATTCTATGACAGAAAGAACCACAGACCAGTTTCATGCATTCATTCTGTAACAGTACTACATGACAGACTGGAAACTTCAGAATCAGCCTGCTTTTGGATCCCTGTTTGGTTTTTCAGAACAAAAGTGCCTGAATGAGTTCAAATATTTTTCTGATTCTCAAAATGCAATTAGAGAGGAATGCATTCAAATTACAGCTCCCAACAAAAGTGGATCACAGCCTTTTCTTGTGATAATACCCCACCAAATCCTGCAAAATTATAATGAAGCAAAACAAACTCATTGGCAGAGTGGATCATTGTAAGTTTCCTTTCCCTGTTTTCTAAGGAACAGTTATGCATCAATGCAGGCATAACCTAGGGTAGGCAAATAGCATTAATATCCTTCCTTGTGTTTATGCTTAGCTGCATTACTCTCTGCCATTGGTAGGCAGGCTCACAGCCCAACAGTGGGAATAAAGAGACATTCTGCTGCTGCAAGCATACTGAAATATCTGCTGAACTGAATTCAGTTCACAAAGAGGGTGGAGAAGGCTCTCTAAGAACTGGAAAGGAATCAAACTGCATGGCAGGAAGTCCTGGAAGGGTACACTGAGTCCCAAGTAGGAACCATCATCACTGTCTTCAGAACAGGCAAGTATTGCAGAACAGAGACCATAGTTTACTGTTAGGATCTAATTTTTCAAAGCCCTGAGTGTGATAGCTGAACATTCTCCTCTCAGCATTGATTTAAGTGGGAACTTAATTAACTCATGTTGAATATGCCCTGAAAACACCATGGTATGGAAGGGGTTTGGTGGGAGCTCCTATTTTTTTACAGAGCCAGGCATGGACATGTCATGAAGCAGCAATAGGAATGAGGTAAGGAGAAACACACCACCTTCCATCATTTCCAGTTTCCTCTGAAAGCTTCCACTGAAAAACTTCACCTTTTATGCCTTGCTTTCACCACTCAGGGTGAACAAAAATGTTATCAGAAATGTGCTTCACCTTCCACTCTACCCCTGCTTGCATCCATCTTTCTGCTGACCTGTCAGGAGCACTTGGACACAAAGGGCCCTACATCAACAGGGGAACTCTGACTGAACCTGACACTGCTGTTCAGTGCTGCACCTAGGTCCAACTCAGCATGCAGCCTCCGGCTGTACTTCTTATGCCACACAGGCACTCACCAGGGCCTGAGGGTCCCTCAACCTAGTAAGATTCAGTTTCAAATTTTCTTGAAATGTCCTCTGTTGTGATTACTTCCAGGATATATGATGTAGACTAAACCATGACATATTTCTTTCTTTTAAACACAACAAACTGTGAAAGGTAATTCTAAGTGGTCACTAGTGGGCTTTTTGTAATACAATTGTGAAAGGTAATTCTAAGTGGTCACTAGTGGGCTTTCTGTAATACAATTGTGAAAGGTAATTCTAAGTGGTCACTAGTGGGCTTTCTGTAATACAATTGTGAAAGGCAATTCTAAGTGGTCACAAGTGGGCTTTTTGTAATACAAAGAGCACGAGTCAGTGATGTCTGCTTCTTCCCCTGCTTCATCCCTAATAAAATGTACTCAAATACATGTTTATAAACTTAAGGCATTGTGAGTGAGTGGTAATGACTTGCAGCATTCAAATTTGGGGCCTGTTTTTCTAAATCTAGGCAAACAACATATACTGGCTTTATAAAGAGCTAAACTTTATCAGAGAAGGCCCTTGCCACTTGATGATCACTATCCAAAAGTGAGATTTTTACAAGCCATTCCTGCTAACAGATTGAGTAAAAAGAGATTAGCCAAAAATGCACACAAAAAGGAGGACTATGCCCAGGGACAAGTGTTGCAGGCAGCAAAATTGGGAAGTACCACTGTAGTGACTGAAAGTACCTGTTGAATGTCGTCCCAGCTTCAGCATCCGCAGGGCTCTGAGCAATCTCAAGACTTGGACAATACGCCCCACGTTCTCCAGCTCTTGGGAGCTCTCCCCACCACACAGACTCTCTACCAGGAGGGTGATGTAGAAGGGTAAAATAGCAAGGAGGTCTATGATATTTGCCACATTCCTTAGGAAGCGACACCGATCCCGTGCGCAGAGGAACCTCAGAACAAACTCCGCGGTGAACCACGCAATGCACAGGTACTCTAAGGCATCCAGCAGCGGTGGTGCCAGCCAGCTCAGCTCTACTGAAATCAAAGCCATGTTGGCAATGGACACAACAACAAAAGCCATGGACAGAGTGCCAAATGTCCTGGCTGCTGCAGAGGAGCCAGGTTTTTCCAAAACTTCCCACAGTTTCTGTCTGACACTGGGACAGAGGCTACCAGAAAAGTCCTCTTCTTCATCCTGGGCATCCAGTTCTTCTGCATCTTTCTTGATGTCTAATGCTTCACTCAGCTCCTTCCTCCTGAAGTACCTGCCCAGGAAACCCCCACAAAGACATTTTTAATACCAGTATGCACACATTTATCTTTCTACCATGTGAGACATTAGGAACACACATTAAAACACAACATATGTGAGCTCAGAAAATCCTGAGGTCAAGAACACAGTTCAAGATTTTAGTAATTGAGACCCTGCAGCACATTTCCACTGACCTGATATTTCTGTTCTCCTATTTCACATTAGTGACAGGCTTTTTTGTGCAGAGTAATTTTATTCTGAGGGTGCATTACTTATATGGCTCATGTTGACTACAGTAGGATCTGTTGCATGACTAATACGCCTTCTTGTAAACAATCCTGGCACAATCAGACCCTCTCTTTCTAAGCTGTCCTCAGTTTTACTAATCAGTTCACATTTTTCTTAGATTGGTGTGCATCTGAAATACTACAGGGGAAGGCATAATAAAAAATCATGCAGCTCATGGGTGAAGTTCTGATCACAGAATCATAGAATCAATCAAGTTGGAAGAGATCTCCAAGATCATCCAGTCCAACCTAGCACCCAGTCCTGATCAATACAGGCAAAATTAAATTAGCTTTCTTTAAGTATATAGGTCCTGACACCACAAAGTGTACAAGCACCTGTGCTGAATAAAACTCCCAGACTGTATGGAAATGCAGCTGCTTGTTTTGTCAGAACAAGAGTGCATTTCCAGAACAATTTCAAGAAACAAAACCATTTCCAAAGTACACAAAAAAACCCCATTTTCTTTTGTGTCTTTATTTCTAGACTGATGCAAAGCTCAAGCCTTAGACAAAGAGGCTGTGCAGTTTTGCCTTCATTAGATACACAGTTAATTCTGCATGTGGCAAAGAGCTCTGTAGCTCCTCGTATCAGCTGTGAAGTAAGAGTTCTCGGTTCTGCCTAGCAGGTAAGGAGAACAATGGGATTGAAACTAGGAACCAACTCTTTCAGCTGCATACCTGGACCATGCTAAGTAACTTTTTGAAGCAGGGTTACTTGTTTCTTTCTAATAATGTTGCCATAGCCTCTTCAAAGAAATAGCAGTTATGCTCCTTAGAGAATTCATTTCTTTAATACAAAGAAAGAAACCTCTAACACTAAAAGAGGTGAAAAGAAAACAGTTGCAAATAGAATGAACAGAAATGTCCTGGGGGTGGTTGAGCCAAAACCCACCTCATTCCTAAGCTGCCAGTGACAATTTGTCTCCAGTGAGCCATGTTCCCACTGCTGCTGCCCCCTCCCTGTAAGCTGCTATATCCATGTGCAATGCTTCCCATCATGCCACCCACACTCAGCCTGGCAGGTGACCACCCCCCTCTTCTGCCTTTCCATCTTGGATCTGGAAATCCTCCAGAATGGCAAGTGTGGGCTAAGGAGGCTCAAACTCCTCCACACACCATGCTCTGCTCCACACCCAATCTCTTTAACTGGGATAATCCCAAACTGGATGACCGAAGGGACATCTCTCTTTTCTCAGTCTTTTTTATCACCAGCATTGTTCCCAGCCAGTCCAAAGCCAGTGCAGGACAACTCACACTCTCCTCCTGTTATGATTTCACTATCTTGAGCCTGCCACCAACCTGTTCCTTAGGAAAGTTCAACAGTGATCTCACCCAACTCATCTTGCATTTTACACCCATCCACCTTTAGAGCCAGATTCAGGGCTGAACTCATGCAGCTTTGAGCACATTTTTCCCAGTCACAGAAGAGTTTGAGTTGGAAGTGACTTTTAAAAGTCGTCTAGTCCAACCCTGATGCTCTTCTACCTCACATACGTCAACTGCTGATCTCACACCTGAATGTCCCTGCATGCAAGTCAATGCTGAACTCGCTCAGGCCACAGTCCTATGTGCTGCATCGTCCAACAACTCACCGGTCTCTGCAGCAGGAGTCAATGCTGAGCTCATCCAAACCCCAGTACTGGATCTCTTGCAGGAAAGACAGTGCACAAAGCTGCTCCATCACATGCAGCCTCCCAGTCTGGTAGTAATTCAGGATGTAGTGAAATGCTTGTGAGCTTCGGTCGAAAAAATATTCATTCTCCAAGAGGTTGGCATCGTCACAAAGCTCAAGGAGGCCAGAGGCTACATCTCGTGCTGCAGACACCACTACAGCCAGTTTGCCAAGCCGGGTGTCAGGGTAGCAAGATAAAGTTTGCTGGGACATCACAAAGCGGCTGCCTCCCACGTTGATAGTAAAGCAGTCCAAGGAGGGAACGACCTTCTGTAGCAGGGGCCCCTGCTCTTCCTCACTGGAGAAAACACTGCAGTCCAGGGAACCCAAGGATGTGCTGCTCCCTGGTTCCTCCAGGGATGCTTGGGAAGAAAGAGACATGCAGCAAGGAGGCGACTTCATCTTGTAGCTGTCAGCAGCAGCCCACACTCTCCTGGATGGAAAGCACAACAAAGCCGCAGGGAAGACTGCCCCGCGGCGGGGTGGCGGTCGGGCCAGCCTTGAAACGTATCACTTCGCTTTGGCTACCGTCCCAGGGACACTTCCCCACTTCCTCCGAGCGATGCCTCCATCTGGGGAGGGGGTCAGGCAGGCTGTTGAAGAGCCCGACACTGCCTACACCTGTGGAGATGCAGAAACAAACAGTGGTAGCTGGCTCGGCTTCACCTCTCGCTGTCTGCCCTGGCAACCGTCGGGAAGCGCCCGGCACCACCTGCCCGCGACGGCCCCTGCGCCTCAGCGCTCCTCTCCAGCCGCTGAGCCGCGGGCGCAGGAAAGCAGCCAGGACACACACGGCGGAACGCAGGCTCCAGCGGGCTCTCCGGGCACCGAGCGGCCGCCCCGCCGCGCTCCGACAGCATCTCGAGGGGCTGCGCCGCTGCTCGGCCTCGCCCCCCGCGCCCCGGCCCGCCCGGCGGCACAGCTCCGTCCTCAGCCCCAGCGCTCCCCTCCCCGCGCCCCGGCCCGCCCGGCGGCACAGCTCCGTCCTCAGCCGCAGCGCTCCCCTCCCCGCGCCCCGGCCCGCCCGGCGGCACAGCTCCGTCCTCAGCCCCAGCGCTCCCCTCCCCGCGCCCCGGCCCGCCCGGCGGCACAGCTCCGTCCTCAGCCCCAGCGCTCCCCTCCCCGCGCCCCGCGCTCCGCGCTCGCGGTGCCGCCCGAGCCGCTGCCGAAGCCGCCCCTCGCTCCCCCAGCGTCGCTGAGGCAGCCGCCGCGGTCCGGCAGTGTGCGCGATCCAGGACCAGCCCCGCCGCTCCGCCGCCGCCCCGCCTCACCTGCCCGCCGCCCGGCTGTGCTGCCAGCGGCTCGCAAGGAGCCTCTGCCCGCCGTCCCGGTCCCAAACTCCTGAGCAGCGTCGGCCCGATTCCATGGCGAGGCATGTCGGAGGGGCGCACAGACGGGAGCCGGGGAGGCGGGCATGGGCCGGGCTACACCGCCGCCCACCCTGACGCGGGGCCCAGCAGCCCACGCCAAGGGCCTGGCCCCGCTGGCCTCCGGCTGCGGTCGGTGTGGTGCTGGAGCAGGAGCCCGCCGCAAGCCGCCCGCCCGCCCCCGCACAGTCCGGAGAATTCCTCCAGGGACAAAGCAGACCTTCCAACTTCTCCAGCAGAGTTCAGAGGGCGAGTTCGAAGCCGCCTCCCCCTCAGCATACTCAAACCCAAACATGTTTCTAGACAGGTAACGCATCCGCGCTTCTGCTACTCCCACGGACGCCAAGTCTGAAGTCACTCAAGTAAAAGAGTCATTATAAAGACCAGTTGCTGTACGGGAAAGAGCCTGCTTTAACTTAGCTGCAGGCAGCTTGTGTTCAGAAACACCCTGGAAGATCTTGGGCACTGTTCTGTGCTGACTTCGAAGCTCCTCAGTTAAAGCATCAGAAGAGTTAGATTTCACCCTCCTCACTGTGTTTCCTCTTCCATGGAAACATTGGTTTGGACAGGCTTAAAATACTTGATTCTGCAAATGTGCATTTTCTGCTGGCTCTTACTGCTTGCTGCCTGCGTTGTGGTGGAACCTGCTGGGGGAGGAAGTTCCTGTAGCACACGAAACATAGCTTCACCTGGTGTACCACCAGCTTTTGCTCCCCGCTCACTTGTTGCGTGCAGCTGCACCCACTTGTGTATCTGTCTAACGTTTATTTCACGGAGAGAACAGTCTTTTGGATATCAGTGAACTGTGAACTACACGAAAATTAGCTCAGAATTTACCCTATTGCAACACTTGCAATAATCTCTCTGCTCAACACTTGCTGGTGGAGAAGTCTGCTCAGTGTGACTGCTGGCAAAATTAAATCAGAATCTGGAGGAGAAGAGCAAGGCTGGGGTATGGAAATCGTGACCCAAGCAGAAAAGTAAAGGTAGGATAACTATGATGGAGGGAAACAGGCATTTTAACAATCTTTAGACAGTCTCAAGTTGTGCCAGGGGAAGTCTAGGCTGGATGTTAGGAGGAAGCTGTTGGCAGAGAAAGTGATTGGCATTGGAATGGGCTGCCCAGGGAAGTGGTGGAGTCACTGTCCCTGGAGGTGTTCAAGCAAAGCCTGGCTGAGGCACTTAGTGCCATGGTCTGGTTGCCTGGCTAGGGCTGGGTGCTAGGTTGGACTGGATGATCTTGGAGGTCTCTTCCCACCTGGTTGATTCTATGATTCTATGAAGGGTATGTTCTGTTCTCCTTGGCTGCACTGAACAGGTGTGCATGTAATGGAGGTGAATGACAGGAAAGGCATTTCGTGTAGCCCTTAGGAAGGTTTTGGTGAAGCAATGGTGGAGATCATCTGGAACACAGACAAGGATCTGCCAGGAAAGGTGAGGTTGTGGTGGTCCTTTTCCTGAAGCAGGCTGGAAGGGTTAGAGGTGAGCTCCTGAGACCCTTTCTACATCTATAAGATGCTTGAGCATGTACAGAGAAGGGCAACAAGGCTGGTGAGAGGCCTTGAGCACAGCCCTATGAGGAGAGGCTGAGGGAGCTGGGATTGTTTAGCCTGGAGAAGAGGAGGCTCAGGGGTGACCTTATTGCTGTCTACAACTACCTGAGGGGTGGTTGTGGCCAGGAGGAGGTTGCTCTCTTCTCTCAGGTGGCCAGCACCAGAACGAGAGGACACAGCCTCAGGCTGTGCCAGGGGAGATTTAGGCTCGAGGTGAGGAGAAAGTTCTTCCCTGAGAGAGTCATTGGACACTGGAATGGGCTGCCCGGGGAGGTGGTGGAGTCGCCGTCCCTGGGGCTGTTCAAGGCAGGGTTGGACGTGGCACTTGGTGCCATGGTCTGGCCTTGAGCTCTGTGGTAAAGGGTTGGACTTGATGATCTGTGAGGTCTCTTCCAACCCTGATGATACTGTGATACTGTGATAAATTCTGAATTCCATGTGTGTTGTGAAGACAACCAGTTACTTATTTGCATAGGTGTTCTACATTTTGTTGTTTAAAGCAATCAACTTGAAAAGCAGTTGAATAACCACAAGATTGTGAATTAGTTTTTCATCAGAACTGTCAGCAAGTGCTGTTATACAGCCAGCTTCCAAGTGTAGCCCATTTTTAGTTCAGGACTGCCATTTAGGAGTGCAGTCTCTCTGACAAATAGCACTTAAGCCAGCACTTAATTGAAAGTAATAATTAAAAAAAATCATTAAGGCTATCAGTAAGACAAATTCCTTAAACCTGTCAATGAGAAGTGCCTTGGAGCAGCAAGATGTCTTAGCGAGTGCAATAGACCCATAATGGTTCAGTCATTAAACTACTCACTCATGCTCTTTTCAGACTCCTCTTTTCAGTAGTCATTCTATCAGCCAAAGCAATTTTTGCAGGCATATTTGCTGTTTTACAAAGGAGATCTGAAAACACTCTCCTATCACCATGATTTATGGATGAGATGCTTCATCTGGTGAATGTGGGGAAGACTGTGGGTGTGGTCTACCAGGACTTCAGCAAAGCCTTTAACACTGTCTGTCAGAACAAGCTCCTGGCCAAGCTGGCAGCTCTTGGCTTGGGTAGATTCACTCTGAAGTGGGTCAAGAACTGGCTGGAGGGCCAGGTCCAGAAAGTAGTGGTGAGTGGTGCCACGTCCAGTTGGCAGCTGTCACTAGTGGTGTTCCACAAAGATCAGTGCTGGGCCCAGTCCTGTTCAATATCTTCATTGATGATCTGGACGAGAGGATTGAGTCCAACATCAGTAAGTTTGCAGATGACACCATGCTAGGAGCAGGTGTGGAGCTGTTGGAGGGTAGGAGAGCCCTGCAGAGGGACCTTTCCAGGCTGGATGGGTGGGCAGAGGCCAATGGGATGAGACTAGACAAGGCCAAGTGCAGGGTTCTGCACTTTGGCCACAACAACCCCAAGCAGTGCTACAGGCTGGGGACAGAGTGGCTGGAGAGCAGCAAGGAAGAAAGGGACCTGAGGGTACTGGTGGATAGTAGATGAACATGAGCCATCAGTGCAGCCCAGGTGGGCAGGAGAGCCAATGGCATCCTGGCCTGGATCAGGAGCACTGTGGCCAGCAGGACAAGGGAGGTTATTCTGCCCCTGTACTCAGCACTGGTCAGGCCACACCTTGAGTACTGTGTCCAGTTCTGGGCTCCTCAATTCAAGAGAGATGGTGAGATACTAGAACATGTCCAGAGAAGGCCAAAAGGTGGTGAGGGGCCTGGAGCACAGCCCTGTGAGGAGAGGCTGAGGGAGCTGGGGGTGTGCAGCCTGCAGAAGAGGAGGCTCAGGGCAGAGCTCATTGCTGTCTACAACTGCCTGAAGGGTAGTTGGTTCTATTCTATTCTTTTAGTCCAGATCCACTGGTGTTTCTAAGAACATGACTAAATGTGTTGATTTTGCCTAGTTAAAGTGTCTAATTAATAGCATCATACAAACTCTAGATTTGCTCTTGAAGTAGCACATTTATAAGGTTTTGAGAGAGCAGGTTCAGTTATTTACCTGTATGCTTTGTTGAATAACAACTGTGTACAGTTCAAAGTTAGTTTTTTGACTGATGATATCCTGTTAAAAGTAGAGTGTTTTCTTCAAACCACCAGAGGAAAGCCATGTGTAAGGTGATACTTTCAGTTCTATTTGTGCTCTTAATATGATTCTTCAAGCTAGCTTCTCACTGTAAGAAAGTAATGTCACCAACAAACTTCCACAGTGTCCATAGCTTCTGTATGGTCAATTTATATCAACACGACTGGACAGGAGGTCTGAGTTTGACACAGTGTTTTACTTCTGAGTTCTGTCTCTCTGCTGGTTGTAAATTTCAATTTTCATTTAAAAAAAGCAAACTTTTTAGAGAAGTGTTTAGAAAAATATTTTCAAAGGTAGCAATAAAATAAAGCTGGAACATTTCAGGGAAATGAGAAGAATGTTTTCATAGTAGAAAGGCTCAAACATAAAGGATTTCCTTTTCCCACCATTAGAGGCACGAGAAACAGGGACTACTGACACTTTTTTTCTCTTCTGGGGAGATCTTGAAGCTCATGAGAAACTCAAGCATGATCTTATTGTTCCCTTGACAAACCCACTCAAGCAACCATATTCTTGTGCCACTGGTGTAGTGACAAAAGCAAATATAACAGTACAAAGAAGAGTCATTTGTTCTTACTCACTCTGCCAGTAAATTGCTGCCACTGAACAACTGTTTCCAAGGCACTTTGGCCCATGGAATTTGTGGCATTGGATTGACCCATGGCTACGTGGTTCAGAGATGTGGTTTAGACCACAGGGGTTACACAGAACAGCTTTGTTGTGGCAGGAATATCTGTAACAACTGAGTGGTGGTGACATCTGTCTGAACTGCTGTCTTTACCACTGCTCCAGCTGGTGTTTCCCTGGCATGATACCACTGACTAAAGAGACAGATTTCATTATTTCAAAAGGCAGTATAGAATTTTGTGGTTTTTTTGGTTTTTCTTTCCTGGAATGCTGAAATTTCAGTTGCAGCCCAGTATGTTGATTGTGGGAGTTGAAAAATTTGCTTCAGCACAAAACCAGCTGTTAGAGAAACCTCTTTTACAATATATTTCCTTGATCTTCTGCACTCTGGTATTGAAAGTTAAGATCTTATGACAACTTCTTCCAGCTGGACTATTGTGAGACTGTAGCCAGATGGAGGTTGGTCTCTTCTCCCAGGCAACCAGCAACAGAATAAGGAGACAAAGTCTCAAGTTGTGCCAGGGGAGGTCTAGGCTGGATGTTAGGAGGAAGTTGTTGGCAGAGAGAGTGATTGGCATTGGAATGGGCTGCCCAGGGAGGTGGTGGAGTCACTGTCCCTGAAGTTGTTAAGAAAAGCCTGGATGAGCACTTAGTGCCCTGGTCTGGTTGACTGGCTAGGGCTGGGTGCTAGGTTGGACTGGACGATCTTGGAGTTCTCTTACAACCTGGTTGATTCTATGATTCTGTGATATGCAGGAAAAAAGCCAGGATGTGCAAGTGACAAATTTTGTCCTTTATCTTTTCAAATAGGCTTGATTCCCTTCTCACAGGAGTAGTGCTTCACAATCAACTGATTGCAAATTACTGGCTGGGGTTTGTGCCATGTATCTCCAATTTTTAAGAGTTTTGATATCATACTGGAATGTAGTTGCAATGTAAAGCCAGAGTGGCTCTCCTGAACCTTATGTGGCAGAATAGAGGGAAAAGGTTAGGAGAAGAGTGTCACAGGTAGGGCATATCCAGGGCAAACTTTCTGCAAGTTTCCAGCAGTACAGGGGCTTGACAAGCCAGAGGTTGCATGGACCTCAACATGTTTATTAACCTTTCACAGTGTCATGAATCCTTTTGTAAAGTGACTCCTCTTTTGATGTTGGGGACACTTTGTATGAGGTTCTCCACAATTTAACTGTGTGCAGAGTGAGAGATACTAGACTGTTGAGTGTTCCTTTGGTTTTGTGATGTGACTGCTGAACAGTGGTATCCTGCTCTTTGCCAGCACTCTTCGTGGTTTCACTGGCATCTGCCGTACTGTAGTTTCCATTTTTACTAATGTATCTTAAGCTTTGTGAGTAATACATAATATGAAGAGTTAAAATTAATGGATTTGTGGCAGTTCCACTATTTCTCCATGTCTGTTGCAGCTTTTGAATTCTGTGCACACCATTGAGCCCTGAGGTCCACTGAATTCAACACTAGAGATAATCCATATCATAAACTCTATTCCCTTGACAGAGATCAAGAATCACGTCCTGAAAATGACAAGTGCTGCTGGCTAGATCCTCTGCTTAATCTTCCCCTTCAGTTAACATGAAGCAGTGCTCTTCAGGAGCAGTTGTGGTTTCTTTACAGTGGAGTTATCTGAACCCTATCCTTTCATACAGCCTCACTCTTGCAGCAGCAAATGAGAAAAGATGAAACCTAGAAATTCTGAAGACAGCTCTCTGCTGTTTCATTTGGCAAGTGCTTATTAGAACAGTTTCACTCCCTCCAGGGATATTCTGCTCTTCGTGTGGAAATGGTCCAGCTGAAACCAACCAGATCTCACTTTCCTTTAGCTGGCTGCTTAGAACAGACAGATCAGAACAAGGCACACAATTTGGTCCACATTGTGTGAAAATAGTTTAAGAGAGTATGGAATCAGGGCTATGTTAAGAAAGCTGTTTTCAGTATCTTTGAACACTACCCACTTTCAGACCCTATTTATTTTCTTGCCTTTTACAATGTGGTAGGAAGTAAAAAAAGAGAAGCTGGGGAGGTAGCTCTGTAGAGCAACCTACACATCTGAGCAGTTTTATTTTCAAAGTAAGGGCTAACTTTACATCCACCAACTGCACAGGAACACAAGTTGCTTTTATTTTCTTAGGAATTGGCTCAGAAATGGGGATTAATATATAAATCTGAGTTTAGTAATGTGTGTGTGATGCTAGGCTGAGTGCTACCTCTGTTTTTCTTTGACTGGTGAAGGGGATTATTAAAGATTTTAATTTTTTAATTGTAGCTGCATTATGGCAAATGCCCCAAAGTTCTATCAGAGATGAATGAAGAATGTGCAGTCAGGCCTGACCATTGACCTTCCTACTGCATTTTGGCTTCACTGAAAAGGTACAATCCAGCAATGCCAAAGGAGATTGCATACAAATATCAAGTGGAAGAATACTCCTTTTGGGTGACCTCATTGCTGTCTACAACTACCTGCAAGGAGGAGGCTGTAGCCAGGTGGGGGTTGGTCTCTTCTCCCAGGGAACCAGCAACAGGACAAGGGGACACAGTCTCAAACTGTGCCAGGGGAGGTCTGGGCTGGATGTTAGGAGGAAGTTGTTGGTGGAGAGAGTGATTGGCATTGGAATGGGCTGCCCAGGGAGGTGGTGGAGTCACCATCCCTGGAGATGCTCAAGCAAAGCCTGGATGAGGCACTTAGTGCCATGGTCTACTTGATTGGCTAGGGCTGGGTGATAGTTTGGACCGAATGACCTTGGAGGACGCTTCCGATGCGGTTGATTCTATTATTCTATGGTTTGTTACTCCAAAGGAAAGCTCCACTGACTTAGTGTCTAAAATAATGCTTGTTCAAAAGAAATTTTAAAATGGATCAAAGACAGTGAAGGCAATCAGCATAGGATGAAATTTCAAACCAATCAGTCTGAGATTTAAATTAATATTATCAGAGACAGAATCAAAGTCTATACAGAAAAATCTTTTCAGTGTTCACCAAAGGAATCTAAAGTTCTGGATGTTAAATATATGCAACAATCTATCTACTGTTCCTGCCCAGAATTACTTATTTTATTCAACAGCCAAGGTCACTTCTTGATCACCCAACTAGAGAAGCCTTTGCTCTTCTGCTGAAGAAAACCTCAAATAACTTCTCCTTCAAATGAAATCATCTAATATGGCAATTGCCAGTTCCTTTCTGCTGGCAGTTCAGGTAAACTTTGCCTCTTTTAAATCAAATTTTTATTAATTGTTTCCTGTGGTCTGTTCTGTTGATTACTTTTTGCTGTTTCCTTGCTACTTTCTCCTGTGCTAGTTTACCACACAAGCTTTTGGTTTCCTTCAGGACAACTTAAACTTTATTTCTTGTGGTATTTCTACAGCTGTGTTTAAACTGAGTTGTGAGTTTTTACCTTAGTGCATTCAGAGTTGCTGGGCTCTGGTCAACAGTGTGAGAATCTGTCTGGACCTTTTTCTGCATCCCTTATGGCCTTGAAATCAGCATCAATTCTCACTGTTCTTCTGTGAGGGCATTTGCCACAGTCCAGTGCATAACTTGGCATCATGAATGCTAGCAGCACCTCAAATACATTTTCTCAAGATGTGCCATTTGTTTATAAATTAAGAAAATGTAACAAGTCTGGCAGGGATGGTGTTAATTTCCTGTAAAGCAGCCCTTATGGTGCTGTGTTTTAGATTTGTGACCAAAATGATGTTGGTAGCACATTAACATTTTAGATAATCCTGGCCAGTGCTTACAGAACATCAACATCTCGTTTCCCATTCTGACTCAAGGAGTAGGCTGAGGGTGGCAAGAGCCTGGGAGGGGACATAGCTGAGACAGCTGATCCAGACTGAGATACTCCATACTGTGTGGTGTTGTGCTCAGTGGTAAGACTGAGGAGGAGGAAGACTTTTAAAAGTAGATGTTGCTCAAACAGCAGCTGGGTGTCTGCTGGTAAGAGGAGGCCAGCAAAGGCCTTTGAATCATTTTGGTTTTGGTTGTTCGGTTCTCTCCCCCCCCCCCCCCCCCCTTCCCTTATTAATTTGTCTTTACCTCTATCCATAAGTTTTTCTTCCTTGTTCTCCTCCTATTTTCTCTCTCATCCCACCATGGGGGAATAAATGATCATCGGAGTGAAGGCTTAGCTGCCAGTTGGGTCCACCTACCACAGGAAGGAACACTGAAGTCTGTATATGGTAACATGATGTGCTGCTGCAACGTTGTGCTTGGCTAGTAAAACCAAGTGTATGGAACAAGCAAGACCCACTCTTCCCTTCAGCACATGAAACACTTGAACAGCTGTTGCCATTCTTTTTACATAGCATTGTCTTTCTGATCACTCTTCACTATTCTCTTATGATGGAAAAAAACTACTTCGGTAAGCTACAGTTCTTGAAGAGACCTCTGTATGGAACTGAATTCAGACATGCTCTGAGAGGAAAGATCTTGCAGAGAATTATGCACTTAGAATCATAGAAGCGACCAGGTTGGAAGAGACCTCCAAGATCAGCCAGTCCAACCTAGCACCCAGGCCTGTCCAGTCAACCAGACCATGGCACTAAGTGCCTCATTCAGGCTTTGCTTCAACACCTCCAGGGATGGCAACTCCAGCACCTCCTTGGACAGCCCATTCTGAAGCAAATCATCCTTCTGGCAAGAACTTCCTCCTAACATCCAGCCTAGACTTCCCCTGGCACAACTCGAGACTGTGTCCCCTTGTTCTGTTGCTGGTTGCCTGGCAGAAGAGACCAACCCCACCTGGCTACAGCCTCCCTTCAGGTCGTTGTAGGCAGCAATGAGGTCTGCCCTGAGCCTCCTCTTCTGCAGGCTGCACACCCCCAGCTCCCTCAGCCTCTCCTCACAGGGCTGTGCTCCAGGCCCCTCACCAGCTTTGTTGCCCTTCTCTGGACATGTTCTAGTATCTCACCATCTCTCTTGAATTGAGGAGCCCAGAACTGGACACAGCACTCAAGGTGTGGCCTGACCAGTGCTGAGTACAGGGGCAGAATAACCTCCCTTGTCCTACCTCTTTCACTTTGTGAGCTTTCTTGTCTAACTTAAAGGTAAGGCTCTATTTAGATAGTTGAATATCTCATAAGGGAAGGATTAAAGACAGGAAAAATACACAATCAGGGACTTGGTCTCTTCTAAGGGTGTAAAAAGAGTGGAGACAGCTTCTTTTCATCGAATCATAGAATCATATAATGCCTTAGGTTGGAAGGAACCTTTAAAGGTCATCTAGTCCAACTCTTTTGCCATAGGCAGGGATATCTTTCACTAGATTTACTTGCTCAAAACCCAATTCAACTTGATTTTGAATAGCCCAAGTGATGAGGCAGCCACAGTTTCTCTGGGCAATCCTTATTATAAAGGATTTCTCCATTTTACCTAAACTAAATTTGTCCTGTTATCTCTTGTCATATCAAGAAGTCTTGGTAAAAGTTATCTGTCTTTCTTATAAGTCCTATTTAAGGGTTTCAGTGTTGAAGCAAGGTTTTACTGAAGCCTTTTCTTCTCCAGGGTAGAAAACTCCAACTCTCAGCCTTTTTTCATGGCTGTCATCTGGACCTAACTGAATAGATCCACAGTTGTCCACAGCTGGGTGCAGTGCTCCATGTAAGGTCTCATGAGATGAAGGTAGAGGGACATAATCATAGGATCATAGAGTAGATTGGATTATAAAGGACCATTAAAGGTCCAACCCATCTACAGTGAAAAGGGACATCTTTAGCTAGATCAGGATTCTCAGAATCACCTCCCTTGACCTGCTGGCCATGGTTCTTTTGCTGTGGCCCAGGATACCATTTGCTTTCTGGGCTGCAAGTGTACATTCTGTGATTCTGTGACTCTGATTAGCAGTTCTTACCTAATTTTTCATGTGCAAGTATCCCCCAGTCTTTCTCCATGGGGTTGCTCTTGATTCATTCATGCTCAAGTCTGCATTGATGCTGTAGAGTTCTCTGGGAGAGGTATAGGACTTTACACTTGGCCTTGTTGGATTTAATGAGGTTCCCATGGGCCCAGTTCTCAAGTTTCTCAATGTCTCTCTGGATGGCATACTTTCCTTCCAGCTTATCAACTGCATCACTCAGCAATGAGCAAATTTGCTGAGGGTGCACTTGATCTTTCTATGCCATTAATAAAGTTATTGAACAGTATCCATCCCAGTGGTGCCTAGTGACAAAACCAGAGACAGTGGCTGCAAACTGAAGCACAGGAGCTTCAGCAGGTAGCACTTCTTTACTGTGAGGCTAAACATTGCAGAAGGTTTTGTAAGGTGGTTGTGGCATCTCCTTCCTCAGAAATACTGAAAAAAAAAACAACATCTAGATGTCCTGGGCAACTGACTCTGGTTGAACAGGGAAACTGGAGCAGATATCCTCCAGAGGTTCAAAGAATCAGTCAGGATTGGAAGGCACTACAAGGATCATCTAGTCCCAACCCCCTTGCCATGGCCAGGGACACCCTACCCTAGATCAGGCTGCCCAGAGCCTCGTCCAGCCTGGCCTTAAACACCTCCAGGGATGAGGCCTTAACCACCTCCCTGGGCAACCCATTGCAGGCTTTCACTACCTTCAAGCTGAAGAACTTCTTCCTAACATCCATTCTGAATCTACCCATTTATAGCTTTGTTCCATTCCCCCCAGTCCTATTACCTAAAAAGTCCCTCCCCAGCTTTCTTTCAGGTCCCCTTGAGATACTGAAAAGCCACAATAAGGTCACTTTGGAGTCTTCTCCTCTGCAGAGTGAACAGCCCCAACTCCTTCAGTCTCTCCTTATAGGATATAAAGAAGTACAATCTCTGAGGAAGAGTTAGCATGGAAAAAATTCTTTATAGGTAAAACTAGTAATTATTTGCTCTGAATGTTTATAGAGCCAGTAAAAGGTTTAAATATTGAGTCATTCATGAAACTTATTGCCATAACTTAAATATCTGCAGTAAAAGAAAAAATCTGATCATGCTATCTGTATACTTAATTCCATCTAAATCCCTGACCAGGAATAACAGCTGAAGATCCTGCAACAAATAGGAGAACCAGAGCAGGCATGTCTTCATACAGAAAAAAAACAAGCCATCATGGAAATAATTTTAGGGGGTTCATGCATTGTAAAGGAGAAACATGTTCAGACAACTTCATCTCTGCTGCCATTCTCTGCTGCCTCTGCCTGGTTTCTTTCCCCATAATCTTGCAGTTTAGTTTTTTGTGTATTTAATAATTTCCTTCAATCAGTAATGCAAAACACTTCATCCTTGGCATAGTATTTAAAATGACTGTTCAGCATAATTTTATTGATTCAAAACAGCTTAAGAGCCTTTAAATTAAAAAAGCTAATCTGGGTTCATTGCTTGACCTGACATAGATACTGTGGCAAGAATAATTCATTTAGTAAGAAGGGTTGTTGTTCTGAAGAGGCTCTTACCTATAAATTGACTTCCTGTGTATGTGATTGCCTAATTGATTAACTTTACCAATGAAAAGCAGAGGTTTCTTTGCCCTCCTAGTTACCTTTAGCTCTTCAGTCAAAGAAGGGAATTAGGGGCCTCAGACAAGCAATTCAATGTTTGTTTTGTACACCTATGTTTTAGAATGGAGTGAATTGCACCTTACAGAGTGGCTCCTCTGCTATCAAGGGAGGGCTAGAACACAGCTGAGATAAGGTATTAACGTCATAGGTATCTGTGTTTGCTCAGATGAGTTTGACTCAGCTTTATTTTGTTTTGTTTTATTATTTTGCTTTTATTTTATTTTATTTTATTTTATTTTATTTTATTTTATTTTATTTTACTTTTTTTACTTTATTTTGATTTAATTTAATTTTAATTTATTTTATTTTACTTTAATTTTAATTCATTTTACTTTTATTTTACTTTAATTTAATTTATTTTAACTGTATTTTATTTTACTTTATTTTATTTTTAATTTGTTTTACTTTATCTTAATTTAATTAAATTTTATTTAATTTTTTACTTTATTTTATTTTTATTTTATTTTATTTTACTTTGTTTTGGTTTGGTTTATTTTACTTTATTTTATTGTAATTTTACTTTCATTTTACTTTATTTTTTTAACTTATTTTACTTTGTTTTGTTTTATTTTACTTTATTTTACTTGCTTTTATTTTACTTTTGTTTTGTTTTGTTTTATTTTGCTTTATTTTACTTGCTTTTATTTTACTTTTATTTTATTTTGTTTTGTTTTATTTTATTTTACTTTATTTTACTTGATTTTATTTTGTTTTACTTTATTTTAATGGTATAATCTTTATGTAAAACAAACCAGTGCTTTGCTACTTTAATCAATGCAGTTATTAGTTCTTGCTTACTGCCACAAACATTTATTACCAGTGTGTCACACATTTATTTTGATAACTATGAGAGTTACTTGTACATCACTTGTGCTGGATGTCAGATATCACTTTAGAAGTGTAATATTTGGTTAATCTTCATAACATCACTGTGAAATAGCTAAGTGCATCACTATGAAATAGCTGAGTGCATCACTGTGAAATAGATAATTACATCACTGTGAAATAGATAACTACATCACTGTGAAATAGATAACTACATCACTGTGAAATAGGTAACTACATCACTGTGAAATAGATAACTACATCACTGTGAAATAGGTAACTACATTACTGTGAAACAGGTAACTACCACTATGATTAAATGAAGACAGTTAGTTGCTGCTGTGTGCAGTTAAACTGCACATCCCCAAGACCCTTCATGCTTCCAAGTGACTAAATGTTTAGAGGGATCTGGATCGCCAAGGACTGCATGGTAGAGAGCTGAAATTCTTGCGGGAGGCCTTCGTCACTGCTCCTGGGAGCACAGAAGGGACAATCTGCTGACTTCTTAGCTCATGCACTATAGTGCTGGGTCCTTGTCCTCTGCAGAGCTTGGGGAAAGGAAGGCTGTGACAGCGTTTGTGAACAGAGGCAGTCCTTTTTCCTCAATTTCATTCTATCACATCTGCACAAATGATACTTCATTAACCAGCTATAATAACTTCTCCAGGATTTTCAACTAGATCAGCAAGGTGACCTGCACACTCACCGAAGCAGTTCCCTTGTTTCTTGCTCTCTGACCTGCATACCTGCCTGGGGGGCATAAGGATTAGTGATTTTTTGGTCGTTGTTTTCTGCTTGTTTTTCACAAGAGAAGACTGGATTCTAAACAACATGGTCACACCTTGTTACATCTCAACAGTAATAAGCAATCGTGACAGTTTCTGTTCAATAGCTAAACTCCACCTTCTTTATTGTAGGCTGTAGTGCAAAGAACAGATCATTCACAGATGATTCCCACACAGCACTAATAGCTTTTTCTTGATCTCATGGAATGCATGTGGCAAGAGGAAATAATGGCATATAGCAAATGTATGAAAATAATCCCCCCAAACATTTACAAAACCGATTCTCTTAGTATTGGTTCCCCTCATACACACTAGTCCAACTACAGTTGTTTCAGTGTCAATATATTTGGCATTTACTTATTAGAACTCCAGTAGGCAATGTTTTTAAAGACATCAGTAGGTGTGTGGTTATGGGTATGAGCCTGTCAGAAAAAAATCTGTGTAATGTCTCCAGTTTCTCTAGAACATTCATTGTTGTCACACAGAATTTCCTACGAGTGGTGATGGGTATGCTGAGCGATTTCACTCCTTTCTTCAGGCTGCATCAAACTTGGTATAGTTTCCCTTCCCTTCCTTCCCCTCTCCTTCTCTCCCTTTCCCTCCCCTTCCTTTCCCCTTCCTTTCCCCTTTCCTTCCCTTTCCCCTTCCCTTTTCTCCCCTTCCCCTTCCCTTCCCTTCCCTTCCCTTCCCTTCCCTTCCCTTCCCTTCCCTTCCCTTCCCTTCCCTTCCCTTCCCTTCCCTTCCCTTCCCTTCCCTTCCCTTCCCTTCCCTTCCCTTCCCTTCCCTTCCCTTCCCTTCCCTTCCCTTCCCTTCCCTTCCCTTCCCTTCCCTTCCCTTCCCTTCCCTTCCCTTCCCTTCCCTTCCCTTCCCTTCCCTTCCCTTCCCTTCCCTTCCCTTCCCTTCCCTTCCCTTCCCTTCCCTTCCCTTCCCTTCCCTTCCCTTCCCTTCCCTTCCCTTCCCTTCCCTTCCCTTCCCTTCCCTTCCCTTCCCTTCCCTTCCCTTCCCTTCCCTTCCCCTCCCCTCCCCTCCCTTCCCTTTCCTTCCCTTCCCCTTCCTTTCCCCTTCCTTTCCCCTTCCCTTCCCCTTCCCTTCCCCTTCCTTTCCCCTTCCCTTCCCCTTCCCTTCCCCTTTCCTTCCCCTTTCTTTTCCTTTCCCACCCTTCCTTCCCTTCCCCTAAAAGAACTCAAATACTTTCTAGTCAAAGGAGTAAAGTTTCACATACAGAAGTCAAACCTCAAACCAGTCTTATTTCAGGCTATTAGTTGTACTCTACCCAAAGATTTTCCTTGAAAGGAAAGCATTACTTACACAGAAGCGATTCCTTTCCAGCTGTTTCAGTCTTTTTCTTGCTTGTGAGCTATCAGCCCCACCTAGTGAATGATTAATGAATTTTAAACCACAGCTCAGCACAAATGTTATAAGCAAATGCTCAGTTGTTTGTTGGGGTTTGTTTTTTTTGGCCTCTGTCTTATGTTTCTACTGTTAAAGGCATTGGTGGCTCTTGATTTCACTGAAATAGTATTTCAATATACTGATGGAAGTTAAACAAGACACAGGCCCAGTGGTTTGCTCTTACAAGATTAGTTATCACCTTCAACATTTTTAACACTGTGATATTATTCAGAGTACAAAGAGCATTGCAGCAGTTTTGGAGCACAGAAGAGAGCAGTTTTGGAACACAGAAGAGAGAAAGAATATTCCTACATTTTCCATATTTGTCAAAGAGAAAAAGATGCTAATGGGTTAAATACATCACCAGAGTAGTTATTATGTAATTAGTGCAATGAAATGCAACTGGAAAACAAAGTAGTGTGAGCAAGGTTAAAGATACCAGGTTGGAATTTTGATTGGAATTAATTGGATAGAATAAGCTTCTTTAGCTTGAGACATAGCTTTTTAGGCATCCAGCAACGTGGCTTGCTAATACTTAAAGAAATAGGTCTTGCTGACAGCAAATAATTGTTTCTGCTACTCCACCTAAGCTTTTCATATCCTCTCTGAAGAATTTAAAACAACGTGGGCTTGATTTTAGTGTAGCTTAACTTTAAATTGAACATTTGATTAACTGTAATTTAAGCCTGTATGGCAGCAGAATGGCTTAGAATATACCCTAAACATCAAACTCCTGAAACCACGTGAAGTGGCTTTTAAGGCAGTTAGCTTTAAAGACTTGAGTACTTAGTTTAGAAGGCTTGTTTCCCTGGGTCTTCCAAGTGTACTTGCTGCTTCTGAGTGGAGGTTTGGTACAAAACATGTTTTGAAAGCACCAGAAAGAGTTGAGCTTCCATAAAAGGAGATAAAGAACAAATGTCTGCAGTTGTGAACTATGTATCTCACAGAATCACAGAATTAACTAAGTTGGAAAAGACCTCTAGGATCATCCAGTCCAACCTATCACCTAGCCCTCTAATTAACTAAACCATGGCACTAAATGCCTCATCCAGCCTCCTCTTAAACACCTCCAGGGATGATGACGCCACCACCTCCCTGGGCAGCCCATTCCAATGCCAATCACTCTCTCTGTCAAGAACTTCTTCCTAACATTCAGCCTGAATCTGCCCTGGTGCAGTTTGAGGCTGTGTCCTCCTGTTCTGTCCGTGGGTGCCTGGGAGAAGAGACCAACCTTGCCTGGCTACAACTTCCTTTCAAGTAGTTGTAGACAGCAATGAGGTCTGCCCTGAGCCTTCTCTTCTGCAGGCTGCACACCTCCAGTTCCCTCAGCCTCTCCTCACAGGGCTGTGCTCCAGGCCTCTCACCAGCCTTGGTGCCCTCCTCTGGACACATTCAAGCACCTCAACATCTTTCTTAAATTGAGGGACCCAGAACTGGACACATTACTCAAGGTGTGGCCTAGCCAGTGCTGAGTACAGAATGACCTCCCTGGTCCTGCTGGTCACACTATTAAACAACAGCATAAGTGAGATTTGACCTTACTTTGACAGGTGTAGCTTGGGCACAGACTCGTGGAGTAGAGTGGTTTGGGTTAGAAAAGGCCTTAAGTACGTTTTGTTTGTGTACCAGTTGTGCATCAACATGTGTGAGAGCTTTACCAGTGCTGCTTTTGCACAGGCAGCATGTTCATATGGGATGATGAGCAACCCATAAATGGAGGCAGTTGCTAAGAAATTCTGTGCCACATCCTTTCACCCTCACAGCTGGTTTGAACAGCATCTCCATATTTCTCATAGACAGGGAGGAGGGGTACAAAGAGAACTGAGGGAAATTAGTCTAATTGACCCCCTTGAAAATCACATCAAAGTTTTCCAGCTGGTCATAAGCAGGCCACTAGTATCCATTTGTGTCATTTAGCAAATCTTGATTAGACAAGATTTGGAATAACAGCATCACAGGATGATTGAGGTTGGAAGAGACCTCAGGAGGTCATTTGGTCCAGTTTGCTGCACCTGATTCCATGTTCTGGGTGCTAGAAGATCTCTTATAATCAATACGGATGCTGTTGAAGAGAGCTAAGCCCAGTCTGGAAACATCTAGGGACAAGAAAAGGGACACCTGATGGGAGAAGGCCACCTCTTGTATTTAAAAGAAAATCCCTAACTTCCTCTCTGTGTCTGACATAGGAGTGGAGTCAATTTGGAGCAGAGAAGAGCTATGCTCCCTAATGTGGCCTAATGAGGCACATAGAATGTGCTACTGGGGGCTTTAATCTAGACTGGGCTGGATCTGGCTTTATCTTCTGTAATGACTGACTCTTCTGACTTCTTAGGTTAGCAGGTAGTGACAAGACTAGGGGGAATGGAGCAAAGCTGCAGGTGGGGAGATGCAGAGTGGAGGTGAGGAGGAAGTTGTTGAGCATGAGAGTGGTGAGAGGCTGGAATGGGTTGCCCAGGGAGGTGGTTGAGGCCCCATGGCTGGAGGTGTTTAAGGCCAGGCTCTGGCCAGCCTGATTTAGGATAGGGTGTCCCTGCCGGTGGCAGGGTGATTGGAACTAGATGATCGTTGTGGTCCCTTCCAACCTTGACTGATATTATGATTCTAATATAATGGGAATGCAGAACTACCAGGCTGGCTGATGAGAGTGAAAAGGATTGGCATAAGTGTACTGACAAATGTAATAGCTCAAATCCAGGAAGATTAATCAGATGAAGAAGGATACTTTGCAAATCATATATAATTATTCTATGCAGATCTGCATGTCATTCACTTTTCCATTCCATTATCTGTGAGTAAAACATGATTAATTATGAAGACAAGATGACTGCAAGGGTTTTGATGTGACGGTGCCACCTGCTGCCACCTTATATGATATGTATAGATTTTCTGAGTAATTTAGAAGCTTAATTGTCCTTAATTGTGGACACCTCCAAACACGAATTAGCTGACTTCCTTCCTCTTCACTGCCTGTGTTTTCAAGCTAAGGCAACTGTTGTCATATTTGCTATGTCCTTTTGTTCCCAGGGCTCTGTAGACAAACACTTTTCTTCCCAGTTATTTGCTTATGAGTGTGTAAAATCTAAACAATCCCTCATCCTTATGACTGGCACACCTTTGTGGCTGTTGGCATTAAAAAGCCTCAGTTTAATGGAGTTGATGCATGTCTACTGTAGCCTTAGTACTCTGAGGCTTTGTACTACCTGGAGTTTCATTAGTAGCATTTTGTTTTGCCTTAGCAGTAGCAGAAGGCTTTGGGTACAATTCTCACACAAGATTGCAGAGAGTAGTGCATCTTTAATGCATTCTTTTTTACACCATAGAGCAATAGGTTCTATAAAACTATAATGTGTGCTACAGTCATAGAATCACAGAATGGGCTGGGCTGGAAAGGACCTCCAAAGGTCATCTAGTCCAACCCCCACTCCAGTCAGTGGGGACATCCTCAACTAGATCAGGTTGCCCAGTGTCCTGTTGAGACTCACCTTGAGTATCTCCAGAGATAGGGCCTCAACTAACTCCCTGGCCAACCTGTTCCACTGTTCCACCACCCTCATAGTAAAGAACTTGCTCCTTACATCCAATCCAAATCTGCTCTGCTCTAGTTTGAAGCCAATGCCCTTCTTCCTGTCACTTCAGCCCCTTTTAGGTACTGGAAGGCTGCTATTTGGTCTCCCCAGAGACTCAATCATGTAAGACTTACCATTCTCATTCTACATTTCCACAACATTAGGTACTGAGGACAGTTTTGAAAATAGAAATTAATTATCCAATCATTTATTCCCTTTGCTTGTTTCCACTTGCCTTGCCTCCAGTTTAGCAGGTTGACCCTTAGCTGAATCATTTCCTTGTGTGGACACAAACTATAGTGAGAATTAAATAATAAGAAAACCAAAGTGTGTGTCTAGATAACTTCCAACTAATTACTTAGAGACGATTGGGACAATATTATTGGTTTTGTTTAAATCATTTAGTTTGTCACTGCTTATTGCCAAACTTGCTCTGGAGGGAGATGATAAATCAATATTTGGCACATTATGATCACAGAATCATAGAATAGTAAGGGTTGGAAGGGACCTGTGGAGATCATCTAGTCCAACCACCCTGCTAAAGCAGGTCCACCTAGAGCACGTTGGGTTGCCTAGGATTGTGTCCAGGTGGGTTTTGAATACCTCCAGAGAAAGGAACTGTACAGCCTCTCTGGGCAGCCTCTTCCAGTTCTCTGTCATCCTCAAAGTAATTTTTTCCCTTATATTCAGATGGAGCTTCCTTAGTTCCAGTTTGTGCCCCGTTGCCTCTTGTCCTCTCACTGGGCAGCACTGAGAAGAGACTGGCCTTATCCTCTTGATGCCCACCTTTAGATATTTATAAGCATTGGATCACAGGATCACAGGATATTAGGGGTTGGAAGGGACCTCTACAGATCATCAAGCAGAGCAGGAACATAGAATTTAGCTTAGATTGCACAGGAACACATCCAGGCAGGCCTTGAACATCTCCAGAGAAGATGACTCCACAGCATCTCTTGGGAGCCTGTTCCAGTGCTTTGTGACCTTCACAATAAAGAGGCTCATGAGGTGGAACTTTATGTGCTGTGGTTTGTATCCACTGCCCTATTGATAAGATGGGATTCTGTCTTGTCCAGGCTAAACAGTCCAGGCCCTTTCAGCCTTTCTTGCTAAAAAAGATGGAAAGATTGTAGCCATCTGTTGGGGTCCATCCAGTGTTTTGTTGTCCCTCTTGACCTGGGGAACCTAGAACTGGACACAGTATTCCAGATATGGCCTCACAAGGGACCATAGAGAGGAAAGAGAGCTCCCCTCGATTTGCTGGTCACAGCCTTCTTAAGGCATCACAAGATACTATTGCTTTTCTTGAACACCAGTGCCCACTACTGCTGCATGGTCAACTTGTTTTCTGCTAGGACTCCAGGGTCCTTTTCCACAGCGCTGCTTTCCAGCAGCCCAGACTCTAATATCTGCTGGTGCAGGGGGTTATTCCTCCATAGCTGCAGGACTCAATACTTGTCCTTGTTGAACTTCATTAGGTTCCTCTCCATCCAACTCTCTAGCTCATCCAGGTCTCACTGAATGGCAGCACAGCTTTCTAGTGTCTCAGACACAGCAAATTTGCTGAAGGTACACTCTGTGCCTACATCTAAGTTGCTGATGAATGTTTTGAATAAAAGATGGATGAGGTTTTCTGATACTGCCCATTGGAATGGGCTGCCCAGGGATGTGGTGGAGTCACCGTCCCTGGCGGTGTTCAAGAGAAGCCTGGATGAGGCACTCAGTGCCATGGTCTAGTTGACTGGCTAGGGCTGGGTGCTAGGTTGGACTGGATGATCTTGGAGGTCTCTTCCAACCTGGTTGATTCTATGATTCTTTGAAGGTAATGAAAGTGAGTTCTTCTCACCCTGGTAATGAGAAGAGGGGGCTCAGAGGTGACCTCATTGCTGTCTACAACTACCTGCAAGGAGGAGGCTGTAGCCAGGTGAGGGTTGGTCTCTTCTGCCAGACAACCAGCAACAGAACAAGGGGACACAGTCTTGAGTTGTGCCAGGGGAGGTCCAGGCTGGATGTTAGGAGGAAGTTGTTGTCAGAGAGAGTGATTGACATTGGAATGGGCTGCCCAGGGAGGTGGTGGAATCACCATCCTTGGAGGTGTTGAAGCAAAGCCTGGATGAGGCACTTGGTGCCATGGTCTGGTTGATTGGACAGGGCTGGGTGCTAGGTTGGACTGGATGATTTTGGAGGTCTCTTCCAACCTGATTGATTCTACGATTCTATGATTCTGTGATTCTATGATTCTATGATTCTGTACTTTGCCCTTCCCCCTCCAGTTTTATGGTTTCATACATTAAAACAAATAAGAAATGTGAGAACAAGGCAGGGTCTCTGCATGCTGAACACTGAAGAGCCCCTGTCTGGCACACAAAGAGGTTTGGAACAAAAGAGTAGATACATTTGTGTATCATCTGAATCTGCCCTCGGAAGGGGGCAGATTCAAGGTTAGAAGTGCCTGTTGCTTTCAGTAAATCTTGAATTGTATCTCATAAAGCTGATTATTTCCCACAAACCTGGAACATTTGTCATCCCACAGCTTCCTCCACAGAAAGGAAGGCAAGATTTGGGATTTCAGTTTAAGAAAAAAGAAAAAAAAGGGAAGAAAAAAAGAGGAGAGCTTAGATAACATATTTAGAAGACAGGCAGCTACTGCCTTTTGAAAAGTCTCTTTCACAGAGCTGTCTACAACCCCTTTGTGAGACAGCACATGGCTACAATAGCTGCAGCATTTATTACTGGCTCAGATGTGTGAACAAATGCTAGCCTGATAGCTCAAGTGAGGTGAGCACTCGCAGGAGATAAATTGCCATTTTGTGACATATACCTGTGGTACAGCAAATAAAGAAGAGGAAATGGAGATGCCAGACAAAGGCAGCATAAGGCAGCAGAGAGCAGGAAGAAATTTCAGTAGAACAGTGGGTGGCACTATGCACACGTGCTAGAAAAAATTGTAGCCTGCTGCCTAATGTGTGCAGTGTTAGAAAAGGAAACTGAAGGTGACACTATATATAGTTCAACATTATATTCATGAAGAGCAGGACTTACACACAGTTAATACTAGCTCTTTATCTTAGGCAAATGATGATGGTGATGATGATGATTATACTTTACAGCTCCATTCAGCCTGCTTTTGGGGGGTATCAAAGCACCCAGCAAAGGTTACTGAAATCAGCATAATGTATTTCAGTAAGATAGGTAAATTCAGTTCCTTTCCTGAAAGGAGAAGACACAGAATCCTTTTCATTCCGGGCCCCAAAGACTAGTGGGAGCAATCAAGTGGTACTCTCTTGCTGGAACTTGTTTGTGAGCTGGCTGGGGTGCTGGACCACACAGCTGCAGAGGGACTGGCTGGCTGCTGGAGGGCAGGTGAGAGGGAGAAAACAGCATTGCAGTGCACAGTAACAAGCCTTGCCTTCCCTCTGCTATCCCCCAGTGCTCTTTTTGTTGCTGCAGGATGCGTTGTGATTGCCTCTGCTCTTCTTACAGCGAAGGCTTATGGTTGGATTCCTGTGACAAAATGTCCTCTGTAATTTTCCAATGATGGACCAAGGCACAACATCATGAACATCTGCTTCAATAAATAATCTTCCTACAAAAGAGAACCTGTGTTCTGCCATGCAGTACAATGCACAGATGCATATGGAGAAATATTCTGAGGGAGATCTTCAAACAGTAGTAGGAGAAGTTGTATTTGCATAGATCTTTTTTTCTAACTCATGTGTATGTATTATTTCCTCTGTAGACCTGATAGAGATTGCAGTTCCCATGTGAATGTATGAAAAGTTCTGGCAATATTCCTTTGTATAGGCACAGTGAAGCTGACCTTTCTCACAACGGATGAGAAACCCAGAATTAAAGCACACCCTGTTATAAGAAATCTATTTTCTCATTGCTAAAAACACATATGCATTACAAAAAGATTCAAAATTCTAACTAATCCTAGGCAAATCATGAAAGAGTCAGCAACCTGAACCCCACATCTGCTAGTTAAATTGTGCCAGATATTTAATGCATAACATGGACAATGTGTGACAAAAAAAAAAAACCCAAACAACAACAACAAAAAAAACAAACCAACAACAAACAACCCCCCCAAAACAGAAAGCAGAATCAGTTCAGATGTGTTTCCAGGCTACTACACAATGATCTGAGGGAAGTAGATATGCAGATGATGCATCAGTTTCTGCAGCTCTCTTCAGCTGAACTCCATGCTGTTGAGAATGTGAAACGTGGCCAGAGCTAATGTGATAAAGAGGAACAAATTAAATCTTTCAGTAATTTAAGGAACAGATTCTCTGCAGCCAAACACTGTTCCAAGCAATTTTCTCGTTGGTGTAACCACATAAATGAGGTTAAAATTGGTGACCTAATACAATGAAACTTAAGCAAGGTGTAATTTTCTCTTAACAGACACCAGAGACCTTGCTTTACAAGCAAGGAAATTGCAACAACCTCTATTAGTGGAGCCACAGTTCAGAGGAGATGTAAAAGGAAGCCAAATCTAGTGGACTTCAAGAACTTGGATAGTTCTCTAAGTATCAAGAGCATTCACACAGATGGCACTGCCAGCATCAGCAAATTTTCTTCCTTCTCTCTGGCTTGCAGGAGTTCTCCAGTGGGCACACCCTCCCTGCCTCACCCCACTCTTTTTGTCCACAGGCACGGGCACATCTGCAAGTCCCTCAAACCCCAGAGCAGGCAGTCCTGATCATGTGTCCCTCAAGTCCCTGCCTAAATCTTGTTTTCCCAGACTCCGTTCCTGGCCCTGGCTCTGTCCAACCTGGCTGGTCCAGACTGACTCTTGATAGCCAGGTGCTCCTCAACTCCCCATCACAAAGCAGGGTGAAATTTGCACTGCAAGACCTGGATTAGACATGAAATACCACTTCTATCCTACCTCTTTTGTTGTTTTGCAAACCTCCTCCTCTTCCTCCAGTGAGCCTACAGGCACAAGTTCTTCATTTCCATATACCATGATGGGGATGATCTCACCAGCTTTCTTGTAGGCCCCCTTCAGATACAGGAGACCTTATTGTGATCTTCCAGTGTCTGAAGGGGGCCTACAAGAAAGCTGGTGAGGGACTTTTTAGGGTGTTAGGTAGTGATAGGACTGGGGGGAATGGATCCAAGCCAGAGGAAGGTAGATTTAAATTAGATGTTAGGAAGAAGCTCTTCACAATAAGGGTGGTGAGACACTGGAACAGGTTGCCCAGGGAGGTGGTGGAATCCCCATCCCTGGAAATTTTTTAAGGCCATGCTGGATGAGGCTCTGAGCGACCTGATCTAGTGGAAATTGTCCATGACAGGGGGGTTGGAATGAGATGATCCTTGAGGTCCCTTCCAACCCTGATAATTCTGTGATTCTGTGACTTCAGACTAACTAAGATAACTGGCACATTTGGAATAGGCTGTTGAAATAGGCTGTTGACACTGTTGAAATAGGCTGCCACTTGATCAAACCAGGGTAACTAATGTTATAGAATAGCATGGACTCCATTTTGACCATCTCCTATGGGGCAAAAAAAAGTTGCTTTTGTTATTATAGATGCATGTGTGTTAATCAAAACTGGACATGTACTGACGTGGTGGCACACAGTGCTGTACTGAAAAGGGAAAGGAAGAGGAATTCAGAAGGGGACTTTCAGATGAATTTCATTGTTTGGTTGTTTGTTTTTTCTGTCTGTTGGTAGTAGATAGAGAAAATGTGAGTGGCTCCATGTGATGTTAGAAGATGCACTTACAGCTCATTCATTTTCTATATGCTGGGCTCAGTCCCATTCAATATCTTTTATTGATGATCTGGACCAGGGGATTGAATCCAGCATCAGTAAGTTTGCAGATGACACCAAGCTAGGAGTGGGTATAGATCTATGGAGAGTAGGAGAGCCCTGCAGAGGCACCTTGACAGGCTGGATGTGTAGGCAGAGGCCAATGGGATAAGATTTAACAAGGCCAAGTGCAGGGTTCTGCACTTTGGCCACAACAACCCCAAGAAGCGCTACAGGCTGGGGACTGAGTGGCTGGAGAGCAGACAGGCAGAGAGGGACCTGGAGGTACAGGTATAGTAGGCTGAATGATTCTATGATAGACAGAAGGGACTTCCAAACTAATGAGAAGGGAGCTTAGTGAGGTAGAAGGTGTTTATTAAGGTAAAGAACCTGGAAAAGAGGGGAAGTATTCTGCTGCTTCAGATAATAAGTGGTTATATAAATCCAAAGTTAAACAGAAAGTAGGTTGGTGAGATCTCATTTTTTATTAACTTCTCCTCAGGAAATTCAATAGTTCTATCACCACTGTCATTAACATGAATTTTATGTAGCTAGCTGTGGTCTGTGACATATATTCCAAGAAAATTACCCCTTCCTGATTTTTTTTTGCTTAGTTTCAGTTAAAACTGAAGTTCATTTCTACCAAATAATTCATTATCCACATCTCCGATGTCTGTGGGTTAGAAAATAACAAGTATCACATTCTAGGAAGTCTACAGTAAGAGGAAAGAAAAGGTTATTTTTCTCTACCACTTCTTTTGTATTCTAAAAGCCTTCCAGAAGTTGTCAGGAGGTTCTCTGGGATCACTGATTGAAGGGTGTTATAAAAACACACAGATAACATTGTAGTTACAGAATGTAGTCACCTGTTTTCTTCTTGCTCTGCAGAAAACTACTTTGTGATTGATTCAATATTTCAGCTTTGGTTTAGCATTTAATCTGTCTCAGATGCCAGTAGTTTGGAGTGCAGCTGAAAGAAATTTTCTCACTTAACATTTTTATCTACCAACCAAAATCATCTAAAAAGGAACATTCTCTAGCTTGATTGAGTGAGAGGGTACAGTTAATCAGAGAGCACTATGCATATGGTGCCTCTTAAGAGGCAAGGAAGAGCAGTGCTAGATAAATGTTTTTTGGAGCAGATCTTGGCATGACACAATCACAATGAAATCTTGTAGACACTTAGTAGGGCCCAAAGCATCCTAACCCAGACACCTTCCTTCAATTAAAACAGACACCTTCCTTCAATTAAAAATCTAGGAAGACTTTCTTATCTTTCTTGAAAGTACTCTTCAATTCAGATAGCCTCAGAGATATCTTATAAATATTCATAAAATCATAGAATCAACCAGGATGGAAGAGACCTCCCTCATCCAGTCCAACCTAGCACCCAGCCCTAGCCAATCAACCAGACCATGGCACTAAGTGCCTCATCCAGGCTTTGCTTGAACACATCCAGGGATGGCAACTCCACCAGCACATTTTTGGGCAGCCCACTCCAATGCCAATCACTCTCTCTGGGAAGAACTTCCTCCTAACATCCAGCCTAGACCTCCTCTGGCACAACTTGAGACTGTGTCCCTTGTTTTGTTGCCGGTTGCCTGGGAGAAGAGACCAACCCCACCTGACTGCAGCCTCCCTTCAGGTAGTTGTAGATGGCAATGAGGTTGTATTTGAAATATGCTTTTGTATGAAAGAGTACAAATGATTTGCATTCTCTGGGAGAGGTTCTGCTCATGTAGTTGCAGCTGTTGGAGGTACCTAGTCTTAGCTGTTCCTGTTGACTGCACTGGTAGACAAGAAAAAATGATGGAAACGACCTTGCTGAAGCAAAAAAAAAGTTCTGCTCTGCTCTGGTCAGACCTCATCTTGAGGGCTACGAGGATGAGTAAGAGATCTCCTCCTGATGAGGAGATCTGAGGCACCTGGGGCTGTTTAGTCTGGAGAAGGGAAGACTGAGAGAGGATTTAATCAATTTTTATCTGAGGGCTGGGGGTCAGGAGCTGGGGGACAGGCTCTGCTCATTTGCTCCCTGGGATAGGACAAGGAGCAATGGATGGAAGCTGCAGTGTAGGAGGTTCCAGCTAAACACAAGGGGAAACTTCTTGACTGTAAGGGTCCCAGAGCACTGGCACAGGTTCCCCATAGAGGTTGTGGAGTTTCCTTCTCTGGAGCCTTTCAAGGCCTGTCTGGATGTGTTCCTCTGTGACCTGAGCTGGATTGTATGGTCCTGTTCTGTCAGGGGGATTGAACTTGATGATCTTTTTGGTTCCCTTCCAACCCCTACCATCCTGTGATGCTGTGGAATCTTAAAATATGATATTCTGGAAACACTGACCTCCCTCCATTGTCTTTGGAGAAAATCTGAAGGACAGACATAAACTAGATGCCTTGCTTCCCACAGCTAAGTGAGATGGGAAGGCTTAAGTGGCAAATGTTGATTTAGTTCAAAAGCTTTTGAACATAATGGCCTTTGAATGTGCAGCGTCAGGCAGCTTTAGGCATGCTACAAGCACGAGGTGTAATGCAGCTTTAATCTGTTCTGAAGATTAGTTGCACTCCACATTTCCTTTATGACTCAGAAGATCTGTGACTTCCTGATGCAGTCTTTCAAATTAGTATACCTTTGTATGTGGAAAGCTCTACCTAGCTGGCCTTGGAACGTGTTAGTCTTATTTTGCTCTTGCTGTTCAAGGCAGTTTAAACTTGCAATAAGTGCCTTTTGCATCATATGAATTAATGAAAAAACAGGGCTTCTGTATGACCTAGAATTATAGTTTCTATCTGCAAAACCAAAATTACCTATTCCTAGGGCAATCCCAATAGATGTGGCTTCTACTTGTTCATAAAATCCAGCTATAAGATCTACATCTTCTCCTTAAGCAACACATTCCATTGCTGCTGTCCTTTGTGCAAATGGATAATTCTCTTGCTGTAATTAAATTAATTCTGTGTTTAGACATGTAGATGCCTTGCTTCCTTCCTCTTTCTGCTGTCTTTTAATTTTACAAGAATGTTGTCAAATATGAAAGGAAATTATCTATCAAAAGAGATTATCCACCCTATCCCTAATGCTTTCTTCAATGCCTTCTTCATTTAGGTTCTGGATGTTAGGAGGAAGTTCTTCACAGAGAGAGTGATTTGCTATTGGAATGAGCTGCCCAGGGAGGTGGTGGAGTCACCATCCCTGGAGGTGTTCAAGCAAAGCCTGGATGAGGCACTTAGTGCCATGGTCTAGTTGACTGGATGGGGCTGGGGGATAGGTTGGACTGGATGATCTTGGAGGTCACTTCCAAGCTGGTTGATTCTATGATTCTATGATTCTATGGATACCATCGTAGAATACAGGCAACAGTCTGGAAGATCAATCTACTTTTGCAAAGGAAAATTCTGCTTTGCATATGGGTCAGTCTGAAATTTCTCTCAGAGAACAGTTAAATGAAAGCATTTTAATTATGGTGGCTACTCCAGTTTATTCTGGAGGGTAACAGATGTCTAAGTGCACTCCATGAAAACTATCATCAGTGTATTTCTGTAGCAAATGAATATTGGCTGTTGGATATTTTTGTTCAAGAGCACATATTTTTGACTAACACATTTTGGATGTATTATCTGTTAAATTGCAAGCAGTGCTGTATGTACAGGTTTGGGAGTTCTCCACCTCTCTCCCCAACACACAGCTAGGAAATCACCAGACTGACTCAGTCACCTGGAAGTCAAGGAAACTGTATTTTACAACTTGGCACAACTTACATGCATATATATATATATATATATATATATAATAGAATCTGGACTTCCTGTATCTGAAGGGGGCCTACAAAAAAGCTGGGCAGGGACTTTTTAGGCTCTGGGGGAGTGACAGGACTGGGGGGAATGGAGCAAAGCTGCAGGTGGGGAGATTCGGACTGGCCGTGAGGAGGAAGTTCAGCATGAGAGTGGTGAGAGGCTGGAATGGGTTGCCCAGGGAGGTGGTTGAGGCCCCTTAGCTGGAGGTGTTTAAGGCCAGGCTGGCTGAGGCTGTGGGCAGCCTGTTCTAGGGTAGGGTGTCCCTGGCCATGGCAGGAGGGTTGGAACTAGGTGATCCTTGTGGTCCCTTCCAACCCTGACTGATTCTATTCTAGAATCAAACAGGTTGGAAAAGACCTCCAAGATCATCCAGTCCAAACTATCACCCATCCCTGTCCAATCATCTAGACCATGACACTAAGTGCATAAATATATATTTATACATATACACAATATATATATATATATATATATATATATATACAGATATTTACAACTATATGCAGTAATAGACAAGTTAAAAGTAATACAGAGATACCAACCCCCTCCTGGACAGCAGAAACTGCCCAGAAGGGCTTTCAGACCAACGTCCCACCTTCTTTCCACCCCCTCCCTTATCTCAGAAACCCTCTTACATGCAGTGAAGAGCTGGAAAAGGTTGGCAAGAGGTGTTAGAAGAAGAATGATTAGATCCAGGCAGAAGATTTAATATAACAATAGGCAACCACAGTCTGACCTTATCTTTGTGTCTTTGTTTCTATATGTCTCAGCAGAATGAATGGGCAATATAGATATCACTTTTATTTTCTTTTCACAGTCAATGATCTAATTTCTCTCATTAAAATATTTCAGTTAGCCTCAAACTAGAAAACTCAGTCATGTGCTCTAGCACACAATTGAAAGGGTGTCTTTTTCTTCCTTGTGTCCATACATGATCTTTCCAGTGCCAAGAAGTGTGTAAACTATAGTCAAGAGGCTTGAATACTGAGGCTTGATAATATCTGATGTGATGGTTTGGGTGTTCCCCGTCCCCTCACACTTTGGAAATCACCCAGACTAGACTCAGCCAGCTCTGGAAATTGAGTGAAGCTTATATTTACAGCTAGCACAATATACAGGCAGATATTTGCAATATATATACAGTTATATACAGAAATATACAAGGTAAAAGGTAATACAGAAACACAACAGCCCTCCCAGAAACTTGAGTCCCCAGGAGGAGCCCCCAGCCACCTTTCCACCTTCTCCCACCCCTCTCAACCTTACCGCAGTCCCAAGGAAGAACGGAGGTTTGGCCAAAGGGTTAGGAAGCAAAGTGGATTAATCAGAGAGACAGCAGAGAGGCTAGAGAGAAGAAATGCAGCTCAGAGCTCCCAGGCAGAAGCGTGACTCCTTTATCTATGTTTGGATTCTTGTTCTTATACATCTCAGCAAGCCTATGAGTGAAATAGACATCACCCCTGTTTCTTTCACAGCCTGTAATCTAGTTCTTCTCACCAGAACATTCTAGCTAGCTTCAAACTAGCACACCTGATCCTGGAGGACATTGTTTCCAGGAAAGGCAGTTGAATTCCTCAAGTAAAATTCTGGCTAAAACGAATTCTGACCTTGTGTGCAGTGTGTGGTGTTTAAGCTCCTAAGTGAAGGCATCCAGAAATAATGGCACTGAACTGAGCCATGATTTAGGAAGCCATTATTAGTGAGTTCTGTCACAGGGATTTGAATACTGCGTGTCAATATGGTTAAGTTGCCTTCTAACATTGACATCTGATACAATTACAACACAGCTAAGCCTCCACTCAGCTTTTCAAGCTCACCAGAATGTGTTAGCTCCACTAACATCCACACAACGGTGATTCCAGACTCCTCTCTTCAAACAGACTCTAGAACATTTCTTTCTTTTTCACTAAGTGCTTTTGTATGGTAATGCAATAATCTCAATTATTACATTCATACTTTACTGACTTCTTCTGAGTTTCTTGGAGTACAATTTTGTTAATGGAAAATCCTACTGGAATTTGGTTTAATTCACATTAGGACTGCATGAAGCTGCTAGAGATGGTGGATTGTTATTTGTTCCTTTATCAAAAGTTTGGAGTGATCTCTTTTCATTCAAGCTGTATTTGCCTTTCTCCATTGAAGGAAAAAAACCCAACAACCATCTGTGAGAATAATAAAAGGGTAGTTTTTAGTAGCAATTGCTGCAGATATCAGTAAGTACCAATGGACTGTAATTACAATGATCAAACTAAAAAACCCTATTCATGCTGTTAGTGAAATAATGTGCCTTCTCTCACGTGAATAACTAAGTGAAAGGAATGCAATGGTATCAAACACTCCTAAGCACAGCTAATAGCATCCTGAAAAACTCTGCTTGCTGCCATTCCATGTGTGTCTTAAAGGGCACCAGAGTGACACATTTAGTGTATGGTTGTTTGAGTTACTGTAGGCAGTTAAGAATGCTATCAATTGCAAATAGGTACCTCCTCATAAAGTAAGCAAAAAACTTCTCTAAGAGAATCAGGTTTTAGAACCTGTCCTAAAAATCCCTAAAAACTGCTGAGTAGTATTTCCATAAATATACTGAAGTTGCCTTTGGTAGCCTTTCTAACTAGAATTAAAGAGTGTGAACTATGGCAGTAGTGGTGGTTTTGCTTGATGTATTCCTATCTGTAGCTAACTTAATAGGCTTTTGTACTGCCTTAGGCATATCCCTTCCTAAAACTGTTAGTTTAAAACCTGCATTGTTGGTATTGAATGTGTTATCAGGGCATGTGTCGATCTGTTGGAGGGTAGGAGAGCCCTGCAGTGGGATCTTGCCAGGCTGCATGGGTGGGCAGAGGCCAATGGGATGAGATTGAACAAGGCCAAGTGCAGGGGTCTACACTTTGGCCACTACAACCGCAAGCAGCACGACAGGCTGGGGACAGAGTGGCTGAGAGCAGCCAGGCAGAGAGGGACCTGGGGGTGCTGGTAGAGAGTAGCTGAACATAAGCCAGCAGTGTGCCCAGGTGGGCAGGAGAGCCAATGGCATCAGTGTGGCCAGCAGGACAAGAGAGGTTATTCTGACCCTGTACTCAGCACTGCTCAGGCCACACTTCGAGTAGTGCGTTCAGTTCAAGAGAGATGTTTCGGTACTGAAGCATGTCCAGAGAAGGGTGACAAAGCTGGTGAGGGGCCTGGAGCACAGCCCTGTGAGGAGAGGCTGAGTGGACTGTGGGTGTTTAGAGAAGAGGAGGCTCAAGGGTGATCTTGTTGCTGTTGGACTGAACGATCTTGGAGGTCTCTTCCAACTTGGTTGATTCTATGATTCTGTGATTGTATGACTTGACCCAAAAGCTGTCTTGTAAGCATGTTCCAGATATCAGGTAATGCTGAACACTGCCATGCAGAAACATACTGGAGCACAAACCTCTGATCTTATGAGGCCAGGAATCAAGAACTCTCCTTCACATTTATTTGTAGCTAGCAGTGAAATGGCATCAAACATCAGATGAATTGTGGAGTGAATTTTGTATATCATTAGCTGAAATGCATTAAGAACTTTAAAGAGAATGAAAAGGACTCCAACATAAAAAGTAAGTTTTCATGCTGCTGTGTGTTGCCATGGATCTTGATTCAAAGGGCCTCTAAGACTCATGGAGTGAATTCAGTGAGCTCTTTCAGATCTGGCTTCAGGTAGCTACTGTCACAGAAAAGTACAAGACTATTGATCTTGAACAGATAAAGGCACTTTCCTGCAACAAGAAAGATATCATGGAGGGCAAGGCACTCTCATGCTTAGCAGTTTCTATTTTTAGAAGAGAGCTCATGCTTGAGTAGGCTCCCTTGTTTTCTCTCATCCTTAGGTAAGTAGTTTCCTCCCTAGGAAGCTTCAGTTCCTCCTTCTGGCTCTTGAGTCCAAACTCTTAATTCAGTCTACATCTTTCTTTTTGTTAGTGCCTTGATTTTCTGCCCTTCCTATTCTAAGGATTTAGGGGCAGAACTTTCAGTAATAATTATAGTAGCCATTACTTTGCTAATGAAGGCTTCCTTACACCTGTGTTAAAGTAAAGGGATGCTGTTTGCAGCTTGCTGTGCTCCTTATTTTAGAGCTGTTAGTGAATTTAAGGAGCATTATTATAGATACTGAGACAGTGCTATTGATATCCCCTGATGCATTGAACAGTATCCGTAAGACATCAGTTTCTTTCTGCAGAAGTTGTTAGTGTAGCTATATAACCTGGAAAAAAGAGAAAATAGAAGGTAGTGAGGATTTTTTATACTCTCCTTCTAGCAAGGGATAGCTCCAACTATCCTTTTATTAAAGAATTTTTCTTATGCCAGAGTTCACAGCGCAGCTGCACAAGTCATAGCAAAGGCTGTGCCTTTATTGTGAAATCAATATTAATTCATATTTTAACTCCTCTGTCTTATTTTAGAAGTTTGGCATTTCTTTAGTTAAATCTTGCTGTTCAGAGGAGACTTGGATTTTCATAACAGTATAAAAATGGTTAAGAACCACTAACCTTAGAGAATTAAAGAAAAGCAAAGCATGGGCCAGCAGCGTGTGCACATCCCAGGCAGCAACTGCGTGCTGGGCTGCAGCAAGAGGGCAAGGAAGGGGATTCTGCCCCTTTACTCTGCTCTCCTGAGATCCCACCTGGAATAATGTGTGCAGTGCTGGGGCCTCCAACACAAGAAGGACATGGAACTGTGGGAGTGAGTACATGAAGATGCTCAGAGGGCTGCAGCAGCTCTGCTATGAGGACAGGCTGTGAGAGTTGGGGCTCTGCAGCCTGGAGGAGGCTTTGAGGAGACCTCATAGTAGCCTTCCAATACCTGAAGGTGGCCTACAGGAAAGCTGAGAAGTGACTATTGATAAGGTCTTGTAATGACAGGATGAGGAGTAATGGGTTTAAACTGGCAGAGGGGAGAATTAAACTGGATCTTAGGAAGAAGTTCTTTGCAGTGAGAGTGGTGAGACACTGGCACAGGTTGCCCAGGGAGGTTGTGGATGTTCCCTCCCTGGAGGTGTTCAAGGCCAGGCTGGATGAGGCCTTGAGCGACCTCTTCTAGTGGGAGGTGTCCCTGCCTATGATGGGGAGTTTGAACTGGATGAGCTTTGAGGTCCCTTCCAACCTAAACCATTCTGTGATTCTATGTTTTGTTATAGACAACATTGGCAACTTGGTTTTCTTCCATGAAGGAATCAGTTTGTGTCTTTCTAGTCTAAGATTCCAAATAATTTGAATTTACTTTAATGTACACTGGGAACTAGGAAGTGAAAAATGCCTGGGAGTTATGGAAGTAATGTAAGCAATGTACCATTTGACATGATAGTAATAATAATAATTTTATGGCACAGTACCTCCACTACATGCAAACAAAGCAGCAATAGCACTCTAAAGTAAAATTCATGACTTAGAAAATAACATAGCACTATTATATATATAAATACATACATATGCATATATATATGGGTATATATGTACATATGCATATATATGTACAAGTATATACATATGCATATATATATATATACACACACACATATACACATATCATAGAATCAGTCAGGGTTGGAAGGGACCACAAGGATCATCTAGTTCCAACACCCTGCCATGGGCAAGGACATGCTACCCTACATCAGGCTGGCCACAGCCTCAGCCAGCCTGGCCTTAAACACCTCCAGCCATGGGGCCTCAACCACCTCCCTGGGCAACCCATTCCAGCCTCCCACCACTCTCATGCTCAACAACTTCCTCCTCACCTCCAGTCTGACTCTCCCCACCTACAGCTTTGCTCCATTCCCCCCAGTACTGGCACTCCCCCAGAGCCTAAAAAGTCCCTCCCCAGCTTTTTTGTAAGCCGCTTCAGATCCTGGAAGGCCACAAGAAGGTCACCTGGGAGCCTCCTCTTCTCCAGACTCAACAGCCCCAACTATTTCAGTCTGTGCTCACAGCAGAGCTGCTGCAGCCCTCTGATCATCCTTATGACCCTTTTCTGGACATGCTCCAGCATCTCCACATCCCTCTTCTAATAGGAGCTCCAGAACTGGATGCAGTACTGCAGGTCAATACACACACACACACATATGCATACATACATACATATATATATATATATATATAAAACACACACACACATTTTCACAAAATGAGGCTATTTTCTTCCTTGAATGTAAGGCTAAGTTTTTACTAACAAGTTCAGCTATAAAGAACTCAAACTTTCAATGAATTCAGTCACTGCAATGTGTAGGTAAAGGACTACACAATTTGCTTCCATCCCTGACTTTTCCCCAAGAAAACAGGGAAAAAATTAAAACAAAAATCAGGCCTCTGGGATATAATTTTAAGTCATGCAAATGCCTGAGTTTTGAATGCTTAGTTGATTATATTGATGCTGCTCTGCATTGGGTAAATCTACCCGAGGGAAAGAAGTGTCTCTGCCACTGCTATCAAAACACAAGATTTGAAAACTGAGCACATTCTTGGGTAAGTTTAGTGAAGCACAATCTGAAAATGGTCTTAAGTCCAGAGGCAGGAGTCTCTGGGGATGGAGAGAGAAGTCTTTGCAGTGAAGCCAGTGAAGACATTAGATGAGAGCCTAACAGCAGGTTTCTTTCACTGCTGCTGTTATTTCTGTGAGGACAAAGAGAACTGCTGTATCACAAAGGATTATGAAATGTAATGACAATGTATTAGATAATGAGTATCAGACCATCTGCCTAATTTCAGTCAGTCACTAAGATAAAGCACAGATTTAAAAGATGAGAAGAGGGAAAAAACGTTGTCTGGTAGTACAGAGTTTGCTCAGAACCAAAAAAATGACAAGAGTGCCTTTATATTGAAAATTGCAATGATTAGAAGGAACTAGTCTAAATTTAGGTGAACATTATTCCCTCTCTTAGTGATCCCACTTCTTTTAAGTATTAGAACATGTTTTAAGGTCAATTATCAATCAGGAAAAAAGTACTGATGAAAATGATCCCCCTGGGGTTTTTTTTTAATTCCTAGGTGTACTGTGTCCATTTTAATACAGTCTTGGAAGATGATAACATTTTGCCCCCAGTGCAACAGTACTGTGTGATTTTGAGTCTCTTCAGGTCATAGGATCACAGGATGTTAGGGGTTAGAAGGGACCCAAATAGATTATTGAGTCCAACCCCCCTGCCAGAGCAGGACCTTGAAAGTCTCCAGAGAAGGAGACTTCACAACCTCTCTGGAGAGCCTGTGCCAGTGCCCTGTGACCCTTACAGTAAAGAAGTTCCCCACTGTGTTGAGGTGAAGCCTCCTATGCTGCAGCTTCCATCCATTGCTCCTTGTCCTATCCCAGGCAGCAAGTGAGCAGAGCCTGTCCCCCCTCTCCTGACCCCCAGCCCTCAGATGTTTATAAACATTTATTCAATCCCCTCTCAGTCTTCTCCTCTCCAGACTACACAGCCCCAGGTCCCTCAGCCTCTCCTCATCAGGCAGTATTCCAGTCCCCTAATCATCCTCCTAGCCCTCCCTTGGACTTTCTCCAGCAGATCCCTGTCCCTCTTAAACTGGGCATCTTAAAAGGTGCATTTTTATTAGTTCAAATGTTCACTTACCCTGCCAGTTTAAGCGGATTTCGTACTATCATTACAAAGCCTTTGATGGAAACATGGTTTTGTGTTGTTTCCATTATGTAGCCAATTTTCCATACTATTATGATGCCCAGATTATGGTTTTCACTAAAGTCTCTCTGCTTCACTGCCTGCCCTTCCTTCTTGCATTTCATGTGGTTTGATAGCCCAGTGGATATGTGTCTTGTTCCATTCCTAATGCCTTGTATTCACAGTGCAGGGTCTTGCGACTTAATCTGGGTTTGCTGTGGCCTCGATTTCTGTTACCCTGTTTCAGTAATTGTCTCGTGATCAACTGCTTATTGCCTAACCTGTTTGAGCTTAACCTCTGGAAATACTGTGTCTAGTACAGGACTGACAAAAAGTAACAAATATACAACAAGCAACAACCTTTATGCCCTTTGGGGCTGGGAGATGTTATTGTGCAATTTTCAAAGTGGCTGCCAAAGTGTAAGAAGGAAACAGACTGTGATAAAATGCCCTAAAGACAGCTTTCCAAGTGGACCCTTAGCTCCCATGATCACCATTGGCCTTTCAACAAAAGACTTGAAGATGCTGCTGAAAGACCATGCCTCTCAAGCTTCCCACATCCCTCCCCTGGTCTACTCACCCTCCTTGCAGAGTTTTGCATGAGAGACACTGAGTTTCCTTCCATTCAGAGTTAATCTACAATTGGCAGCAATGCACAATTGCTTGTCAGACTCATTTTCTCCTTTGATAACTTTGCCTCATGTCAAAAGAACCTGTTTGGTTACTCTTAATTCATAGAATCGTAGAATCAACCAGGTTGGAAGAGACCTCCAAGATCATCCAGTCCAACCTAGCACCCAGCCCTATCCAGTCAACTAGACCAACTAAGTGCCTCATCCAGGCTTTTCTTCAACACCTCCAGGGATGGTGACTCCACCTCCCTGGGCAGCCCATTCCAATGCCAATCACTCTCTCTGACAACAACTTCCTCCTAACATCCAGCCTATACTTCCCCCGGCACAACTTGAGGCTGTGTCCCCTTGTTCTGTTGCTGTCTGCCTGGCAGAAGAGACCAACCCCACCTGGCTAAAGCCTCCCTTCAGGTAGTTGCAGACAGCAATGAGCTCTGCCCTGAGCCTCCTCTTCTGCAGGCTGCACACCCCCAGCTCCCTCAGCCTCTCCTCACAGGGCTGTGCCCCGGGCCTCTCACCAGCTTTGTTGCACTTCTCTGGACATGTTCCAGCACCTCAACATCTTGAATTCTTTAAGAAATGTGCAGAAAACCTGCAAAATGGCTTGTGGATGAAAAACTGATCAAGCTAATGGATGATAACATTCTTAGGTGTTTTTAATGGTGATTAGTTTTAATAAAATATTTAATTGTGTGTTTCTAGTTTAATGCCTTTTCATGCTGAAAGTCTCAAGATAGTCATATAGTTAGTTAATGGGTGTTTTTAGTACCTTAATTAACTATTTTATTTAATTGTGCTTACATAAAGCTCGAAAAATGACTCAAGGCAAACAAGCCTTTGCTATTAGATAAGGGAATGTTGACATAATTGTGCATTAATAATGTTGTAAATTATATTAGGCACAGCAGTTGCATCCCTAGACACCAGTCAGGATAAGGGACGGTATAGTGCTAGGCAACGAAGAAACAGAATGGTTCTTACCCTCTGCTGGTTTGGCATTGTGGAGTACTGTGTGCAGTTCCCAACACAAGCAGGACGTGGAACTGTTTGAGTGAGTCCAGAGGAGGCTATGAAGATGCTGAGAGGGCTGCAGCAGGTCTGCTTTGAGGACAGGCTGAAAGAGTTGGGGCTTTTCAGCCTGGAGAAGGATTCGAGGATGACTTTTAGTAGCTTTGAGGATACCTTGTATTAGCCTTCCAGTACCTGAAAAGGGGTCTACAGGACAGCTGAGGAGTGACTATTTACAAGGTCTTGTAATGACAGGACAAGGGGTAATGGGTTTGAACTGGCAGAGGGGAGAATTAAACTGGGTCTTAGGAAGAAGTTCTTTGCAGTGAGAGTGGTGAGACACTGACACAGGTTGCCCAGGGAGGCTGTGGATGTTCCCTCCCTGGGGCTCTTCAAGGCCAGGTTGGATGAGGCCTTAAGGAACTTCTTCTTGTGGGAGGTGTCCCTGCCTATGGCTGGGGGCTGGAACTGGATGAGCTTTGAGGTCCATTCCAATCTAAACCATTCTATGATTCTATGAGATGTAGTTTCATTAAAGGGCAATGCTGTCATTCCCATAAGAGGATAGAAAAAAATACCAAGGAATGGGTTAATGGTTTAAAAAGGACCTGAAGGTTGTAGCCAGGTGGGGCTTGGTCTCTTCTACCAGGCACTCAGTGACAGAACAAGAGGACACAGTCTCAAACTGCACCAGGACAGGTTCAGGATGGACATTAGGAAGAAATTCTTCACAGTAAGAGTGATGGCATTGGAATAGGCTGCCCTCAGAGGTGGTGGAGTCACAGTCCCTGGAGGAGTTTAAAAGGAGGCTGGATGAGGCACTTAGTGCTGTGGTTTAGTTAATTAGAAGGTATTAGATGATATGTTGGACTTGATGACCCTGAAAGTCTTTTCCAACCTGATTAATTCTGATTCTGATTCTGAAATCAGACAAAAATATCTTGCCATTTCAATAGAGGAAGGTGATTTGATACAGATGGTTCATTTGTTGGCTGCTTGTGGGTTTTTTTTCCCTTTTCCAGTGAGAATTTCAGCAAAATAGGAAATTACTCAAAACAGAAATGTTGCTATAGAAGAAAAAAGAAAAGGTTTTGAAAAGAGTTGTTCATTTTTGACGTAACTACATTCTGGAAGGTGGAATTGGAGGGATGAAATCTAAGACCTGTGCTAATCCTCAGTGTGAAACTCCTTTTCCTCCACTGAAATGGCATGACATTTTTGTCAGAAATCAATTCCCTTTTAAACCAAGGGGTAGATCCTATCTGTGCTGGGTGCTAGCATCCAATTTATTTTGCTAGCAGTATGAAAATAAAGGAATTGTGTTTTGTGCAGTCCTAAAAAACTCCTTGGGAATGAGGCAAGTGTCATAGGACCAATAATGGATGTGTACTTAGCCAAAAGTAAATATTGTCTCTACCAAACAACAGATTGTTTCTAGATGCCAGGAGTCAGCCAGATGAGCCCTGAGCCTCCATTCTTCTTACCTTCATAGCCATCCTTCTCCTGTTCCTTGTAGCTTTCACCATCCTCTAAATATTTGGAAAAAGATGGCAAAGGGTAATGAAAAATGTGTTCTGTTCAGCAAGAATTGTAAAGCACTCCACGAAGTGTAAAACTGTAAAGCTGTGCTAACAGAGAGTGGAAAAGATGAGTTTTCTTATACAGAGATGGAGGAAAACATCCTTGCCTGTAATTAGCTTCCAGGGCTGTACTTTGATGTGCACATAGATCAGTATATTCACTGGAAATGGGTATCTCTTACCTCCATTATGTCCCCCACTAACTATTTACTTTTGCTCATATATTCATAACATATTTAATCCAAATACAGTGCTATACTCTATTACTTCTCAGAAGGATCAGTGCTTGACCTACCTTACTGCATGCATGCCTTCAAAAATGCTTATGCTGCCCTAGTGTGAAGAGCAGGGAGACCAGAACAGGATGATGACAAGGTGAGCGCAGAGCCTCTTTTTACCAGGCAGAGTAGAAAACTGAATACATGTCAAAACTATAGACAAGCAGTAAAACCTTGTCACAATTCAGGATCAAATAGTGTGCAAATCATGGCAAATAACTGATATACAGGCTTAGTTCCTCAGAAGAGTTTATTGAAGGAAGGCTGTAGCCAGGTGGGGTTGGCCTCTTCTGCTGAGCAACCAGAAACAGAAGAAGGGGACAATCTCAAGTTGTGGTGGGGAGGTCTAGGCTGGATGTTAGGAGGAAGTTGTTGTCAGAGAGAGTGATTGGCATTGGAATGGGCTGCCCAGGGAGATGGTGGAGTTGCTGTCCCTGGAGGTGTTCAAAAAAAGACTGGATGATTGGCTAGGGCTGGGTGTTAGCTTGGACTAGATGATCTTGGAGGTCTCTTCCAACCTGGTTGATTCTGTATGATTCTACATGGAGTGTTACTGCTGTCAGGGCTGGAAGGGACCCCAAAGATCATCTAGCTCCACCCCCCCTACAATGGACAGGGACTCCTCACACTAGATCAAGCTGCTCAGAACCCCATCCAGTGTGGACTTAAAAACTTCCAGGGATAGGGCTCCCACCACCTACCTGGGCACCCACTTACAATTGGGCACTCTCTATACCATGACCCTCTTCTTTCTAGACTCATGTTGGTATAGCTGAGCTAGCACACTGATAATCTAGTAGCAGTTATCTCAGTAAGAAAATTTTTTAGCCCAGATTCACAGAAAAGATGATTAATAACAATAAAAGTACAGATATATTGATTAAATTATATGTACAGCAGGATATTTATTGTTTAAAATATAGATTCTCTAGTAAATGTAGCTATACTGATAAAAATGGTGATTAAAAAGCATACATATATACCTAAGGTAGCCAAGAAGTTAGAGTATCAGAGGAGGGAATCCACTAGGGAAAATTTATTTTTGGGGAAAAAAAAAACCAACACTGAAGACTGTGCATCTGTAAAGCTCATTAAAGTTCTAAAACAAGGCTCTAGTAGAAAGTTTTGTGAGTTTCTTCTGAAATTCACTCCTCTTAAACATAACAGAAAGAAAATGTTTCACTCATATGCTTGCAGAGGACAAGAATAAGGCTCTGCACTAATAGAGAAATCAGCTGCAGGGTGATATTTGATGGACTGCTTGTCTGCAGTGTACAACCAGATGACAACTCAATTATTTCAAGCTATTGCCCAAACACCCAACCATGAATCAAGGACATACAAATAGCAGCAGAGTCTGTAAGAGAGTTCTCTACTCAACATTGCTAAGGCATAAGGTGAATTTCTTAAGTATTTCAGTGCTTTGTGCATCTGATAACTTGTGAAGAAGAGCTACAGGAAAGCAGCCACATAAAAAGCATTCAGAATGAGAAAGAACTCAAATAAGTTATATTTTTTCTTAGTTTAGAGAAGGTTGAGAAGTATGGGCTGCAAGCATGGGGACATGCAAAGAAGATAATACTCCGTTTTCCATGTCTGCTGTGGAAAAATAAGAAGGAATGATCAGCTGTGCAGCAATGAGGATTCAGATGAGACATTAAAATAAATCATTCTAACAGTAACTTTGTTGGAGCACCAAGATGTGAGAGTTCTGTGCAATCATACTGATGAGGCTGAAGAACAGCTCAGACAAGTGTGTGTCCAGTATTTCACATGCACGGCTGCTTCTCCCTCGGTGAAGAGAGATGGGCTGGATGATTTGTGCTCTTTCACTGCTAGTGTACAGTTATTATGCTCCTTTGTTCCTTATGTCTTATATTTTATTTTTAACTTTTTTTTCCTGGTCTGGATTTGATTCATTTATCATTTGTGAACTTTGCACAGTGCCCTAGACAGAGATCTGTGGATGCAGTCAGAGTGCAATGATCTTCAGATGCACAGACCGGGAGGCTGTCAGAACATGCTGTCTGGGCTCCCTCTCCCCACACAGCTAGGATGTTAATGTTTGAAAGTGAAAGAGTTCAGCTGCTCAGGGCAGAGAGGAGAGTAGATGAACTCCTGGAGCATTGCATCCAGGTACAGAGCCCCTGTTACAGGAAAGATGTGTCCAAAGAAGAGCCATGAGGATGATCAAAGGGCTGCACCTCCTCTTCCAATGGAGACAGAGAGCTGGGGCTGTTCAGTTTGGACAAGACAAAGCCCTGAAGAGACCTTATTGTGGCCTTTCAGTGCCTGAAGGGGGCTGACAAGAAAGCTGGGGAGGGACTTCTTTGGGTGTCAAGTAGAGATAGGACTGGAGGAAACGGAGCAAAACTAGAAGTGGGTAGATTCAGATTGGATGCTAGGAAGAACTTCTGCACCATGAGGGTTCTGGGATGCTGGAACAGCTTGCCCAGGGAGGTGGTAGAAGCCTCGTCCCTGGAGGTCTTTAAGGCCAAGCTAGATGTGGCTCTGAGCAACCTGATCTAATATGAGATGTCCTTGCCCATGGCAGGGGGATTGGAGCTAGATGATCCTTGGGGTCCCTTCCAGGCCTGAGAATTCTATGATACTATGATTCTAACTCAGTGACATCTGCGATGTATCTGTGCACAAGGGATCTCATGTCAGCTCTGTTGCACTAAGTGGAAATGGAGTTCAGGAACTCCATAATGACTTTTGTAGTGATGAAAGAAGGAATCTGTCCTCTGCTTTGGCTTGGTGAGGCACTTCTCATCACAACCACCACTTGGTTTCTGATGCTTTATTTCTAGAATGTGGATGCTCAGCGCAGAATCATGCCTTTACTTCTCCTTAGCCAAAAGACGTGTGCCAGGAAAGCTTTTCTCTCTTTTCCCCACTGCTGTTTCGTGGATACCTTTCACCCTAACATCAAGACTAAGCCTGATTTGGTGCCGTTATGCTAAAACAGGCTCACTGCCACTCAGTTCCTTTCCATAAGCCTAACTGATACCAACCACATAATATAAACAATCTCAGATTCAGTGTCTAAAGCAGCAGTCTGAAGGGGATATGCCTAATGTGTTGCAGCATAGTTAGTGAAAAAGCCTTCACCCCTTGGGACTGTAAATGCTTTCTTTGGCTGCACGATGCAGTCTAGACAGTGCTATGCTGTATAAAGCAGTGTGGGCAGTGCTCTCAAAAGATGTTTTTGAATGCAGCTATGTCTACTGATAAAACACCTTTAGAAATGGAGGTGCCATGTGGTTCTTGTCTGGATAATATTGATTTTAAATGTGCCTTTTTCATCCGTTCAGAAAAGCAAATATTCCTGCGTTTAGGAACTGAAGAGAAAAAAGCAAGTGATGTTGATGTCTGTGTTTCCTTAAGGCTCTGTGCATTGCCTCTCCAAGTACAGCAATTTCCCCATGGTTTGATAGAATATATTTATTTCCCTCCCAGTCCCTCTTAATCCCATCATTTATTCCCATAACGTTTCACCAAATCTTCGCCTGTCTGCATTTTTATACCAATGCTATTGATTATAATTACATGTCCAGTCAGCGACACTAGGACTTAAGTAATGGGTTTTTTTTCTTCTGTGCACACCGTGGGATTAAAAAGGAGATTCTGTATGAAATCAACATTAAGTGTTTAAAAGACTGACAAAAATATCTCAGATAATTGCATGCGTTTCTGCGTGTGACAGCCTGTTGGAGAAATTCTTGTTAGCAGAGCACACAAGAATTGATAAACAATGAGCAACCCGTGCTGGGAATGTCCTTGAATCCATCTTGGGAGTTAGATAGCAGGCACAGGGAAGCTTCCCCCCACATGCAGCTGCAGGGGGTGGAGTGCAGCTGCAGGTGGGTAGAGTTTAGCCAGCCCCAGAGGCTGACCCTCAGATTGTTATGGTATGCTGACCTATTGATGCCTTACAAGTAACTCTGGACCCTCTGACTGTAACCAATCTTGGTGGAGCATGCCTCTTGCTAGAATGCATTTAAGTCACTGTATCACAGAAATAAAGTGGATTTGACCATCTAACCATAGTGGTGAGCAAAGAGTCATCTTCCCATAGCGCTCCACCGAACGTGCTCTCCAACAACAGCCAGTTCTGCCTTGCCTGTTACACACACACACACATCATTTAACCCTGCTTTTGTTCCTTTTTCTTTTCTGTTTTTTCTATTTTATTTTAAAAATAATTTTATTTTTCTTATTTTTATTAGTCATTTTAATGTTTTTCTTTTCCTTTTTTTCTTTTTTTCTTATTATTTTTGCTTTTTCTTTTTTTCCTTTTCTTGTTTCCTTTTTTCCCTTACTTTTCTTATTTTTAATTTTTTTCTTTTTTTTCCTTTTCCTTTTTCCTGTTTTCTTTTTTCTTATTTTTTTCTTTCTCTTATTCTTTTTTTTTATTCTTTTTTATTTTCTTTTTTCTTTTTTTTTCCATTTTCTTTTTTATTTTTTCTGTTTTCTTATTCTTGTTTCTTTTTTTCTTTTTTCTTTTTTCTTATTCTTTTCCCCCCTCTTTTTTCTTTTTTCATATTTTTTCTCTTTTTCTTTTTTTTCCTGTTTTTCTTTTCCTCATGCTAGATCAGGTTGCCCAGAGCCACATACAGCCTGACCTTATAAACATTCAGGGATAAGGTTGCCACCACCTCCCTGGGCAACTTGTTCCAGTGTCTCCCAACCCTTATGGCAAAGAACTTCTTCCTAACATCTAGATCTACCCTTCTCTAGCTTGGATCCATTCCCCCTAGTCCTATCACTACCTGACATCCTAAAAAGTCCCTCCCCAGCTTTCCTGTAGGCCCCCCTCAGATATTGAAATGACACAATAAGGTCTCCTCAGAGCTTTCTCTTCTCCAGACTGAAAAGCTCCAACTCTCTCAGCCTGTCTCCATAACAGAGGTGCTGCAGCCCTCTGGTCGTCCTCATGGCCCTTCTCTGCATGTCCATATCTTTCTTGTCCAGCATGTCCATATCTTTCTTCTAATAGGGGTTCCAGAACTGGGTGCAGTACTTCAGGTGGGTTCTCACAAGAGTGGTGTAGGGGGGGAGGATCACCTCTCTCAACCTGCTGTCCACACTTCTCATGGTGCTGCCCAGAATTTCTGGACTGCAAGTGTACCCTGTCAGCTCATATTGAGCTTTTCAGCTACCAGTACCCCCAAGTCCTTTTCTTCAGGGCTGCTCTCAAGCCTGTCACTGCCCAGCCAGTGTATATATGAAGTAGAGTGAGTGGCTTGTCATGCCACAAACAAGCTGTGCAGTAGTCAACTCACAGGAAAGGTGGAGTTATTTATGCTCTAGGTTTAGGAGGGAGAAATAACTGACAGGATAGCAGCTGTGAAATGTTATGAGTCAGCAGTGTGATGTCCTTGCAAACAATATTTTATCTTCTTCCAGTGAGTATTGCTAGGAGAGCTGATAGGTGAGAAATGGGAGAACTAGCAAAATAACCCCTGAAATACAGCATTTGATTTCTGTGTCCTGTGCTTTAACTTCTAGAAAACAACAGTGACAGCCTGAAAGACATCAACAAACAATGAAATTGCTACCAAACCCATGAGCTGTGAATAACTCATGATACCATTGCAGTTGGTTAATCTAAGCAACAGAAAGCATGTGAAGGAAGGAAGCTATAATAAACTACAGTAATTAGAACAATGGTGATTAACTGTTTTTTGTGATCACTGGAGACTAAGATCAGTTTCTTTCTGACTGTGGTTTGGATGATTTCTTGCAATTTCTCTGAGCTTTAGTTTTCTGTATCACTGTGTTGAGTGAAAGAGGTGCTGGAGGTTGGGCAGCTGAAAGGAGTCCTTTTATTAGTCATAAGGATTTGTCGTTCCTGCAAGGTGCTCATATTGCATTTTTTTTCTCCTAGTGTTACTGAATCATGAAAGAAAAGCTCTCAATACACGTTTTGAGTTTCTAAGTCCACTGAAAAATTACCCATGACTAAAGAATGTTGTTGTTGCCATGGCTTTATCTTAGAGATTGGATAATGCTAAGTAATGTATTTTGCACTGGGTTTACCTTAAGAGGAGTGATTAATGCTTTGTAGATTTGATAGGATTTCCTTTTGGAGAAGATTTTGTGGGTGATATAAGTCCTTCACATAACTTTTCTAGGCTTAAATGTAGCTGTATCTGGGTTTATGGACAAATAGCCCAAAATGGGGCAGTGAAAAAAAAAACAGTGGAGAGGCTGAGGGAGCTGGGGTTGTTTAGCCTGGAGAAGAGGAGGCTCAGGACAAACTTCATTGCTGTCTACAACTACCTGAAGGGAGGTTGTAGCCAGGTGGGGTTGGTCTCTTCTGCCAGACAACCAGCAACAGAACAAGGGAACACAGTCTGCCAGGGAGGTCGCAACAGAACAAGGGAACACAGTCTGCCAGGGAGGTCTAGGCTGGATGTCAGGAGTAAGTTGTTGGCAGAGAGAGTGATTGGCATTGGAATGGGCTGCCCAGGGAGGTGGCGGAGTCACCGCACCTGGAGGTCTTTAAGAAAAGCCTGGCTGAGGCACTTAGTGCCATGGTCTGGTTGACTGGCTAGGGCTGGGTGCTAGGTTGGACTGGATGATCTTGGAGGTCTCTTCCAACCTGGTTGAATTCTATGATTCTATGGTTACTATAAGAGGAACAGAGATAATGCCTTTTCCTGCTGATGGCAGTCCACTCTATCCCACAATAGCTTCCATCCTGCTTTCTCTGACCTTATTTTTTTTGTTTGGGTTCTGTTGTTGTTGGTTTTGCTTGAGTTTTTTGTTTTTGTTTTTGGTGACAGTTGAAATAAAACAAAACAGTTCTGGCAAAAAAAAGACAATGAAGCAATGTCGTTACCTCTCTCAGCATTGTACTTAATCACATAACTCATTTACCTCTGCCTACACTCAGTGTTTGTTTCCCTGCAGGCCCCTGCTATGAGATGAGTATCAGCAACACCTCCCAAAGCTTTCAAGTAATCTAGACTAAATTTCCATAACATCATCTTAACACACTCTATTTCTTGAGGAACAGACATCTGAGATTCACCCAAGGGCTGCACAATTTTATCCAGAGTTCAGTGAAGAAAGTTACAGGCAGCAAAGCCTCCAAAATGCATGCTCCTTTTGCAATAAAATTTGCATTAGATAATTTCACCCTTTGGAAACTGCTTTTTATAGCTCTCTGCCCTATTTAGATGTATTTAAAAACTCAGTGTTAGAGGTAATTTTTAGAATGGCTATAATCTGAGGCATTATGTCAGGGAAATGGCACAACTGAAACTTACTCCACGTGTATTCTATGTAATAGTTTTGTTGTGTCCTTAAGGCTACCTCTATGCTGTGAGTTACTGGAGTGTGCTTTCCTGCAGGCTAGGCAGCAGTATGGAAACTGGGAAAAGAGACTTCTGTAGACATAGAATCATAGAATCATAGAATCAAGCAGGTTGGAAGAGACCTCCAAGATCATCTAAGTCCAACCTAGCACCCAGCCCTATCCAGTCAACCAGACCATGGCACTAAGTGCCTCAGCCAGACCTTTCTTCAACACCTCCTAGGATGGTGACTCCACCACCTCCCTGGGCAGCCCATTCCAATGTCAATCACTCTCTCTGCCAACAACTTCCTCCTAACATCCAGCCTAGACCTCCCCTGCCACAACTTAAGACTCTGTCCCCTTCTTCTGTTGCTGTTTGCCTGGCAGAAGAGCCCAAACCCACCTGGCTACAGCATCCCTTCAGGTAGTTGGAGACAGCAATGAGGTCTGCCCTGAACCTCCTCTTCTCTAGGCTAAACACCCCCAGCTCCCTCAGCCTCTCCTCATAGGGTTTGTGTTCCAGGCCTCTCACCAGCTTTGTCTCCCTTCTCTGGACAAATTCCAGTATCTCAACATCTCTCTTGAATTAAGGAGCCCAGAACTAGACACAGCACTCAAGGTCTGGCCTGAGTGAACAGTGATGAGTACAGAGGAAGAATAACCTCCCTCGTCCTGCTGGCCACACTGTTCCTGATCCAGGCCAGGATGACATTGGCTCTCTTGGCCACCTGGGCACACAGCTGGCTCATCTTCAGCCTACTATCTACCAGTACCCCCAGGTCCCTTTCTTCCTGGCTGCTCTCCAGCCACTCCATCCCCAAAGACAGAGCAAAGAGTGCATTGCTGTAGGCTTAGAGTTCTATCAAATAATCACCACTTTTCATTGGAATGATTCAGAAAGCTTTACAAGGACAGTTATTTTCGTGTTCAATTTTCCTATCTGAAGTGGTTGCAGTGCAACCTCCACTTTAAAAGTTGAGAGCTTAGCTGAGTGATAAGCATTGTGATCATAACTTCCGAGGTGAATTCCCTTGAGCTAGGGCTGGAATTTCTTTTTACCTCTCTTTAAAGAAAGCTGAGTGTATGATGTTCAAATGGGAAAGATGTTTCAAAGCCAACCTTTCTGGGGTTTAGGACTGTTTCCTTGTGAAAATGAAGGAGCCATCTCATTTCACCCAGGGTGAGATGGCTCACTCTCCTTTTAAAATGATTTGGAAGGGATTTTGAGCTCTACAGCATATAATTTTGGAAAGAACTAACATCCACTGAATCTAGCAACATCCTCTGTGTTCTTAAATAATTCTGGGTTGATCTATATTCTTCTCTGCTTGCTTAGCCCTTTTCACTTCTGAGGGCAGTTTTTATTGTGTTTTTCCCATCATGAAAATGAATTCCACTAAGTTACTGCCCTCCATTAACAGAGCTCTTCAGCCTAAATTTGTCATATCTACGAGAATAAATTGGATTCCCCTAGAGAATGTTTCCAGCTTTCTTACTACCAGTTTTAAAGCTGCTTTTTCCCCTCACATTTGCTAGGGCTTTTTCACATTCAGTCCCTGTCAGGAAACTCTAATCTGTAGCATTTCACTTTGCATTTTTTGGGGGAGTAAATTAATCTGGCAGAACCCAGCAATGTAATTTGCTATTTAAATCACAGAAATAGTTTAATTTGAACTTTTGAGTGCTTCATTTGTCAGGGCTGCCCTGCAGAACGTTCCGGCCATTCCAGCTGGATTGTGGCTTCTACATATTTTTTTTCTCAAATGATTGCATTCAATCAAACATATTAGAGGACCACTTTCCTTTCAGGGTAATTGTGATGTAAAATAGCATCTCACAAAATTGCTCATTATGTAAGATTGTCCTGGAGTGAATACAGCTGCAAGGTACTTTGCAGCTCCAGGTTGCGAGCCCTAAACTTCCTCGCCTTCATCAGTGGGGGAACATCTAGCTGGCTTGTTACAGCTGCCTCCACAGACACTGCTCATAGAGCAGTCTGACTTGCAGAATGCTCTAAAAAACTGGAGATCAGCCTACAAGCCATTTCCTTGGAGGTGGCTGCCTGTCCTTAGGGAGGCAGGGCTGAGAGGGAGAAAAGTGATTTCCTGAAGTGCTCATTGTATGTCACTTCGAATTATTAATGTTTGTGCCAGGCTTTCCATTGAAGTGATCCAAGGAACTACCTCACTGGATCTATCAAGTCTCAAGTTGTGCCAGGGGAGGTCTAGGTTGGATGTTGGGAGGAAGTTCTGGACAGAGAGAGTGATTGGCATGGGAATGGGCTGCCCAGGGAGGTGGTGGAGGCACCATCCCTGGAGGTGTTCAGGCAAAGCCTGGATGAGGCACTCAGTGCCATGGTCTAGTTGATTGGCCAGGGCTGGGTGCTAGGTTGGGCTGGATGATCTTGGAGCTGTCTTCCAACCTGGTTGATTCTATGATTCTATGAGTCCAGGGCAGCTAAAGGTTAAATCTGACCATGCTTGTCCATCTAAAGTGGTGCAAAATAAATCACTACTCCGAAAAGACTGGCCAGCACATGGGAAATTGAAACTGAAGTGACCACTGGCCTGAGCCCTTGTGGAAGGAGCACTGACAACAACTATTTTTGTCTTGAACAGGAACTGACTTTCAAAAATCCTGCAATTAATTCCTTTTTGTTATGTGCCTTTCTGACTTGAAAGCATGATGAGAAAACTGCTACTATATTGTCAATTATACATTAGATTCCATTTTTTGTTCAACTTTTTATTGTATCCATTAAAAGATGAAAGTGACATTAACTCCAGTGATATGCAAATAGTAACTGATCATTCCTACTTGGTATTCCTGATGAATAGGGAATTATACTAACAACATTCATTATTCTATTCATTTATTGCTGGAGAATAATTAGAAGTGAATGACTGCTCAAAGTTTGTTGGTTTATTTTTCCTTTGCTAAAATAAGGCTTTCATCTTTTTGGCCACGTTTGTTTTCAACAGTAAGTATCTGCCCTTGTAGCTTTCTCTTACACAAATACTTTCCCTCCACCATACTGACACTGGAGTTTGAACATTAAAAATTTAAGGAAATAGTAAGAAAAGTCTTTCCCAATTCTTTCTGATGATTGATGAGTGCCTTTGATACAAGGTACCATATTCTCTAGCTGAGATCTGCAGGTAGAATAGAAGAGTGTGTGTGGGGGGAACCTTTCTTGGAACTATAAAGCATAATTTTTATTCCATTTTGGGCTCTGTGGCATGCAGTTTGGTCAGTGGCAAGTCAGCTGCATTACACATTTTTCATAGGCCATAGAATGTATTTACATGCTCTGACTAGTATCAGCCAGGCCTGGAATCATAGAAGCATAGAAAGAGTCAGGGTAGGAAGGGACCACAAGGATCGGCCAGTTCCACCTCCCCTGCCATGCCCAGGGACACCCTACCCTAGATCAGGCTGCTCACAGCCTCAGCCAGCCTGGCCTTAAACACCTCCAGCCATGGGGCCTCAACCACCTCCCTGGGCAACCCATTCCAGCCTCTCACCACTCTCAGGCTCAACAACTTCCTCCTCACCTCCAGTCTGACTCTCCCCACCTACAGCTTTGCTCCATTCCCCCCAGTCCTGTCACTCCCTGACAGCCTAAAAAGTCCCTCCCCAGCTTTTCTGTAGGCCCCCTTCAGATCCTGGAAGGCCACAAGAAGGTCACCTGGGAGCCTCCTCTTCTCCATACTGCACAGCCCCAACTCTTTCAGTCTGTACTCACAGCAGAGCTGCTGCAGCCCTCTGAGCATCTTCGTAGCCCTTCTCTGGACACGCTCTCCAGCATCTCCACATCCCTCTTGTAACAGAGGCTCCAGAGCTGGATGCAGTACTGCAGGTGGGGTCTCAGCAGAGCAGAGGGGGAGAATCAGCTCCCTGGCCCTGCTGGCCACACTTCTGCTGCTGCAGCCCAGGCTCTGCTTGCCTTTCTGGGCTGCAGGTGAACACTGCTGGCTCATGTTGGGCTTCTCATCCAGCAGCACCCCCAAGTCCCTCTCCTCAGGGCTGCTCTCCAGCCACTCACTGCTCAGTCTGCATTTGTGCTTGGCATTGCCTCGACTCAGATGCAGATCCTTGTATTTTGTCTTGTTGAACCTCCTTAGCTTGGCTTGTGCCCACCTCTGCAGCCTGTCCAAGTCCCTCTGGATGGATCCTTTCCCTCCAGCCTGGCTGCTGCACCACACAGCTTGGTGTTGTCAGCAAACTTGCTGAGGCTGCACTCAATGCCTCTGTCCGTGGCACCCACAAAGATGTTGAACAAGATTGGTCCCAGGACTGATCCCTGAGGGACTCCACTTGTCACTGGCCTCCACTTGGCCATCGAGCCATTGACAGCCACTCCTTGGGTGTGGCCATGAATCCAGTTCTATATCCATCTCATATTCCACCCATCAAACCCATATGTCACCAGCTTGGAGACCAGGATGTGGTGCAGAACAGTGTCAAAGGCCTTGCTCAGGTCCAGGTCAATGACATCAGTTGCTCACTCCTCATCTATGAATGTTGTGACCTGTTCATAGAAGGCCACCAGGTTTGTGAGGCAGGATTTGCCCTTGGTGAAGCCATGCTGATTGTAGCCAGGGTGATTGTAAGGAGCATGTGTCTATTCTTGTATTTGTTCTATAACCTTAGGAGAGGAAAAAAGGTCCTGAGTGGATGTTTGAAAGCTATGTGGAATATGAAAAAAACACAGTTTGGTCCAAGTGATGCCTGAGATTCCTTCCAATCTGGTATTCTATGGTTTTAAGATAGGCAGCAAAAGAAATTAGCTCAGCAAACCAATCCCTGATGCAAGTGCTGTCAATATTCACTTACATTTCCTATGCAAGCGCTGATCAGGCCTAATCTTTGAAGATGCTTCCATTATGGAGAAGGCTTTGTGTGGGTACAGTGGCTTTCCTGCACAGAGTAATTACCAAGACTCTTCAAATTGTGAACTACAGGTCTCATCCTCATAAGGACTTGTTCTGGCTTAAATAAAAGGATCATTATGAAAGGATTTAATTATATTCCTCTGTGAACACATTTCTTTTCATTTAGATGTAGTTTATTTCACATTTTGTAGAGGTGAAAGGAACCATTCAGATAGGATAATCTTAATTAGACATTGGTGGGAGTAGAGTGCTGACAGTAGGGTAGCAGATTGTTACTCTGAAAAGGAGCCAGAGAGACTTTGACAATCCATGAGAGATGACCGTGTCAGACCAAGTGAAAAATGCAGTTTCAATATATAGTTAATAGCATGCAGGTTTCAAGAGCTACTTTTGCCCTTCATGACATGGTGGGAAGCAAAAATATTCCTCATAGTGCTGCAATGTGAGTGCATGAAGGCAACGCTGTCAAGTGCTTTACATTGCTACTCAATTTCTGTTCTATAGTGGATGCTTAAGTTAGAATAATTGATTCACATTTTACAAGACAAAACAACCTCTCAGCCTTTATCCACATTTTTAAACACTTTTTGTTCTTCTGATTCACATTTTACAAGACAAAACAAACTCCCCTCTCTTTAACCACATTTTTAAACACTTTTTGTTCTTCTGATTCACATTTTACAAGACAAAACAACCTCCCCCCCTTTATCCACATTTTTTTCTTCTGAGAGAAATTAGTGGCATTAAGATAAATGCAGCTGTAAGCAGAGATTTGACATTGGAATGGGCTGCCCAGGGAAGTGGTGGAGTTGCTGCCCCTGGAGGTGTTCAAGCAAAGACTGGATGGGGCACTTAGTGCCATGGTCTAGTTGGTTGGATGCAGCCCAGCAAATGTTTGCCTGGCACTGTTTACCATCAGTATTTCCAGGACACTTCATCCTCCTTTTTTGTTTAATCCTGGTAGTTATTTATTGCCATCTTCCCACATTTTGTCCTCTCCTTATGCTGGCTAAGTGAGAGAATGAAGTGGAACAGTCTCAAACTGTGCCAGGGCAGTTTCAGTTTGGATGTTAGGAAGTTCTTCAGGGAAAGAGTGATTGGCATTGGAATGGGCTGCCCAGGGAGGTAGTGGAGTCACCATCCCTGGGAGTGTTTAAAAAAAGTCTGGATGTGGCACTTAGTGCCATGGTTTGGTTGATTAGCTGATGTTGGGTGATCAGTTTGACTTGATCATTTTGAAGGTCTTTTCCAACCTAATTGATTCTATGATTCTATGATCTGTAATTTTCTTTAGTCTCAGCTTCAGGGTTGTCACATTTTACGTTTTCTCATGTGAAAATGAATATATTTCTACCTTGTTCCTTACCAATATCTTCTTTTTCTCCCTTTTCTAACCCTTTCTTGCCCCTGCCATCACCTTGCTCTGTGTGCTTTCACTCTGCTATTTTCAGAGCTGTGCCAGCACCCTTCTTTCATCTGGAGAACTCAGTATTAACATTGATTCTTATAAGGGCAGCACAAAGTCCTGGATGTTATATCTGCCTGAGACTGCCTTTTGCAACAGAATCATACTTATTAAGGCTTAGAATCTGCCCAAACTCAGCTTCTGTCTTTGATGGGAATTTTTGAACTTTAAATGCCAACTTGCTGGAAAACAAAAAAAGCAGGAAAATCCAACAGGTTTTTAAGGAATGTTGTTAAGGATATGATTTTACAAATGGGTATTGCTTTGAAAGCAGTACCCTGGCAGAAGGGTTGGACTAGATGGCCAAAGTGGGAGGCTTGGCTTATACAGCTGTGTGGCCATCCAGAGAGAGCTGGACAGACTGCAAGCTGAGCACAGAGGAACCAGATGAGGTTCAACAAGAACAAGTGCAGAGTCCTGCAATATGCCCTGGTGGCCAAGAAGGCCAATGGGATCCTGGAGTGCATTAAGAAGAGTGTGTCCAGCAGATCAAGGGAGGTTCTCCTCCCCCTCTACTCTGCCTTGGTGAGACCTCAGCTTGCGTACTGCCTTCAGTTCTGGGCTCCCCAGTCAGAGAGGAACAGGGATCTGCTGGAGAGGGTCTAGCAGAGAGCTATGAGGATAATTAGGGCACTGGAGCACTGCCTGATGAGAAGAGGCTGAGGGACCTGGGGCTGTTTAGTCTGGAGAAGAGAAAACTGTGAGGGGATTTAAAAAATGTCTATGAATATCTAAGGGCTGGGGGTCAGAATGGGGGGGGGGGGGGGGGGGGGGGGGGACAGGCTCTGCTCACTGCTCCCTGGGATAGGACAAGGAGCAAAGGATGGAAGCTGCAGCACAGGAGGTTCCACCTCAACACAAGGGGGAACGTCATGTAAGGGTCCCAGAGCACTAGCACAGGTTCCCCAGAGAGGTTTTGGAGTCTCCTTCTCTGGAGCCTTTCAAGGCCTGTCTGGATGTGTTCCTGTGTGCCCTGAGCTAGATTGTGTGGTCCTGCTCTGGCAGGGAGGTTGGACTCAATGATCTCTTTGGGTCCCTCCCTACCCTTAACATCCTGTAGTCCTTTGAGTATTTAATGCTGTTGATACCAAACTGCTTCATATTGACAATGTGGATATGACTGAAAAAAAAATTAAACTTTCCAAACAACAGAGAGATTTAAATAAAATGAAAACATTCTACAATTAAGCACATGAAAATGATACATTTCAACATGCTCAGTCACCCAAGGAGTTCAATTTAAGCAAAAGAAAACAGCAGTCCCAAGTGCTGTAGAAATGAACAGTGTCTGGAGAAAAGTTCTGATGAAACTTTATTTTTTGATTGGAAAATTATTATTCCATGCCAGTTTCATCTGTGATCCATGTCATAGATCCCTGTGCTTCTACAAACAGGCATCTTTTCCCTCCAGCAAGAAGAGCAAGTTTTGCTCTCCTGAATGGCTAAAGGCAGAGATACATGAGCCAGCAGTGTGCCCAGGTGGCCAAGAGAGCCAATGGCATCCTGGCCTGCATCAGGAATGGTGTGGTCAGCAGGAGCAGGGAGGTCATTCTGCCCCTGTACTCTGCACTGGTTAGACCTCACCTTGAGTGCTGTGTTCAGTTCTGGGCCCCCCAGTTTAGGAGGGACATTGAGATGCTTGAGTGTGTCCAGAGAAGGGCGACGAGGCTGGGGAGAGGCCTTGAGCACAGCCCTACGAGGAGAGGCTGAGGGAGCTGGGATTGTTTAGCCTGGAGAAGAGGAGGCTCAGGGGTGACCTATTGCTGTCTACAACTACCTGAGGGGTGGTTGTGGCCAGGAGGAGGTTGCTCTCTTCTCTCAGGTGGCCAGCACCAGAACAAGAGGACACAGCCTCAGGCTGTGCCAGGGGAGATTTAGGCTGGAGGTGAGGAGAAAGTTCTTCCCTGAGAGAGTCATTGGACACTGGAATGGGCTGCCCGGGGAGGTGGTGGAGTCGCCGTCCCTGGAGCTGTTCAAGGCAGGATTGGATGTGGCACTTGGTGCCATGGTCTGGCCTTGAGCTCTGTGGTAAAGGGTTGGACTTGATGATCTGTGAGGTCTCTTCCAACCCTGATGATACTGTGAGACTGTGATACTGTGATACGGAAGAGATACTAAATGGGGAGTGCTGCATTGTAATGTAATTTGGGGGGTTTATGGTTTGTTTCTGGTGTGTTTGTTCTTTTTATTATTTCTTCTTTATTCACTTTTCTGTCAGAAAACTTCCAGCCAGATGTTTTGAGAGACATCATATGTCTCTCAAAAGAACAACAAGGAGAGGAAGCTCCCAATAGTCTCTGTTATATCTATGGCTTTTCAATTTTTAAAAGTTAACAGAGAAGCTTCTAGGAGCTTCATCTTCAGTTTCCTGTTTGGGAATGCACATAATGAATGCTTGATTTCGTGTTGCTTAGGATGGCAAAAACATAAATAAAACATATGAAGGCTTTTAAGTGAAAGAACAAGGAAGGGGGGTTGGGGGGTAAGGAAAAAAAAGTGTTTTATTGTTTTGTTGGCAGGGAAATATTGCACTTTGGGAACTGTGGGTGAATAACTTCTTTTGGAGCTCAGTAAATAGAGAAGGGAAATTGAACACATGCTGGAATAGACTCAGGTTTTATTGTGTTTATTTGTTTGTTTCATTTGCTTGTCTTTAAAGTGGTAATGCCTTATAGAGAAATGTACTATTCACTCCCCATGAACTGAAGACTGATAGGAGCAATTTGCTACATTTTACACCACATTTACATCAGGAAGAACTTCTTTATTGTGAGGGTCACAGAGCACTGCAACAGGCGCCCCAGAGAGGTTGTGGAGTCTCCCTCTCTGAAGACTTTCAAGACCCATCTGGATGTGTTCCTGTGTGACCAGTGCAAGATTCCGTGGTCCTGCTCTGGCAAGGGGGTTGGTATTAATGATCTGTGGAGGTCCCTTCCATCCCCTAACATCCTGTGATCATAGAATCATAGAATCATAGAATCAACCAGATTGGAAGAGACCTCCAATATCATCCAGCCCAACCTAGCACCCAGCCCTAGCCAATCAACCAGGGCATGGCACTAAGTGCCTCATCCAGGCTTTGCTTGAACACCTCCAGGGATGGTGACTCCACCAACTCCCTGGGCAGCCCATTCCAATGCCAATCACTCTCTCTGGAAAGAACTTGTCCTAACATCCAGCCTAGACCTCCCCTGGCACAACTTGAGACTGTGTCCCCTTGTTCTGTTGCTGGTTGCCTGGCAGAAGAGACCAACTCCCACCTGGCTATGATCCTGTGATTCGTGACCAGGAGAATTCCTGCTGATCATTAATACAAATGGAAAACATCTCGTTGAGAGATTGGTGGAATGCCTTGTGGTGGGGTTACAGTTCCCCCCAGTTAAAATCACCAGACAAGCTCAGAAGGCTTGGAAGCAAATGAGCCTATTATATATAATATGTATGTACAGCAAGCTAAAATCTAAAGCCTGTACTACAGTGCATGTGTACAACATGGATTTACAATGATTTACAATTGAGAAATATCACCAGAAAACCTCTTGAATTGTTCCCCTCACCCTGCACAGTGGAACAAAGGAATAGCTTCCCCAGAGAGAAATCAGCCCCACTGTTACCTACTCAGCTATGAGTTAATGCAGCCATGCCAGAGCAGCCAGCATGGGGGAGAAGAAGAGGCAGGAAGCAGGGATCTAGGAGGTGTGTGCACAACAGATTACATACTAGTCCAGCAAATTAATGACTTGATATAGACTTATCTGCTGTTGTTCTTCTGTACCCAACACAATGTCTGTGTCCAACACAACACAAGAAGGACATTGAACTATGAGCGCGAGTCCAAAGGAGACCACAAAGATGCGCAGAGAGCTGAAGCACCTCTGCTATGAGGACAGACTATGAGAGATAGAGCTCTGCAGCCTGGAAAGGAGAAGGATTCAAGAAGGCCTTGGACTGGCCTTCCAATATCTGAAGGGAGCCTACAGGAGGCCTGGGGAGGGACTACTGACAAGGTCTTATAATGACAGGATGAGGAGTAATGTGTTTAAACTGGCAGAGGGACAATTCAAACTACATGTTAGGAAGAAGGTCTTTGCAGTGAGGGTGGTGAGACACTGGCACAGGTTGCCCAGGGAGGCTGTGGCTTCTCCCTTCCTAAAGGTGTTCAAGGCCAGGTTAGATTAGGCCTTGAGTGACCTGTTCTAGTGGGAAGTGCCCCTGCCTATGGTGGGGGGTTGGAAGTGGATGAGTTTTGAGGTCCCTTCCAATCTAAACCATTTGAGTGACCTGTTCTAGTGGGAGCTGTCCCTGCTTGTGGTGGGGGCTTGGAACTGGATGATCTTTGAGGTCCCTTCCAATCTAAACCATTTGAGTGACCTGTTCTAGTGGGAGCTGTCCCTGCCTGTGGTGGGGGCTTGGAACTGGATGATCTTTGAGGTCCCTTCCAATCTAAGCCATTCTATGAAATTTTAAATGAAACTAAAGTGCTAACTCTAACCCCACTACATTCCTGAGGATAGTTACATCCCTACAAATTTACTGAAAAGGTGACTGGCTAAAGGTCCAAACCAGTGCCTCCTTTTGAGGCCCAAGGGGGGTGAAATGATCCATAACACATTCTCTTTGATAGCAAGCAGCTATTTTATATGCATGTTGTTCATGTAGGTTGGACTGGATGATCTTGGAGGTCTCTTCCAACCTGGCTGATTCTATGCTTCTATGATTCAAGGCTTGTGCATATTTCCCCCTTTTTCTATGTGTATTCCAAAAGATGTCATCTGATGATGAGTAGAGGTAATTCTGCTGGGGTGATAAGGGTGAGTTGAAGGAAACAGGACTCACATATATAAGAAGGCAGGTTTCATTAGCTCTGCTGCCTACAGGACAGTGTGATACTTTTGTTTTCGGGAGTCCAATCAGCAGGAATTTTTCTTCCTCCAATCACCTAATCAGATGTTTAAAACATTAAAACTACAATTCAGCATTGTATGCATGGCCATGAGTGGGATTCAAGTGTTGGAGAGGGCAAACACTTCTCAGCTGTGAATTTCATTTTGTGTGAAAAATATGTGTGCACAAAAAGAATTGCTCCTGTCAAAAGGCATTTAGCTCTCAGCTCTTTGAAAGCATTACCTCTTAACTGTGAGAAGAGTTTGTGCAAAAGGTACTTCTAAGTTGCTTTGAGCACAGCATCCATGCCAATCTACTACAGATGAAGAGTCATCTGCTCTTCAGATTGCAGTGCAATCTAAACATGAACAGGGACAAGCAGTTAAAACACAGCTATGTGGTGGTCTACTGTTATGGAAGGGTAATTAATGAATTGTGAGATGATATTTTCAAAATTTATGATGTTTATTAATTTTGGTATTAAAAAAACCTCACCACCTCTGACCACTAACTGTAATAATAATGAGTTCTTTACATGGACATGGAAATGTTATACAAAGGATTAATTAGATCTAGAAATAGCTAGCAGAAATGTACTGTGTGCAGGTCTGGGCTCCTCAATTCAAGAGAGATGTTGAGGTGCTGGAAGGTGTGCAGAGAAGGGCAGCAAAGCTGGTGAGGGCCTGGAACACAAACCCTATGAGGAGAGGCTGAGGGAGCTGGGGGTGTTTAGCTTGGAGAAGAGGAGGCTCAGGGCAGAGCTCATTGCTGCCTACAACTACCTGAAGGGAGGTTGTAGCCAGGTGGGGTTGGGCTCTTCTGCCAGGCAAGCAGCAACAGAACAAGGGGACACAGTCTCCAGTTGTGCTGAGGGAAGTCTAGGCTGGATGTTAGGAGGAAGTTGTTGGCAGAGAGAGTGATTGGCATTGGAATGGGCTGCCCAGGGAGGTGGTGGAGTCACCGTCCCTGGAGGTGTTCAAGCAAAGCCTGGATGAGGCACTCAGTGCCATGGTCTTACTGACTGGCTAGGGCTGGGTGCTAGGTTGTACTGGCTGATCTTGGAGGTCTCTTCCAACCTTGTTGATTCTATAATTCTATGATTTAGGAAATTGATATATATTTCCATTCTACCTTTAATAAAACCTTCTCAGAATACTGAAGGATGCAAAAAAATCTTTTCAGCAGTTTTAGCTTACTGTTACATTCTTCTAACTAAGAGCTTTTTAGCCTTTGGCACAAAAATGTGAACATGAATATCAAGGCTGAAAATCAAAAGAAAGCCAAGCAGACTGAAATTGAACTAGTCAGAATAGAGAGGACTAAATGAATATATACAAGAGACAGAGAGTGTAAAGAGTGGACATGTAAGGAATTTATCATGTATATAAATTAGTAATCAAAGGAAAATGTAAACCTCAGTATACCTTATGTGGTTTTCAGTAGTCAGTGTATCCCAAGGAATACAACCTCTGTAACCTCTAGCTGTAAGAGCAGAAATAGACTTTTCAAAATGCTGTAGGATTTTCTGTATCTGCATAATGATCTTTCAGCAACAGTTTTAAGGATACAGACAGAGAAGTCCCACAGCAGCAAACTTTGGTGGTGTTACAACCATGAGGAGTGAGTGGGAGAAAAAAAAATAAAAGAAAATAGGAAAGTTGTCTGTATTTGCAGCCATTCTGAGGCAGAAGCCCACATTCTGCTCAGGCCACACCTTGAGTATGTTGTCCAGTTCTGGGCTCTTCAATTCAAGAGAGATTTTGAGATACTGGAACGTGTCCAGAGAAGGGTGCTGAAGCTGGTGAGGAGCCTGGAGCACAGCCCTGTGAGGAGAGGCTGAGGGAGCTGGGGGTGTGCAGCCTGGAGAAGAGGGGGCTCAGGGCAGAGCTCATTGCTGTCTACAACTACCTGAAGGGAATCTGTAGCCAGGTGGGGTTGGTATTGTCTGCCAGGCAAGCAGCAACAGAAGAAGAGGACACAGTCTCAAGCTGTGCCAGGGGAGGTCTAGCCTGGATGTTAGGAGGAAGTTGTTGGCAGAGAGAGTGATTGGCATTGGAATGGGCTGCCCAGGGAGGTGGTGGAGTTGCTGTCCCTGGAGGTGTTGAAGAAAGGTCTGGTTGAGGCACTTAGTGCCATTGTCTAGTTAGTTGGCTAGGGCTGGGTGCTAGGTTGGACTGGATGATCTTGGAGGTCTCTTCCAACCTGGTTGATTCTCTGATTCTGGATAACTCAGAGAAGTACCTATCGAGTGTAAACCTTGAAAGCTAAGAGAACTAGAGTAGGGAACTACAATAAAGGCCGAAAATTGCCACAGAGAATGCATAGGAAGGAGTAAAGTAGTGAAAGGACTGTGTGGGAATCATGGAATTTTACACCTGGATTAGGGTAAAGACAAATGAACTATTTAGATGCCTGAATATGGAGCATAATGAGGCAGAAGAGTGATTATTACCTGCAAGACCTTTAAGAACTTACGAAGCCATTGCTAAGATGGTGCTGAAATTGTGGTGTCACTTGTGAGATGGCAGCCCACTTTGGTCAGGAGGAAGAAGCTCACCTATAGAGATGAACCAGAGGTCTGAGTGACTTATTCTGAGGAAGGAATGTGGAAAACTGAAAATGATTAAAAATTCCAGAGTTGAGATTTTACCAAAACGATTGCCCAGACATGAATCACAGGTCAATGGGAGGTCAATGGTGACTTATAAGGGGAGCTCTGACCTCACCAAAATGAAGAGCAAGTGTTAAGAAATATTCCTGGATACTGCAATAAGTCACTTTAAATTGAGATGCCACTTTTTGAGTAAGAGACTAAATTTACCAAGGTTAGATCATCCATCTTCCACACAAACAACTAAGGAGGAATAAAAAGTCTCAGCCTTGTGGCCCATTGACTCTAATGGATTACTTTCATAATTTACTTTAACACAGGAATAAGGGTCCTGCAGAGATGAATCCTGACCCCAGGTCCTATTGCCTAAAGCAGGAGTACATTTTCAAAGGCTAGATGGTCAATTCTGGAGCTCCTATTACAAGAGGGATGTGGAGATGCTGGAGCATGTCCAGAAAAGGGCCATGAGGATGCTCAGAGGGCTGCAGCAGCTCTGCTGTGAGCACAGACTGAAAGAGTTGGGGCTGTTGAGTCTGGAGCAGAGGAGGCTCCCAGGTGACCTTCTTGTGGCCTTCCAGAATCTGAAAGGGACCTACAAAAAAGCTGGGGAGGGACTTTTTAGGCTATCAGGGTGTGACAGGACTGGGGGGGATGGAGCAAAGCTGGAGGGGAGAGTCAGTCTGGAGGTGAGGAGGAAGTTGCTGAGCATGAGAGTGGTGAGAGGCTGGAATGGGTTGCCCAGGGAGGTTGTTGAGGCCCCATAGCTGGAGGTGTTTAAGGCCAGGCTGGCTGAGGCTGTGGGCAGCCTGATCTAGGGTAGGGTGTCCCTGGCCATGGCAGAGGGGTTGGAACTGGCTGATCCCTTGTGGTCCCTTCCAACCCTGACTGATTCTATGATTCTATTCTATGATTCAATGATTCAATAATTTTTCTATGAACAAAACCAATGAAGCTCAACATTTGAATATAATTTTCTTTTAAGCTTGATGCCAGACCTGTTTAGTATCATCATAGGACTCAGAAAATGAACAAAAAATAACCTTCACTCATCCTGATTTTCTTGAAGATAAGTGAATGCATTAGATGGGAACACATTAGCTATTATGTAACATTAATAGATCAAAAATTACAGGTGGCATGCAACTGCTTTCATATGTCAGCAAACAAATACCCAAGTGACCTATGCTGAACACTGGTAAATATCCACATTGGCCTTGACTTTATGCTGAAAAAACACACTGTGCTTTAGGATCAGCTAATCTCTAATTGGATAGGGCTGGGTGGTAGGTTGGACTGGATGATCTTGGAGGTCTCTTCCAACCTGGTTGATTCTATAATTCTATGATTCTGTGATACAAATTGCTTAACTCTCAGTTAAGATCCTGAAAACCTTCTTACTATGGCTTTTTTTTTCAAAGGAACTGTATTAACTTTCATGGGGTTACAGCAAGCTTAGAGAGATTCAGGTGGTGGAGTCACCATCCCTGGAGGTGTTCAAGCAAAGCCTGGATGAGGCACTTAGTGCCATGGTCTGGTTGACTGGGCAGGGCTGGGTGCTAGGTTGGACTGGATGATCTTGCAGATCTTTTCCAACCTGGTTGATTCTGTGATTCTATAAGCAGTCATTCTTTCTGTGAAGAGCTTTTTGCTAACATCCAGCTTAAACCTCTCCTGGTGCAGCTTGAGGCTGTGTGCATCTTGAGACTGAGAGAAGGAGAGGAATAGAAGCTCCGAGTCAGTTTCAGCAGCTTTCCTGTTTTGTTTACCTATAGCTTTCTATCTTCTGAATTCTGAGGAAAGACTTCTCAGTTGAAGATGGGACTACTAATGTTATGACATTTATTCTAGTGTTTCTGTTCGAAGAGAAAGCCTATTCATAGAATCATAGAATCAAGCAGGTTGGAAGAGACCTCCAAGATCAGCCAGTACAACCTAGCACCCAGCCCTAGCCAGTCAACCAGACCATGGCACTAAGTGCCTCAGCCAGGCTTTGCTTGAACACCTCCAGGGATGGTGCCTCCACCACCTCCCTGGGCAGCCTATTCCAATGCCAATCACTCTCTCTGCCAACAACTTCCTCCTAACATCCAGACTAGACCTCCCCTGGCACAACTTGAGACTGTGTCCTCTTCTTCTGTTGCTGCTTGCCTGGCAGAAGAGCCCAACCCCACCTGTATACAACCTCCCTTCAGTTGTAGTTGTAGACAGCAATGAGGTCACCCCTGAGCCTCCTCTACTGCAGGCTGCACACCCCCAGCTCCCTCAGCCTCTCCTCACAGGACTGTGTTCCAGGCCCCTCACCAGCTTTGTCACCCTTCTCTGGACACATTCCAGCACCTCAACATCTCTCTTGAATTGAGGGTCCCAGAACTGGACACAGTACTCAAGGTGTGGCCTGAGCAGTGTTCCAAAGCTGAGGAGATTGCAGAAATAGCAGGGACTCCTGAATCCACTTCCCATCTCTGCTGAGTCCTTGCTGGGACTTCTGCACAGTATCAGTGATGACAGTGATGTAATTGCCCTCGGAGTAGTTGGGTTTGATATGGATTTTATATATATTTGTACTTAATCCATTTTATTTTTACTTTCACATTCAGCAATAGCAGTTTTAGGGGTTTAGGTGGTTTTTTTTTTGTGTTTTTGTTAATTTGGTTGGGTTTTGTTTTGTTTTTCAATTCAGAAGTCTCTCCCCCTTATTCTCTTTATCTTCCCTTTCTGGGAAGGGAAAGGGGTTCCTAGAGAGTGTCTGTCGTTCATCAGGTGGTGGCACAGATATGCAGCTCCCTGAGCCTAGTTGTGAAATCTGCTAGGCTGCTTTCTCTGCTCTCCTTGGGCCACTTTGTAAAGCTGATTCTCAGGCCATTTTGTGATATCAGTACCAGGCACTGTGCTGTTATTTAGTGTTGAAATGCAGGAAGCTGGGTGAAGTTGGTATTTTGTGACTCTCAGTGAGGTTAAGTGAAAGAAATTGACTCCCACACCTCTCGGAGATGTGTTCAGTAAGTTGAGACTACTGGGCACCCCTCAGCTGTACCTTCAGCTTCTGAATGCCTTGGAAAGATGCCCAAAAATAAGAAATAAAACCTGTCCTATCCCCCCCCAGAAGTGCCAAGCTTGCCTGATAAGATTAATGGGCACAGCAGAGAAGTACTACCTGTAGTACTGACCAAAATCAATCATCTTGCAGTCCTATAAATACTGATGCTAAAGTGAGGCCCGTTGGAGCTCTCTGAGATACCAGCAGACTGAGTCTTGTTATCTCCAGCTGAGCTGAGCTGACTTTCAGGTTTGACTCTGACCATCAGCTGGCAAAGCCAACAAAGGGAAGACCATCCACTTGTGGTAAGCTGGTGAAGGGAGCCACTGACCCTCTGCAAAGACTTACAACAGAGAAGACTGGCCTCTTGTAATAAGCTGAAGAAGGGGGATGTGAGTATTTGCAACCTCTAATACTTTGCAAAAATCCTAGAGGTCCTGTGTTGGCCAAAGATATTCCATCTGCTGAAGGGCAACATCTTATTCCTAGGTTCACCTCTGTACCTATACACAGCTCTGTGGGTGCTTTTGTGTGTTATTTGCCTTTGCTCAGCAAGCTTTGTTAAATTTTCTGAGGAACACTCTCTTTACCAGAACTGGTTATTGGGTTTTACTGATTCAGCATTGCTGTTTTTTAAGTTACAACACTGTTAATGTACTGATATTGCTACTACCTCTTTAAATTGCTGCCAACTCAAGTTTACATAAAACCAGAGTATTGTCTTAAGGCATCACAATGAACTTCCAATACCTAAAACCTCATAGTCATAAACCATTGAACAGGTCTGTGACTAGAAGTAAATCTAACTTTAGTGTCTGAAGTAGTCTGCAGGGCATGGGGGTTTATCAAGATAAAACAAGGGGACAATTCTTACCCCTTTCCCTCTGTTGTTAGGCATAAAGCCTTGACCATGTCTGGGACTAGGGGTAGACTAAAGTTATTCTCTGCAGAAATCTGGAAGGCAAAGGTGTCTATTCTGAACTTTGTAACTAAATGGGAGGATTTCCTTTATTGCTTAGATTCCTAGTTTCTTCATTACTCTTAGTCATAAACTATTGGATCTAAGAATAGATGTAGCTGCTTTTCTCTGAGAAGGAGTTCAGAGAACAAGGAGAATGCATTCTGAAAACCTGGTAACTCAACTGAGTGGCCATCCTTACCTCTTCTACTCCCACTCTACATGAGAACCAGCCTAGTCCAGGTCACTTTGACAGGACATATATGAATATTTGCACTAAAATGTAAAGACAATTGGGTTAATCAATAGTGAGTGTCCAGTTCTGGGCCCCTCAATTCAAGAGAGTGTTGAGGTGCTAGAAGGTGTCCAGAGAAGGGTGACGAAACTGGTGAGTAGCCTGGAACACAAACCCTATGAAGAGAGTCTGAGGGAGCTGGGGGTGTGCAGCCTGCAGAAGAGGAGGCTCAGGGCAGACCTCATTGCTGTCTACAAGTACCTGAAGGGAGGCTGTAGCCAGGTGGGGTTGGTCTCTTCTGCCAGGCAAGCAGCAACAGAAGAAGGGGACACAGTCTCAAGTTGTGCTGGGGGAAGTACAGGCTGAATGTTAGGAAGAAGTTCTTCACAGAGAGAGTGATTGGCATTGGAATGGGCTGCCCAGGGAGGTGGTGGAGGCACCATCCCTGGAGGTGTTCAAGAGAAGCCTGGCTGAGGCACTTAGTGCCATGGTCTGGTTGACTGGCTAGGGCTGGGTGCTAGGTTGGACTGGATGATCTTGGAGGTCTCTTCCAACCTGGTTGATTCTATGGTTCTGTGATGTACAGATTGCTGTGGGAAAAAAAAGAAGGTAAATCTGAGAAAATAAAGGCAGCCACAACCACCTGGTTTATGAATGAAACAATTCCTTTCTTTGATCACTGGAGTGCACTGTTCCCCTACGAAACAATTTGTTTTAAGAGCCCAGCATTCTGCTGCAGAAACGCTTTGCTGTAACCAGTTATGTAACATACATTATGAATTCCAAGTTATGGAAGGAGAAATGTTGGTCTTAACATAAAACATAGCTTTTAAAAAATATTTTATTATCCTATCCCCCAATTTATACTGCTAAAATGGTATTTATTACTTCTGCTGTAAGAATGCCTTCAGCAGGTCCAGAAATCTATTACATTAGGTATAGAGGATGTCTGGATGTTAGAAGGAAGGTCTTCACAGAAGGAGTGATTGGCGTTAGGATGGGTTGCCCAGGGATGTGGTGGAGTATATAATCTGTTGTGCACACACTTCCTAGCTCCCTGCTTCCTGCCTCTTCTCCCCCATGCTGGCTGCTCTGGCATGGCTGCATTAACTCATGGCTGAGTAGATAACAGTGGGGCTGATTTCTCTCTGGGAAAGCTACTCCTTAGTTCCACTGTGCAGGGTGAGGTTTTCTGGTGATATTTCTCAATTGTAAATCATTGTAAATCCATGTTGTACACATGCACTGTAGTACAGGCTTTAGATTTTAGCTTGCTGTACATACATAATATTATATATAATAGGCTCATTTGCTTCCAAGCCTTCTGAGCTTGTCTGGTGATTTTAACTGGGGGGAACTGTAACCCCACCACAAGGCATTCCACCAATCTCTCAACGAGATGTTTTCCATTCATATTAATGATCAGCAGGAATTCTCCTGGCTACAAATCACAGGAACAGAGCCAGGTGGGGTTGGTCTCTTCTGCCAGGCAAGCAGCAACAGAACAAAGGGACACAGTCTCAAGTTGTGCAGGGTGAGGTCTAGGCTGGATGTTAGGAGGAAGTTGTTGCCAGAAAGAGTGATTGGCATTGGAATGGGCTGCTCAGGGAGGTGGTGGAGTCTCTGTCCCTGGAGGTATCATCATAGTATCATCAGGGTTGGAAGAGACCTCACAGATCATCGGTGTTGAAGCAAAGCCTGGATGAGGCACTTAGTGCCATGGTCTGGTTGACTGGATAGGGCTGGGTGCTAGGTTGGGCTGGATGATCTTGGAGGTCTCTTCCAACCTGATTGATTCTATGATAAGCAGTCACTTCTGGGCAGATAACAACAAAGTTGCCTGCATCATTTCTTGCCTCCTGTATCTGGTTTGAAGATCTGGACATAAACAAAGCTTTGTAAATCTTTGGTTACATTTTTATGTCTGAGATTTCAAACTCTACCTAGGGGATAATGCTAATCCCTTCCAGCTTCATTTTGGTGCTCCTGCCTTTGAGATTCAGCTGTTTATGCTGTTACAGTTTCTGTGTTAAATTATGGGAAACTTCACTGGAGTGCAATTAAATATTCTATTTTTAAAAAAAAATCTTTATTTAAATTAATTATCTTTGCACCAAAGCAGAAACAAGCAGAGGAAGTAATACCATTCTGTCAGCTTTTGCCTTTTGCTGATAGAGTAAATGCTTTGTTTAGTTGTTAGGCAATCATGTATATAAGGAAGGAGATGATAACTCTGCATATAAAACATGCTAACTATGAGAGAGGGCTGTCAGGGACCTGATCTAAGGAGAGCAGTGAGGTCCACAATCCACAATGAGAGGTGGAGGTCTATGCACCAAAGAGTATCTGAACCTGTCGGTCACCTACTGAATCTCCTCTTCAGCTCTATGACCGTGTCAAACCTAGAAGCATAGAATCAGACAGGTTGAAAGAGACCTCCAAGATCACCCAGCCCCACCTATCACCCAGCCCTGTCTTATCAACTAGACCATGGCATTAAGTACTCCATTCAGTCTTTTCTTGAACACCTCCAGGGTCGGTGAATCCACCACATCCCTGGGCAGCCCATTCCAATGCCAATCACTCTCTCTGCCAACAACTTCCTCCTAACATCCAGCCTAGACCTCCCCTGCCACAACTTGAGACTGTGTCCCCTTGTTCTGTTACTGGTTGTCTGGCAGAAGAGACCAACCCCACCTGGCTACAGCCTCCCTTCAGGTAGCTGTAGCTGCCCTGAGCCTCCTCTTCTCCAGGCTAAACAACCCCAGCTCCCTCAGCCTCTCTTCACATGGCTTGTGTGAACCTCTTGTTCACAAGTACTGTATTAATTGAATTGTGCACAGAAAAAAAGCCTGATTTGTTGAGACAGCCTTTCCATTTCACAGCAGTAAAGCTCCATTGATTCCTAGTCAGAAAAGAGGATGTCACAAACAGAATGTTTAATATTTCCATCACTGAGCATAACACTGACCTCTCACAGCCTCCTGTGTTGCATAAGGACCTCTTCTAATAAGCAGTAGACACTCACACACCAGGAGCCCATCCTGCAGAGGATCACTGATCACAGTAATTCAAAATCGATGATGGGGCTGTACACAAAAAGGAGATTAGGACTGGCAGCATGCAGGGTATGAAGCTGCCAGAAGGAGTGCTTCAGTATGTGGAAACAGAAATTAGTGACACATTTGTAGCTCAACCTTTGTTTGATTGGCCTGGGCTTTGGCTTGGAGAGTACCTTGAGCAACAGAGAAGCCTGTGGTGTTTGGTGAACATCTCTTGAGTATCTGAACAGCAAAGAGGAGGCAGATGTAGTCAGAACCTGCTTTATCTTCTTAATGGTGCAGTATGCCATGAGTTCCTCTTTACCTGACTTCATAATGAGACCAGGGTAGCTACCACAGGTCTGAGGTGATTATGTAGGCAGTAGCACAGAAAATGGGAAAATGAGAGGGAAGATACAAAATGTAGACACTTTAGGTGTTAAAGTGGGACCTACTGAGCATGGAACCTGTCCCACAGCAGAGCTCCAATGTGCTCAGCACCAAAATATCAGAGACATATGGAGGTGCTGGAGCAGGTC